>NC_059336.1:74084165-74396665 GCF_018350155.1 Leopardus geoffroyi
GAAGACTGTCAAAATAAGCCACTGTATCACTTAATCTAGTCATTTGTTTCATATCTGAAAATACTGATATCAAACAACATTAAAAGACAAAACAGATGTATCATAAAACCTAACTTACTCATATCAACTGAAGGAAAATGACAGCTGGAATATTGGCAAATAATAAACAAAAGTTTATAAAAAATCTAGCACAGACTTATTTCTGACAAGGAGTACTAGATATTAGAAAGGAAGGAAGGAATCCAAAAATGCTAGATAATTTTTAAAAATTTCTTTTAAAATGACTGAGCTCAAAAGAAAATAAAAAGATAATCCTCAGTTAAAAGATAAAACAAAACAAAAACCTGAACCCTACAAAGGAAGACAAGAAAGAAGCTGTTTTTCTTGGCCTTTGGTAGAGACTGAGGAGGGTTATTTCCCTAAGGATTTGCAATAATGTAGCACCAGCTTAAAAAAAAAAAATGTAAACACATAATTTACATACACACAAATGCAGAGAAAGAGATTCAGAAATCCACATATTCAGGCACTAATAGAGGTACTCTCCAGGCATTAGAAGTATGTTTGTATTTTGTCATCTTTTCTAGTTTGGTATAGTATACAAGTATTGCTTCTAAGTATAGAGCTGCTTAAAATAAAATGGTTCTGGGATTGTTGCACAAATAAAACAAATTCTCTCTGGAGCAATACATCTTTGGCCCAGACACAAAGTATTCCCACAGACAAATCCCCTCCCACCCAAAATAAGGTCACAATTACACACACACACACACACACACACACACACACACACACACACACACATACACACACCATTGCCCCTGCTGCCACCACCACCATAAGAAACAGCAAACTGAAAACAAAATGCAGGTTCAGATCCCCACGGATCTGACTTCAGATTTTGGAATTATCAGGCATAAAATCTAAAATAGAAAAATTTTTTAATTTCTGAAGAAATAAAGGAATTATAAGAATGATTAATAACAACATGAAAAGGCAAAGATATAAAGAATCAAACAGAACTTCTACAAAGGAAGGATGTAATTACTGAATCGAAAGTTAATCAGTGGGTTAAACAGAACATCTGACACATATGAAAGGCAAAATTAGCAAACTGGAGAGATAGTCCTGAAAAAAATACTCAGAATACAGTACAAGACTGATAAGGTAAAAGAAAGTTTAATGAACATGGGGGATAGAGTAAGAAACTAATAAACATGTAATAGAAATACCTGAAGGATATCAGGCTAATATAAAAGGAAAGAGACATGAGAAGAGACAATATTAGCAACCAGGAGATAAAGTTTAACCTAGGAACAAAAATTAGACTAATAGCTGACATCTCTAGAACTGAAAGGAATCCCGAGATAGAAGAATAAAATCTGTAAAACACTGAGAGAAAAGTAATTGTTAAAGAATTGCATACCCAATAAAATGATCTTTCAAGAACAAGGGTAAAATAAAGGCATTCTTGGACAAATAAAACATTGAGAAACTTTACCATCAACAAGCCCTCTTTAAATAAATATTTAAAGATATACTTCAGTAAGAAAATAACACCAAATAGAATTCTGAGGTACAAAAGAAAACCATGGTGGGGGGGTGGGGAGGAAAACACATAGTTTGATCTAAAGGAACACTGAATCTATTTATTTAACACTACTTTCAGTATCTAATCTATGGGGTTTTTAAATTTATGGGGTTTTAATACTTTCAGTATCTAATTTATGGGGTTTTTAAAAAAGAAAACACAAGACAAGAACAGCTTAAAGATCATAAAGGGAAATAAATGGAGTTAAAGCACTCTAACATCATGGAACTATTACATAAAAGAGTAAAAATACCAAGTAATTTTGGCCTTTTTTTTGCTAGGTAAGAATGGAAGGTGTAATTTCAAGAGTGGCCTATAAAAAAAAAAGAAGTAGGATAAAAAACATTTACACCAGTAGAAAAAAATATGAGGAAACACTTATAAATGGTACAATTCGCCATAATAATTTAAACATTTAAAACTCATTTGCATTCAATCGTAGAGCTTTCAACTGTATAAAGGAAAACTTGACACATCTATCATCATAATAAGAGATTCCAACTCATCTTTCTCAATAACTGATAGATCAAGAGACAAAATTAATCAGGCTATGGAAGTCTGAAAAATGCAATTAACAAACAAGCTTGCTCTGACTCTGCACCCAAAAAACTGGAGAATACCTATCTTTCTGAAGCACACATCAAACTTTAATAAAATGTGACAACATAATAGGCCAAGCCAAGTAATTATTAACAAATGTCAAAGAATCAGTATCACAAAAGCCATTTTCTTTGACCAAAAATCAAAACCAAAAAAGAGTGCTTGAAAAATACCCTATGTTCAGAAATCTAAAGGCTTATTTCTAAATACCTCAAGTGGAAAAAGAAATCACAAAACGAGAAAATGCAAAAAATAAATATTTTAAAGAATACAACATACCAAAATTTGTGTAATGCACCTATGGTGATTTGTAGAGGTGTACTGATAGCCTGGAAAATGCTCATTTTAAACCACGAACTATGCATCTAATTTAAGTTTAAACAAGGACAATAAAAAGTACACTTTTCAAAGGCATAATTCAAGTAGCCTAACAAAGTGTTGCACTATGCAAGCTCTCAGAAACTGGGAACTGGTTTTAAAATTTCATAAAGTACAATAATTATTTTTAAAATTAGGTAATATGAAGTGTTTGCTTGTATCTTTAATATTGCGTAAGAAATGGATTATGTCAATTCTACTCTATCTCCAGCAAATAAACCAGTATCTGACACATAATAATTAGCATTTAGTATATTCTAGGTAAATAATACCTTTTGTTATTATACAAAAAATATGAATACATAAACATTAATTATAATACTAAATGAAGAAAAAGGACCACTTACCTGGTAATAAAATTTTATCTGTCTCACCAAAATGGATAGATTATGAATTCTAAGTGATGCATCATTGTTGACCTTTTTATTTACTCTCTGACTCTCCGATTTAGGATTGCTGTAAGAAATTTTAAAAAAATGCTTTAAACTAAAATTATACTCAAATACATGTATCAACCTATACGTGACTGAAAATAACCACATTAAAAAATGTGTATCCATCTGCATTAACAGAGATGACCCAAAGGACAGATGATGTGTTCTGTGCTTCTAATTAATATAAATGCATCTGATATTTCTAAGACAATGGCAAAATAAATTTGAAACATAAGTTACATATTTCTCTTCATTCTCATTTTGTTTCCCCATCTTCCTGGGATGAATAACCTCTTCTTTCTTTCAAATATATTTATTTCCATCACCCAAAATACATCTATTTAAATCAAGACTGTGGGACGCCTGGGTGGCTCAGTCAGTTAAGCATCCAACTTTGGCTCAGGTCATGATCTCACAGTGCATGAGTCTGAGACCTGCATCAGGCTCTGTGCTGACAGCTCAGAGGCTGGGGCCTGCTTAGAAATCTTTGTCTCCCACTCTTTCTGTCCCTTCCCCGCTCATGCTCTGTCTCTCTCTCTCTGTGTGTCTCTCAAAAATAAACAAATATTAAAAAAATTCTTAAATAAAAAATAAATAAATCAAGATTATAAAATATGAGCTAATAACCAAGAAATGGTGTATCTCCTCAATAGATAATGGGGACTATATGTGAGCAGCCACTGTTCCACAGAAGTTAAAGAATGCAGTTATGACACAGGTTAATACTTTAATCTTAGGTAAACTATACAGATTCAATGAAAGCAAATGGTTGAAGGATTCTGAAGTAGCAGAAACTGAAAAAAAAAAAAAAAGTTAGACCATGGTTAAGAATGAGAAATTCAATCACAGCCAAAAAAAAAGGCAATATAAGTAAAAATACACAAGTGTGACTATATAAAACCAAAAAGCTTCTGCACAGCAAAGGAAACCATCAACGAAATGAAAAGTCAACTTATGGAATGGGAGAAAGTATTTTTCAAATCATATATCTGATAAGGGGGGTTAATATTCAAAATACATAAAAAGCTCATACAATAACAAAAAATGAAACAATCTGATTTTAAAATGGGCAGAGGAACTGAATAGACATTTTTTCTAAAAAAAGACTACAAATGGCTATTAGGTACATGAAAAGGTACTCAACATCAGTAATCAAAAAAACACAAATCAAAACCATAATTAAGAATCACCTCATGTCTGTTAAAATGGTTACATCAAAAATGTAAGTGATAACAAATGTTTTGGCAAGGATGTGGAAGAAAGGGAACTTTCGTGCACTGTTGTTAGGAATGTAAATTGTTGCAACCACCATGGAGGTTCATGAAAAATTAAAAATAGAACTACCATATAATCAGCAACTCCACTTCTCAATATATGTGCCAAAGGAAATGGAAAATCTCAAAAAGATATCTGCATGTTCACTGCAGTATTATTTACAATAGCCAACACAGGAAAACAAACTGTCCATCAACAGATAAATGCATAAAGAAGATGTGAGATACACACACCTTATATATGTATTAAAATTATTACTCATCTATGAGAAAAGAAATTCTGCCACCTGCAACAGTCAAATGGACCTTGAGGGCGTTATGCTAAGTGTAATAAGACAAACAGACAAATACTTATATTCTTTTTAAGAATAGGAAATTCAAGTGGTTGCACTAGAACAGAAGAGTAAATCCATGCCAGAACATAAGCAGGTAAGAGCTAGTTCCTCATTAGGGCAAAGAGGTCAGGCTGGATAAAGACATTGCAAAGTGAAACGACAGACAATAAATCAGGACTCCCTATGCAAGGGCTGAATGCATATCATAAAGCAGGAACCTAAGCAGTTATTGGGACAGAGTACTATCCTATGATTATGACTTTAAATGCAGTACCTCCACACAAGAATGCAGAGAAGAAATTGATAGCTATCCAACAGAGAATAGGAACTGAATAGAAACCTCTCATTCCTTAATCCTTCCCTTTTGTACTCAGTCCATTACAATCCTAATGCCTCCAATTCCTTCCCCAGACAGATTAGACTCTACGGTGCTATATTTTGGTAATTCTCAAACTTTTAGGCTCCAAATAACTTTTTTTTCATGGGCTATATTTACTGTAACAGAAATTAAAACTGAGAAGATATCACAGTTACTTATTAAGTCATTTTTAAAAATAATAAATTTCACACTTAAAAATATCAAACAAAAAATTAATGAGAATAGCATTGTTTTACTATTTTTACACATCTCTTTATTTTTTTATATAACTTATTGTCAAGTTAGCTAACATACAGTGTATACAGTGTGCTCTTGGCTTTGGGAGTAGATTCCCATGATTCATCACTTACATACAACACCCAGGGCTCATCCCAACAATTGCCCTCCTCAATGCCCATCACCCATTTCCCCCGCCCCCATCAACCTTCTGTTTGCCCTCTGCATTTAAGAGTTTCTTATGGTTTGCCTCCCTCTCGGTAACTATTTTTTTTTTTTTTCCCTTCCTCAATGGTCTTCTGTAAAGTTTCTCAAATTCCACATATGAATGAAAACATATGGTATCTGTCTTTCTCTGACTGACTTATTGCACGTAGTATTAAATACCCTCTAGTTCCATCCACATTGTTACAAACGGCAAGATTTCATTCTTTTTCACTGCCAAGTAGTATTCCATTATATATATAAACCACATCTTCTTTATCCATTCATCAGTTGATGGACATTTGGGTTCTTTCCATCATTTGGCTATTGTTGACAGGGCTGCTATAAACATTGGGGTACATGTGCCCCCTATAAATCAGCACTCCTATATCTTTTAGGTAAATTCCTAGTAGTGCTATTGCTGGGTCATAGGGAAATTCCATTTTTAAGTTTTTGAGGACCCTCCACACTGTTTTCCACAATGGGGCACCAGTTTGCATTCCTACCAACAGTGCAAGAGGGTTCTCCTTTCCCACATCCTTGCCAACATCTGTTGTTTCCTGAGTTACTTTTAGCCACTCTGACTGGTGTGAGGTGGTATCTCAATGTGGTTTTGATTTCTATTTCCCTGATGATGAGTGATGTTGAGCATCTTTCATGTGTCTGTTAGCCATTTGGATGCCTTCTTTGGTAAAGTGTCTATTCATACCTTCTGCCCATTTCTTCACTGGATTATTTGTTCTTCAGGTGTTGAGTTTGGTAAGTTCTTTATAGATTTTGGATACTAACCCTTTATCCAATATGTTGTTTGCAAATATCTTCTCTCGTTCCGTTGGTTGCCTTTTAGCTTTGTTGATTGTTCCCTTTGCTGTGTAGAAGCTTTTAATCTTGAGGAGGTCCCAACAGTTCATTTTTGCTTTTATTTCCCTTGCCTTGGGAGATGTGTGAAGTAAGAAGTTGCTGCAACCAAGGTCAAAAAGGTTGCTGCCTGTTTTCTCCTCTAGGATTTTGATGTCACATATTTATGTCTGTCATCCACTTTGAATTTATTTTTGTGTATGGTACAAGAAAGTGGTCCACTTTCATTCTTCTGCATGTTGCTGTCCAGTTCTTCCAGCACCAGTTTTGCTAAACAGACTGTCTTTTTTTCCAACGGATACTCTTTCCTGCTTTGTTAAAGATTAGTTGGCCATACATGTGTGGGTCCAGTTCTAGGCTCTCTTCTCCATTTCATTGGTCTCTGTGTCTGTTTTTGTGAAAATACCATACTGTCTTGATGATTACAACTTTGTAGTACAGGCTAAAGTGTGGGATTGTGATGGCCCCAGCTTTGATTTTCTTCTTCAACATTACTTTGGCTATTCGGGGTCTTTTGTGGTTCCATACAAATTTTAGAATTGTTTGTTCTAGCTCTGTGAAGAATGCTGGTGTTATTTTGATTGGGATTGCACTGAAATGTATAGATTGCTTTGGGTAGCATCGACATTTTAACAATATTTATTCTTCTAATCCATTAGCATGGATATTTTTCCATTTTTTTGTGTCTTCTTCAATTTCTTTCATAAGCTTTCTATAGTTCTCAGCGTACAGATCTTTTACCTCTTTGGTTAGGTTTATTCCTAAGTATTTTATGATTCTTGGTTTGCACATCTCTTTAACATCTATTTTAAATTTAAAAAGCAGGCTTGCTCACCTTCTGCATTCATCTATTGTTTGTGGTATTTTGATTGACATACATGAAGAAAATTTAGCCTTACCAAGATATGTACTCTGAAATAAAGCGATAATTCTCTCCATAGGAGAACCTATGGAACCCCTGAGAGGATCCTCAAACCATATTCTGAGAATTACTGCTTTATTTCAACTATTATCTTGCCAGCACTCCCAACATATTAATCCTTTGTCATGTGACCAAACTCACACTGTCAATCTCCAACACTGGGCCAGTTCAACCATATTCAGTGGAATTGTTCACAACACTAGATGAGAAAATAATACAACCAAAATAAGCTGAATATCAAATAGGATAGAACAGCTAGTACTAAACTTGCCCTCTTGCCATGAAGAACTAGAAAACTAGACGAAACATAAAATAATTGTTTCAGACTTTGGACAGCAGGTAATACAAGGTTATAATCCCTAGCGAAGTAGTGGGGCACTTTACAGAATGAGGTATCAGGAGGTGTAGCCCAAGTCACACCAAACTTAAGGACACAGAGCTTAGACTTCAAGGAAACTTAAGTAACTAAAATTTTCAGAAAATAATACTAGAGACAAGGGAACTATCCTAATACACAAGAAAGCTCCAAATATATGCCCTTGAGATTTTCGCTAAATACTAAGTTTGCCTGTGTACCCTAAATTCCACAAGACTGAGCAGAGGACGACCACAGGAATGCTGCAAACTAAGTAACAACCAAAGTTCACCAAGTGCAGGGAGAAATTCAAGTTCTGATCAGCCAGAGTGAAAAAGGAATCTTGAATAAACATCCACAACATTTAGTAAAGACCTCAGAAAAATGTCTTAGAAGTAGGACTAATCTAGGGGTACCTGGGTGGCTCAGTTGGTTGGGCATCCAACTCTTGCTTTCAGCACAGGTTGTGATCTCATGGTTTCGTGGGTTCAAGACCTACATTGGGCTCTGTGCTGGCAGCATGGAGCCTGCTTGGGATTCTCATTCTCTCCCTCTCTCTCTGTCTACTCCCCACTTGTGCTGTCTGTCTCTCTCTAAATAAATAAATAGACGTAAAAAAAAAAAAGCTAGCAGTTAAGTAAAAGCTATTCCAGAACCTCCCCAACAAAGCTTATAAATAAGCCTTGAAAGGATCAAGAGGATTACAAGCAACGTGACAATCTGCCAAAATAAAATTCATCACTCCTTAAAGGATAAGATCCAGATACTACATAATATAATGATCAAAATGTCCTCTCTACAATCAAAAATTACTAGATATGCAGAAAAGGAAAAAAAATTATTCATGACCAGGAAAGAAAAATGGAAAGTCAATAGAAACAGACCCAGAAATGAAAGAGATCATAAGAAGATCATGAGAGATAAGGACTTTTAAAAAGCTATTATAAATACAGTGGACCCTTGAACAACATGGGGATTAGAGGTGCTGACCCCTTGGCATGGCCAAAAATCCACATATAACTTCTGATTCCCCCAAAACTTAATTACTAATAGCCTACTATTGATCAGAGCCTTACCAATAACATAAACAGTCAATGAACACATATTTTGTATATGTATATATACTGTATTCTTACAATAAACTAGAAGAAAAAAGAAAATTATAAGAGAAAATACATTTACATTACTGTATTTGTTGAAAATACCTGTGTGCAAGTGGACCCACACAGTTGAAGCCTATGTTATTCAAGGGCCAATTGTACATTAAAGGACTTAAAGGAAAGCATTAACATTATGTGGAGAGAAATGGAAACTACTCAAAAAAACCCAAATGGAACTTCTAAAGCTAAAAGAAAAATTTTTTAAATAATAAATATATACTGTATCTGAAATGGAAAATTTACTGCATGTGTTTAATAGTAGACAAGAAACTGTAGCAAAAGATTAGAGAACCCAAAAACACAACAATAAAAAAATCCAAAGCACAGGGAGAAAGAGGGCGAAAAGAAAAAACAGGCTGAAAAGAATGAAGTCTAAGTGATTTTGGGGGCAATATCAAACTTAAGAGAAAAGTTGCAGGGATAAGTAGTCTTCTTCCTAAACTTCCTGAGAATAAGTTGCTAACCTGACACCCAATAATTCCCAAATATTTTAGTGTTTATTTTCTAAAAACACATATAATCACATATAAAAACACAAAATCATGAAATCAACAATAATATATCACTACCATCCAATCTTTAGATTCCATTCAAGTTTGTTATTCCCAAATAATAATGGATGTCCTTTACAGGAAAAGGATCTAATTCAGAATCACACTTTTCATTCAATACTCTGAATTTCCACCATTAGTTTCTTTCAGCTTGGAAGAGTTTCTGTCTTTCCTTGAATTTCACGACCCAAACACTTTAAAAGGTTAAAGCCAGTTATTCATAGAATGTCCTTCAATTGGGTTTACTTGATTAGACTGTGTCTGAGTTATTATTAAGTTCAGGTTGTGTATCTTTGACTGCAAAAACACAAAAGCGATGCTGTGCTGTTCTCAATGCATCCTAAGAGATGGTGCATGATTTCAATTTGTCCCATTACTGATAATATTCCTTTTTATCACTTGATTAAACCAGTAACTGCCAGTTTGCTCCATGACAATCATTATTTTTCTTTAGTAATTATTAAATATTTTGTGAAAACATACTTTGTAACTATGTCAATAATCTGATCTTCAATTTATTTATTTATATCAATACACACTCATGGTTCCCTATAGTATTCAATAGATCACCATCTATTAATATAATTACTCTGATAACTATTATAGATTGCCTTTCCATTTTGTTGATTGTTCTTTTATTGTACATAAGTTTTTAGTTTGATGCAATCCCATTTGTCTAATTTTGCTTATGTTGCCTGTGCTTTTAGAGTCATATCCCTAAATGAACTCTTTTTCAAACCAATTTATAATTTTCTCTAGGAAGAATTTTTATTACATATGCTTAAATGCTTCCTAGTTTTTGCTTTTACAGTGAATGTAATATTTTAAAAATATATTTGCTAATAGGTTACTACTGATCTATGAAGCTATCAATTTTTATGGATTGCTCTTATCTTTAGAAACCTTGCTAAACTTTCTTATTCTAATGGGTTGTCTGTTGGTTTTTTCGGAGGTTGTCTTAAATTTGTAGTTTTTTCATACTGGTAATCAGTTATCCCAACACCAATTACTAAAGAGCTTATTTTCCCCTGATCTCTATGATATATTAGAATCCCATATAAGTGTGGGCCTACTTTTGGAGTCTGTTGTGTTCCATTAGCCTATTTGTCTATTCTTGTCTTTAAAACCTTATTAATATCACTACTTTTATTATTTTCTTGATTCCATTAGAGCAAGCCCCCTCACTATTATTTTCATGGAAAAACCTTGAGAATTATCAGAATCTTATTAATAATAATTTGATAAAGACTGACATTTCCATCAGTAACATTTTTAAGTTTTCCCACAAAAGTCTCATACACTTAAGTTATTTTTTTCTTATTTAGGTTTTTGTTTATGAAATGGATTTGTTTTCTATTATACCGTGTATTTGGTCATTGCTAGTATGTAATAGGAAAGCTGTTTTTGTATATTGCACTTCTGATTAACCACCTTTCAAAATTTAGTTTATTCAGTTCATTTTCTTGGGTTTTCTAGGTATAAAAAAATTCTATCATCAGCAAGTGACAGTTATCTCCTCTTCTCTAATCCTAGATCTCGTTTCTATTTCTTTTTTTTTTTTTTTTTAAGTTTATTTATTTTGAGAGAGACAGAGACAGCACAAGTGGGAGAGGGGCAGAGAGAGAAGGAAAGCGAGAATCCCAAGCAGGCTCCAAGCTGTTGGCACAGCCAAAACCGAGAGCTGGACGCTCAACCCACTGAGCCACCCATCCGTCCCTCATTTCTATTTCTATTTCTTTATTTACTTTATTTAATTATTGCATCAACAAACAATAATGAAGATAAGAGCTATCCTTATCTTGTCCTCAAATTTAATAAGACGGCTTTTAACATTTCACCATTAATATATGTTTGCTGTAATTTTCTGATAGATACCTTCCTTCAAGTTAAGTTCCCTCCTATTCTTTATTCAGTATCTAAATGGGTGCTGAACTTTATCCAATTTTTCCTGCATCCATTCCCATCTGATTCTTCTTTTTCAATATGCTAATATAGTGAGTTACACTGTTACATCTTATAATACTGAATTACCCTCACAATCCCAGATTATTTACTCCATCAGCTCCACCCCAGAGTATAACAACTATTCCCTTTTTTGGTAAATAACTCTATCATAGGCCTTCTAATACTAAATTGCCTTTATGCCTCTCACTTTCTCACTAGACTAAAAGCACCCTGACAGCAGAAACCTTATCTTATTCACATTTTTATCTCTAAAAATTAGCATATATCTTAACAATGTTGTATGAATAAATAAAAATAATAATCTGAGACTAAGCATAGTGCTTCAAAAATGGCTCCTTCCTAATAAAAGTTATGAGATGACATTCTCCAAGCTAATAACTCACTTGGCAGTCTAGAATAGATACCCCCCACTAAGGTCTGTGTACCAAAGATCAGTTGAATAACAAAGTCCTAACCTACAATTTGAGATCTACAGAAACAAGGGAGAATATGGTACTAAATAAAGCAGGCCAAATCTGACCTGTGACTGATTTGTGCCTAGTACAAGAGAATTAATGAATAGCCCAAGGCAAATGAGTCTAACTAGAAAAGTGGGTCTCTGAGGTAAAAGCACCAACCAGAACTAGTTATTTACAAGGAAACTGTATTGCAGAAGTCAGATTATGTGTGATGGCAAACAAAGACAAACAGAAGCATGATCAAGAAGTCATGGTTAAAAACACAGAATGCTGAAGGGAAAATCTTGTTTTATATAATCCACTCTGGTACCCTTAGTGTGTTAAACAAATCCTGAGTACCTACTGTGGCCATATTAATATATAAAACCTTAGTTTAGTCAATCTATCTTTGTGGAGAAAAGTACACAGATAACTGTAATTGGGAGAGGAGAGTAGGAACAACCCCAGTAACAAACATGTTAGGTAAACCTACAGTTAGTTACGTAAACATTTCATTTCCAATCACAGACATTCAGTAAATATCTCTCTTTTTCAGCCTTCTTCTATCTTATTTTTATTTTCCTTACCCTATATTTGAATCTCCTTACATACCTTTCACCTGTGACTGCCTCCTATTCACACACTGGTAACAGACCTAAAAAACACTTTAGAGATTACCTAGTTTTTCACTCATCTAAATCAGAAAATCTAAGTCCAAAGGAGTAATTTGCCTAGACTCCTTGACTTTTTTTCTTTCGCTGTCTTTCAGCCTTTTCTCAGATAGGCTCATTCAGGAAAACAAAGAAAAGATCAAAAAGAAAAGATTTTAGCAATGTTATCTATAAAACCCACATGTACAGTAAATCACTGTTTTTATTGTATTGGTTGAGCATATTCTTTTTTTTTTTTTTTTTTTTTTCAACGTTTATTTATTTTTGGGACAGAGAGAGACAGAGCATGAACGGGGGAGGGGCAGAGAGAGAGGGAGACACAGAATTGGAAACAGGCTCCAGGCTCTGAGCCATCAGCCCAGAGCCTGACGCGGGGCTCGAACTCACGGAGCGCGAGATCGTGACCTGGCTGAAGTCGGACGCTTAACCGACTGCGCCACCCAGGCGCCCCTGGTTGAGCATATTCTTAATTCTGTTTTCACAGTCAGTAACCAAACTAAAGAATATTAATTTCCTCTTCATTTCAGTTGATATTTTAATAAACCCAGATATTTAATTCTGACAACAAATATTTAAGAAAGATTTCAATATTACTACTAAATGTATAAACTAAAAAATTGTACAAACTTATAATGTAAGCCCATTATTACATGATAATATATAATTTGGATTATACTTTAAGATGAAGATGGATGTGTAATTTCCTTTTAAAAAAAATTTTTTTTTTACATTTATTTATTTTTGAGAGACAGAGAGAGACAGAGCGTGAGTAGGGGAGGGGCAGAGAGAGAGGAAGACACAGAATCTGAAGCAGGCTCCAGGCTCTGAGCTGTCAGCACAGAGCCTGATATAGGGCTCGAACCCACGAACCGTGAGGTCATGACCTGACCCGAAGTCGGACGCTCAACTGACTGAGCCACCCAGGCGCCCCTGGATGTGCAATTTCTAATAAACATGAGTGATGTCATTCCAACTTTAACAACTTTTATAATGTAAACATTATCTTTGACAGTGTTGGTACCAAGTTTCTTTGTCTTAAGTTGATGTATTCTTTAAAGTTTAAAGGTTCTTTTTAAATCTTTTATTCCCAACATTCCTTACATGGTATTTCAAATTCTACTCAGTTGCCAGAAAAGCCTTTGGCCTCCTTTGTATAAAGCTCTTCTAAAAATTAACAAGTTTTAAGAATTTAGAATTTTGGTTTGCTCAAAATCTTTTAAGAACTTTTTCTAAAGATAAATTTAATATTAAATTCTTTAAACCGTGAGAAAGATCCCTTGAAACAATTAAGACAATCCTGAATACAAAAAGAGGGAGCAGTTTAGTTTTTATACACTAAGGATAGCACATGAAATTTTAGGAATCTGGGAAAAAGTGAAAAATGCAACTTATAAAAGCTAGAGAAAGTACTTTGAAAAATTTGCAGAATACTTCAACACCAAAAATTAACCTCACATTCAACAGGGATTATTTAAAGATAGGGGGATGAAAGTTTCCTGCATCTTTTTTATAAAACTGTGGTGCTTTGTGTTTATAAATCTTTGCTGTGAATACATGGAGTTTGAGAGGATTTCTGTGATCTACTAGACTCATTTGGAAATCCAATAAAATAATAGAGTTCTTCGATAGAACAGGCTGATAGTAGGTACTCAAAGCTTCAGTTTCAGTTTCTAATCTACATATCTATTGTGAGTTATTTTAGAATGTGCAAACAGAACTGGAAAGTTCCTACTTGTTTAGAATCAATGAATAATACATCACAGCCTATCCATAAACTTTCTGGACTTGGGAAACCAGGATAACTGCTAAGCACTCAAGGCATGGACCTAGAGAGCAATAAACTTTCAATTGGTTTCCCATTTGATTCATGCCCAATTTGAGTTAGGGTCACAATGACAGATGTTAGGATCACAAAAAACAAGCCCTTTCACCCTGAGAATGCAATCTCTTTATGTGAGAGGGACAGACTACCCTCAGGTGAAACTGTCTGAAAAGTCCTAATCCCCACTCTGATGAAAGATAGCTTAATAGTTAAGGCCAGATGTACTGAAAATTATGTACATCAAAAAAAGTAGTAACTTCAGAAAAAATAGTATTTTTTTCAAAAGAAAAACGTAGGCTCTGCAGAAAACATTATATAGTTATATTAATGTGAATACTGATTACTGATTTAACTTAACTCAACTTGTAATAAATACATTAGAAGGACAGGATAAGAAGATACACAGACGGCAAAAAAAAAAAAAAAAAAAAAAGCTAAAATCTCATCTACCATTATCCAGAAGTCAACAGACAATGTCTAAAAGGGATAAATCAAGAAATATGAAGGTAGGCATATTATCACTATAAATGGCAGTACATGACAGATGAAATTGCTTTAAAAAAGTTAAAAGTTCTTACTCTAGGAAACAGAACTGAGAGGTAAATTAGGGTAGGGATTGCCATTTTTCAATATGAACCTTAGTATTAACTAATCCTTTTAACTACGTAAAACATTTCTTAAAGAGAGTAAAAACACCAGCCAAAAAAAGAAAAAAATCGTTTCATGAAGGCTGTCCATTTTATTTACTTCTAGGAAAAAAGGTAAGTAATTGTATTTGACTGTTACTGAGCTGCAGCACATTTAATGAGGCTGTACATGTAGAAGTCAGTGCTAGAGATTCAGAGTCATGAGACAATTGTCAGGCTATGAATGAACTTAAGAAAATAAAACAGTATAAAAAATTTCTTCTGTAAAAATATGCATTCCATTAAAGACAGAAAGCACTCCACTCCTGCATGTATTTTAAGGTTCATTTTTTTCATACAACAAAAGGCACAGTATAATAATTTAAACAAAGTGCGTATAGTATGAATCCAGAATTCTCTAAAAAGAAATTGTACTCTTATTAAATATTCTAAATACTGTCTTTCATTTTTAACATTTAAAATGCTAAACAAAGATTAATTCAGAATACAGAGTCATGATTAATGAAGTTTTCATTAAACTCTTTTTGAAAGCATACTTTTTTTTTTTAGAATTTGTCTGGAAAGACCTTTTACTAAAATAAAAGATGAGCTACTAAATGATACACATGTGATATGTGAGCCAGTAACTTTCTAACCATACATAGCTATTTCCAAGCCAACATAATCCCAGATCAATCATTTCCTTTTACAAGATGAAAACTAAGAAATGTTTTAAAGAAAAATAGCCTAGCAATATAGTTGAAATTTGTCCAACCAGAAGTTAAATGCAACATGGCAGTGAAAGAGGGCCTCGAGCAATTTCACATTTATAAATGACCTACTTATGACAAGATGCTTTAATTTCAATAAGCAGACAACAGTATTATCTACCACTGTATACAGTAATTTTTAAATTAGGGTAAAAGATGAAGAGAAAGTTAGCAATTCCATAATGCTAAGATTTTAAGATTTGGTCCTTGTATAACTAAGGATTATGTCTTTACTTATTCATTGACTAATATCTATGAGAAACAGAAATCTGATAGTTTTAATGGCTTTTTGCTCTTCTACCCAGACTGCAAGCCTGTTATGTATCCTCCTGAACCATCTGTTTAGTGTTGGTGCTTAACAACTACATGTGCTCATGTTTTTGATCATACCATTCTAATTTGAAACTAGTTGTACAAAGACATTTTTTTAATTTTTGAGATATTTTATATGGTAACATATAACTATATAACATTTGCATGTCACTATGAAACATCTGAAGTAAGTTATTTCTACATCTAACTTCAAATGTGCATATACCAGAATGATTGCTTTATGAAAAATAATTAACTAAGTAAGCATCATCACCATATAGGGTTATCCAAGTAGTAAGGTATCTCAGTCTTGGGTACAATCAGGGAAATAAGTGGTTTTTAAAAAAGAACCACTTCACCTTTCTCTCCCTTCTCACAGCAATCACTGTGCATGATGGCAAACAATAAAATGTAATACTAATATAATCTTTTATATATTTATAGGATATTTTCACATATCTTAACTAATATGATCTTCACAAAGACTGAACAGTAACTTTTGGAGAGGTGTGTGACATATAATTACCACACAGACATCATCAACATAGCCCTCCTTCATGTACTTTCTCACAATTTAAGATACGTGGGGAGCCTGGGTGGCTCAGTCGGTTAAGCCTCCAACTCCTGATTTCAGCTCAAGTCATGATCTTGCAGGTTATGGGATGGAGCTCTGTGTCTGGCTCCATGCTGACAGTGCAGAGCCTGCTTGGGATTCTCTCTCCCTTTCTCTCTGCCCCTCCCCGTGCTCCCACACTCTCTCTAATAAAATAATAAACATTAAAAAAAAAAAGATATATTAAGTTACCTCTTCAGAAGTTGAAGAATATCTATGACATTTTCTAGGTAGCCCACAACTGAGTTAGCAGGACAGCATTATACTCACTGATTTAACAAAGAGAATTAATGCTTTAATTAAAGACAAAAAGGCAGATGGACACAAAAAGAATAAAAATCCAATACTATACATATATTTAACTTTGATTTTATCTGAATTGGATGAAATGACTGAATATCTATCTACCTTTTACTTCTTATAATGAGCCAACATGGTCCCTTCAAATATTAAGCTGTTTTTCAAATTTTCAGTTTGAGAACCCCTTCCCACTCATAAACATTACTAAGGACTCTAAAGAGCTTTTGTTTAGGTGAGTTATATCTATGTAATATTTACTACATTAGAAATTAAAATTAAGAATCAGAAATTAATTAATCCATCTAAAAATAACAAACTCATTGTAAGCACAAAGAACATTTTTATGATAAATAACTATCTTTTCCAAAAACAGAAAAAATTTTAGTGGGGAGTGACATTTCTTTACAACTGTGTAAATCTCTTTAATGTTTAGCTTAATAGAAAACATCTGGATTCTTAAATCTGCTTCTGCATTCAATGTGTTGTGAAACATTATTATGTTCAAACTATGTGAAGAAAATTAACCTCACACATATATGCAATCAGAAAGAGTACTTTAATAGTCCTTTAAGATAATTATTGATATTCTTCTTTGATACTACCAAACTTCAGTAAAGTCGTACTTTCTTAAAAGCTAGTTGCAATATGGAATCTGAAATCCTATCAGTGAACTCTTCTTACTGTTATACATTAAAATAATCCACTGGTGTATCTAGCATTTTGAATACATGTTTTACATATGCATGATTTCTTTTTTTTTAATGTTTATTTATTTATTTTGAGAGAGAGAGAGAGAGAGAGAGAGAGAGAGAGAGTCAGTCACCACAGAGCCTGACATGGGGCTCGAACTCACAAACCATGAGATCATGACCTGAGCCAAAATCAAGAGTTGGACACTTAGTCCACCAAGCCACTCAGGCACCCCTAACATACGCATGATTTCTTATCATGAATTATCATTTTGAAAATATTTATTCATTGAGTTATATGTATTTTCCAAACATGCACATTATTATTCAATATAAAAATTCACATTGAATAATATCACCTATATTATCATCAGAACTGTCTTTATTGAGAAGCTACCAAGTGCGTGTTTTCTGTAATTCAAATTTTATCACTGACAACAAAATCATGTTTTTCTTGAAATGGCCGGCCCACTTTGTTCATTTTTGAAAAAAATGTCTGCCCAATACTCAAACCTGAATAACCAGTTTGTCTGTCATTTTTTCACATCAAAAGTGTTCCACAGAGACTTGTTCAGCTTGCAACTCAAAAAAATTGTAAGTGCTTTTCCTTGAGATAATCATCACATTTTATTATGCAACAGAAGCGTTTTATGCATACTTTTCATTTTGTCCTACAGAATATTAAAAAGAAATGTACTCAAGGGTCAAGACTCAATAAACTAACTTTTACTGCTTCACCAAGAACATTTTTTTTAATATTTATTTTTTGGGGGGAGAGAGAGAGAGAAACTGTGAGCAGGGGAGGAGCAGAGAGAGAGGGAGACAGAGAATCCCAAGCAGGCTCCACACCGTCAGCACAGAGCTGACTTGGGGCTCGAACTCAGGATCTGTGAGATCACAACCTGAGCCAAAATCAAGAGCCAGACACAACCAACTGAGCCACCCAGGTGCCCCTCACCAAGAACATTTTTAAGTGAAACGTGATTTCTTTTAAACTCTAGGAACGCAACAGTGTGAAGAATATGATGACTATCAGAGTACAATTTGGTACCACTCCTTGATTCAAGCTAAGGTGTCAACAGTTTTACCCACCTGTGCTTTTCCAACATAGGCCCCAAAGGCAAATTACATCTTAATATTATTATAAAACTAATTTTGACCTGGCAGACTGGCAGGGGTCTGTTGGTCTCACTCTGAGATCCACTGTATTAAGTAAATCAATTCCTGTTCTTGGTATGGGGGCCTGAGGACTTAGTATTATGGCTAATCAGTACCTTCATCAAGTAACAGAACCTTCATTTATATGGTGGTCAACCACATAGCCAGTAACTAAAATAAAGTTTATAGCACCAATGAGCATCACTCATCTGTGATAGAACCTCCACCCACTGTCTTTAAACCTTATCATAGGTCAGAGAGGTTTGTTTAAATTTGTTTTCATCAGTATTTTGGGGTAGTATTTGCTCCAAATCCAGACAGTTCTAGAAACTCAAGAAATCTCAAACTGAGCTGATACATAATTAGATATTTTCCTTGATCAGTGACAGACTTAACTAGTACAGCTTTCACTCACATACTATCAATTCAATAGAGAAAGAATTCTTAACCTGAAGTCCAAAAACCCTCCAAGGTAATTTCAATAGTGCCCTTAATTAATTAGCAGTGACAGGTATCATGGTTATTTTGAGAAGCAAGAAAGCTCTCTAAAGTTAAAAAAAAAAAAAAAAAAAAAAAAAAGCTTTAAAAAGTATTTTCCAAAGTGCAATCGCTCATTAACAAACTAAAATATACGGTCATAGAAATTTACCTCAAATAAGAAATTGTAAAATTCAGTAAGAAAATCCTTTTGCCGTCAATTCCTCTAATATTAAAAAAAATTCCCATACAGAATTACTCTAAGAATAAGAATTCTATTAAGAGCAGAATAAAAGTACCACAATATTGGTTTAATTTGCCCTTTTCAGTGTACCATAAAAGTACTCCCAAAGGGATCACAAACCTCCTCCATAATAAGCCTGCCAATTAAAAGAAAAATAAGATGGGGCATCTCGGTAACTCAGTCCCTTGAGCGTCCAACTCTTGGTTTTGGCTCAGGTCATGGTCTCATGGTTCATGAATTCGAGCCCTGCATCAGGCTCTGTGCTAACAGCACAGAGTCTGTTTAGGATTTTCTCTCTCTCCTTCTCTCTCTGTCCCTCCCCTGCTCACTTACTCTCTCAAAATAAATAAAACTTAAAAAAAATTTTTTTTAATAAAAACATAAAGGAAGATACTCATTCAAAAGGCACTGCTAGGGCACCTGGGTGGCTCAGTTGGTTTAGCATCTGACTTCGGCTCAGGTCATGATCTCTCTCACACACAGTTCGTGAGTTCGAGCCTCGTCTCAGGGTCTGTGCTGACAACTCAGAGCCTGGAGCCTGTTTCAGATTCTGTGTTTCCCTCACTCTCTGCCCCTCCCCCACTCACACTCTGTCTCTCTCTCAAAGATAAATAAACATTCAAAAAAATTTTTTTTAAAAAGGCACTGCTAAAGACAGAAATGAAAGAAGAAATACAAGAAAAAGAAGTAGTAAAATAGAGAAAAAATGCCACACATACAAACCAAGTATTGCACTGGAAACAACATGATATGCTGGAAACCAAGTTAGAGGAGAGGTACACAAGCAGAGAAGTATGGAATTATTAACAAACAAGTTAAAGGAATTTGTAGCAGGGTCTACAAATGGCTCAAGAGAAATAAACTGTTTTAGGGACCTCCAATTTAATAAAATTAAATTTAGAGGGGCGCCTGGGTGGCTCTGTCAGTTAAGCGTCTGACTTCGACTCAGGTCATGATCTCACAGTTCGTGAGTTTGAGCCCTGCATCGGGCTCTGTGCTGACAGCTCAGAGCCTGGAGCCTGCTTCACATTCTGTGTCTCCCTCTCTCTCTGCCCTTTCCCTGCTCATGCTCTGTCTCTCCCTGTCTCAAAAATAAATAAACATTAAAAAAAATTAAATTTAGAAAACAGAAGAATAAATGACCTAGGATTTTAGAATATTTTGAAAGCAGCTGAGAATGCAAAGTTGATAGATAATGGGATATTCAAAAGAAAATGTACAATACTCAACAAATACTGGACTTAATCTATGCATTGGAGAATTAAAACAAAAATAAAAACAAAAGCTCTGGATAACTATGCAAAGACCAAAATTCCCTTCCAGAATAAATAACTCAGTAACACGCTATGTCTTCAGAATAAAGTATAAAACAAAATAATTATATGAATACTCTCAGATAACAAAAAAATTTACTGAGAATAGCACTGTCCAAACTCTGAAACACTGGTCTGAGTTCTTTCTATAAGCATAGACAGAAACTCTGAATCCTTATAATTAACAGAAGTGTAACACAAAGATGGCTAAATTCTAACAACCGAGTAGTTAAAATGCAACTTAATCTTCAGGGAATTGTTAAATATCCTAGAGAAATTATATCCTATAAATGCAGACTTTAAAGCATTCTGACAGATCAAAAGAATTATAATAACACATCCTCAAAACTATTTTACTAAATATGAAAATGAAATATATACTTACAGTAATGAAAATATGAACAAGAGTATAAATACACAGCTATTGAAATGTTTCTCATATAAAATTAAGCATCATTGTCAAAACACATTGCTATATTACACATTTAAATGTTTCCAGTTGCACGTCTAGAAAAATAAACTAAATGTCCTTATTTTTTCATGCATAATTAAGTATCCAAACTTAACATCCTTTTCTCAAGAAATACATAAGTTTAAGTCTGTCTGCTCAGCTTTAATCTTGACATATCATCCTTCATTCTTCCCTTTCACACACTATATCTAGAATTCCATCAATTCTTTTGCAAGTTCTTGAATGTGCTCCTCTTCTCCACTCACACAGCCCACACTGACTAGGACCTCACCACCATAAGCACAGATGACATCCATCACTACCCATCTATCTTCCTTACTTGTTCCTACCTATTCTCCACCTTTGTTCCAAGCACTAATACAACGTAAGTTTCATTGATTTGCTCATGGAGTCTCAGTACCTGCAATGGTATACGTAGTATATGCTTAATAAACATTGGATGAACAAATAAAGTCCATACTTAATCTTTTCTACAAACTAATGCTAAAGTCATTTTCCTTGTATTTTAATTCCCTAATAAGTAATTTTAAATGGTTCTCAAATGCCTGCCATGTGCAGTTGAAATTATAATAGTTATTTTTTAAGTTTCCCATAATCTGGCCTACTCTACTTATGGAACTTTATATTCTACTATTTCCCAACTTGGATGAATCCTCTACCAAGGCTCGTCTCCTTACCACCTCCCAAATCATAAATATGCTTTTTCCTCATGCTGATTCCCTAGCTTAAAATACTCTCCTCTCCTCATCTATGGCTACCCTAGTCCAATCATTCTTCAAGGTTTAAATTAAATCTAACTTCCTCCCCTTGACTTCCCTGACTATCCATCCTATCTCTAGAGACCAAACCTGAATTCTAACTAATTTCTAAACAGCAGGGCTCCCTAATCTACCCACACTATCATACACACTCCATTTCACTCAAAAAAAAAAAAAAAAAACCCACAAAAAAACAAAAAACAAATAAACAAATAAATAACAAAAAGCAAACATACAAAATACATACAAATTAAAAAAGAAAAACAAACAAGCTAATAACAAGAGATTTGTTTCCAAATACATACTTGGGATCATTCACCATTCATTATAGATTCATCTTAATTATATACATTCAATACTTAACACAAAGACTTAAGTTGAAAACAAATGAGGTACTACAAGATTCTGAATCAATACTTGTACATATCCTATTTACAAAGATGGAAATACAGTTTAATTCACTTGCAAAGATTTAAAATGTGGAGTTGGAAAAAAATTAAAATAACCTTCAATTATGAGAAAACTCAACACTCCAATTTCCTTCAACATTCAAGTTAACTGAGAATTTACTGTGGTTTACCCTTTTTTAACCAGTCTTGGCAAAACAGAATTGGAGTACTGCCTCCAGTGGTCTTTCCCCACAATTTCTCATCCTTCCCAATTCTGTAGTTTTTTTTTTTTTTTTTTTTTTTTTTAATGTTTATTTATTTATTTTGAGAGAGAGAACACACTCAAGCTGGTGGGGGAGGGGCAGAGAGACAGGGAGAGAGAGAATCCCAAGCAGGCTCTGTGTTGACAGCAAGATGCTCAAAAGACTGAGCCACCCAGGCACCCCTCCACAATTCTGTAGTAATCCAGGTCTTAAGCAAGGACTAGGACCCATCACCTAAAACTAAACTATCTTCCGTGGTGATCTGAAAGGAAATAGTCATTTCGTCAATGATATTATGGAGTTTACCATTTTTTTCTCACCTTCACTATGAAATTAAATTACATTAAGAACACACCATTTTGTAAAATTTCCTGAAAAACTATTAAGATAGCCCACAAAATTGCCTGTTTAATACAAAAAGCATGGGTTTTTTTATATGAAATTTATTGTCAAATTGGTTTCCATACAACACCCAGTGCTCATCCCAAAAGGTGCCCTCCTCAATACCCATCACCCACCCTCCCCTCCCTCCCACCCCCCCACCCTCCCATCAACCTTCAGTTTGTTCTCAGTTTTTAACAGTCTCTTATGCTTTGGCTCTCTCCCTCTCTAACCTCTTTTTTTTTTTTTCTTCCCCTCCCCCATGGACTTCTGTTAAGTTTCTCAGGATCCACATAACAGTGAAAACATGGTATCTGTCTTTCTCTGTATGACTTATTTCACTTAGCATAACACTCTCCAGCTCCATCCACGTTGCTACAAAAGGCCATATTTCATTCTCTCTCATTGCCACGTAGTATTCCATTGTGTATATAAACCACAATTTCTTTATCCATTCATCAGTTGATGGACATTTAGGCTCTTTCCATAATTTGGCTATTGTTGAGAATGCTGCTATAAACATTGGGGTACAAGTGCCCCTATGCATCAGCACTCCTGTATCCCTTGGGTAAATTCCTAGCAGTGCATTGCTGGGCCATAGGGTAGGTCTATTTTTAATTTTTTGAGGAATCTCCACACTGTTTTCCAGAGCGGCTGCACCAGTTTGCATTCCCACCAACAGTGAAAGAGGGTTCCCGTTTTTCCACATCCTCTCCCGCATCTATAGTCTCCTGATTTGTTCATTTTAGCCACTCTGACTGGCATGAAGTGATATCTGAGTGTGGTTTTGATTTGTATTTCCCTGACGAGGAGCAACGTTGAGCATCTTTTCATGTGCCTGTTGACCATCGGGATGTCTTCTTTAGAGAAGTGTCTATTCATGTTTTCTGCCCATTTCTTCACTGGATCATTTGTTTTTCGGGTGTGGAGTTTGGTGAGGTCTTTATAGATTTTGGATACTAGCCCACAAAGAGCATGTTAATATAAAAATTACAATTGCCAGTCTTCTTCCTTCCTTACTGTTAAATTTTTCTTTAATTATAACACTGTTATAATTAGCTATTTATTTCCCAGCTTTCCACTTTAATTCAAAATACTCATTTCTACCTCTAGTGGTAATCAAAAGACCATTAACCTTATATATTTAAAAAAAAGGAAATAAATTCCTTCTCAACTTTAGTTATTTTCACTATATTCTATTTTATCCACCCATTAGCATGGTCTAACCCTGGCCCTAAATCACCATTCAGAATTGCAACTTTCAAAATCTCAAACTCTGAAAATCCCCTATTCCATCTCTTCTCACCTTCTCTAATCCTACTCATCTCTCATCCTATTGCAACCTCTCTAATCTATCAGCCTCCTCCCGATGACACTTGCTTTCCTCCTTCACTTTAATGCTCACACTCTATTCATTTCAACTATTCACCTGGATATCCAACCCTACATCTACATTATAGATCCCCAAATCTGAGAAAACTCTACAGATCTTTTTGTTAGTTTCTGAGTAGCTAAGCATTATTGGGTAAGTTATTCAACCACACTGATTGGCTCCACTATAAATCTGTGGTTTCCAAATCGCAAATAAGCCATCAACCTCACATGACAATACATCTTTATGCAAGACAATTCGCCTTTAACTGATTCCCTTTGTGATCTCCTCCCAGGAGTCTTGTGAATTTTCCTACTTTTCCTCAAACTTCCAGCCTTTTAACGTTATGGTTTCCTAGGATCTATCATCGGTTCCCTTCTGTATTTTTTCTGGCACCCATGTCCTTAGATTCTCATATCTCTATCTCTATTCTAGACCTTTTCCCTGAGCACCACCAGACCTATGTATATCTATCCGCCCACAAGATACTTCTCATTGTTCACCAGACCCTCCAAAGTAAACTCAGTACTTATTTTCTATACTTCCCCTCCCCTCAAATTTTCATCCTCTTGTAATGTCTTACTTTACTAAGGGCACTACCATCTGCTCTTTACCCAAGTAAAAAGTGTGGCAGTCATCCCAGACTCATGCCTTTCTCATTCTTTGTATCAAATCAGTAACCAAGTCCCATCACTTTCATACTGTCTCTCTTCTATATCACTTCTACATAAATGCTGTTAATATCTCTATTCTTGCCTCCATAAGCACCAAATTTAATCCTTCTAAAATGCAAATGCTGTTTCAATTCCTTTCATGATTTCAATAGCCTATATTACTGTTTTTCAAGCTGGAGTACAGTAGTGACACCTTTTTAAAAAACAAAATTATCAAGAATCTCTGAGCATTATCCTATAGATATATATCCTAAGAGTCCATGGACCCTGTATGAGAAAGTGACTTAAGAAACTAGTCTTATTCTATGAAAAAAAAATCAATTGTGAATTATCACTGCAAAAGAATTTCTTGTTTTTATTACCTCTTGAAAAAATTTTGAATTAATGAAATTAAAACACAAAATTAAATTTCCTAAATTACCACAGGCCCCCCCCCCAAGAATATCTGTGGACCTAGCTTAAGAAACACTAGTTATGATGGTTAATTTTATGTATCAACTTGGGTGGACCACAGTGCCCAGATATGTGGTCAAATATTGTTCTGGATGTTTCTTTCAATATGATTAACACATAAATCAATGGACTTTGAGTAAAGCAGATTACCCTCCGTGTGAGTGGACCTCATCCAGTCATTTGAAGGTGTTACTGGAACAAAGGCTGACCTCCTTGTAGCAAGCTCCCTTTGAACTCAATGCAATTCTTCCCTGAGTTTCCAACCCGCCTACCAGCCCGCCAGCCTGCCCCATCAGCTTTTAAACTAGCTAAACCTCCACAATCTCATGAGCCAATTCCTTAAAATAAATCTCTGTATACACACACACACACACACACACACACACACACAGCCCTTGGTAGCTCTATTTCTCCAAAAAGAATGTGAAGTAACACATGTCTCCACAGGAAAAAAATCCAACCTTCTTAACATGGTGTCTAAGGACAGTCTCCCAATCCCCACCTCTTCAAACTCATCTCCTATGTGCAAGAAGCATACAATCTCTGCTTCGGCTGTACAATACAACCTATAGTTATTTGAGTCTACTATTTTTAGTCATATCTTCATGCCTCTTTTTATGCCATTTGCCTCCTACTCCAACTGTTTATGATTCCTATTTACCGAATTGGTCCTATTCAACTTTCATGTCCTAGTTCAAATTCTCCCTCTTCTAAGTGAATAATCACATCTCTCTTTGTGCCAACATTATTTCAAGAACATAATTCTACCATATAGCACATGTATCACACTGCAATTTATCTGCATGTTGTTCTCCTTACTAGTGAGGAAAGACCGTATCTTATTCAGCATCATATCCCCAGTATCTAGCAGATAGTTTATCATATAGTGAGCACTCGGGAACTACTCACTGAATAAACTGACCTTTAAGGAAACTATCTCTTCAGCCTTCTCATTCACTGAGTACTGTATTTTAGATCCTGACAAAACAGATCTCAGCCTTGAGTGCCACTCTGGCCCTCCTCAGGCCATGCCCCTCACCACTGAGCAAGCAACCCATGGAAGCAAGAGGATATACTCATACATAGATGACACTGCAGTTACCTAGAACTCTGGAAATTCTTGCCCAAATACCTCTAACCCAATTACAGGGCCTGCACAGGACTCTTTCCTAGGTCTGTCCTGAGGATGGACTATACAGATGTATGTATCACTGGGTCAAGGAGAGCTGTTTGGAACAGCATGGGTCTTAGGCATGCCTACAGGATGCCCACAGGTATGCACATGAGACCCCTGTGTGGGGCTAGACAGACCTAGGGATGTGGGGAGGAGGTTGAGCTCCACTATACTTTGATAAGAAACTGAGTTTTTGAATTCTAAATTACATAAATTCTAAACTTGAATCTTTCAAGTCATCATGAAGGTATATTTTTCAGATATACCTACTTTTCATGATAAAATATCAGAACATAGTCAACAATTTCTTAGTCTTGTTTATAACCTTTAAATATTTAGGCCTATCGTGGTAAATGAATACTTGCCCTGAGTCTCACAAATGTCAGAATAAACTTGATGAGTTTCATCAAGCTAGTTTTATTAATTATTGAACTAGCAAAATAAAGCTAAGATAGAATAGGAATAAAATCATGAAGAAAGAGAATACAGACATACCACATCTTATTGTGCTTCACTTTACTGCACGTTGTAGATAATTATGTTTTCCACAAATTGAAGGTTTATGACTGTTAATCAAGTCTGTTGGTGCCATTTTACCATTTTTTTTCCAATAGCATTTGCTTACTTTGTGTCTCTGTGCCACATTTTAGTAATTCTTGCAATATTTCAAACTTTTGATTCAATATTACTGTATTTCTGATGGTGTAATCTTTGATGTTGGTATTGAAAATATTCAGGGGTGCCACAAACCACACCCAAGTAATACAACCAACTAATCAACAAATGTGTGTGTTTTGACTGCTCCACCAACCAGCCTGATCCAGGAATTAAACATAACTCTCAAGGCAGTTTCTTCCTCTATACCACACCACCTTTCTAAAAGTAGCTAGCTTAGTGATTACAAAATTGAATATTAGGTATCTTTTAATATCAATTAAATCTCAATTATTTTTAAATATTGAAACTTTCTGCCTATAGTGGTACCAATCTATGTCACAAATCCTAAAAGAAGGTCAAATGCTGTTCTGAAAGAGTATAGTTAAGAACTGATGTGTCCTGTGGGCACCTGGCTAGCTCAGTCAGTTGAGCATGAGATTCTTAATCTTGGCATCATGAGTTCAAGCCCCATGTTGGGTGGAGACATTACTTAAAAAAATAAATAAGTGGAGTGCCTGAGTGGCTCAGTCAGTTAAGCATTTGACTCTTGACTTCAGCTCAGGTCATGGTCTCATGTTTCTTGAGTTTGAGCCTCACATTGGGCTCTGTGCTGACAGTGCAGAGGCTGCTTAGGATTCTCTCTCTCTCTCTCTCTCTCTCTCTCCTTCCCCTCCCCTGCTCTCTCTCTCAAAAAATAAACTAAAAAAATTTTATATATTTTTTTAATGTTTATTTATTTTTGAGAGAGAGACAAAGACAGAGCATGAGTGGGGGAAGAGCAGGGAGAGAGGGGGACACAGAATCCAAAGCAGGCTCCAGGCTCAGAGCTGTCAGCACAGAGCCTGACATGGGGCTCGAACTCACAAACCGTGAGATCATGACCTGAGCTGAAGTCGGATGCTTAACCGACTAAGCTACCCAGGCACCCCTAAAAATTTTTTTTGAATAAATTTTAAAAAATAAAAATAAGAATTGTTCCTTTTTGAGTTTCCCATATTAATACACATTACAGAAAAAATTTTCAGTTTAAAAATTTAAAAATACTCCCATATATAGCAACTAGTTTCTGTTCTCTAGGTTCTCATCGCTTTTTGTAGCTTAACTAGATATGGCTCATACAGCAAATCAGACAATGACTATGGACTGCTCTTAAAGACATCAGTCCAATATAATGCTGTGGGCAAAAATCCCAATATTTGGACATGATCAGTAACATTATTGGAAACCAAACTGAAGTCACTGTATATTCTAATACCATTCAAAAGCATGGACTATGACTTGTTCTTACAAAGTCAACTCAAGCAAGACATAACATAGGTGGGGAAAATATTCAATAAGGGTAATTAAATAATGGAACAGAGAAAGAACAAAAGTTGAAATAGAAGACAAACTAAAAAGTAAAGCAAATTAAATTCTACAATACTAGAGTTTTCAAAATTTTTTAAGTTAATAAAATTATAAAATGTTTCATTTATTCCTTAACATTTAATGAAAACTTATACCAAATCTATGCTAGGTACTGGTGACACATAACAAAAACTTCTAGCCTCTAAATGCTAACTATCTAGTTGCTGCAGCACTTTTAACAATTTGGTAAAGATAGATATTAGATGATAGGGGAGAGAGCAATTAACTCTCCCAAGGGACTTCAGAGGGTATTAAAGAATGAGTTAATTGGGGCGCCTGGGTGGCGCAGTCGGTTAAGCTTCCGACTTCAGCCAGGTCACGATCTCGCGGTCCGTGAGTTCGAGCCCCGCGTCGGGCTCTGGGCTGATGGCTCAGAGCCTGGAGCCTGTTTCCGATTCTGTGTCTCCCTCTCTCTCTGCCCCTCCCCCGTTCATGCTCTGTCTCTCTCTGTCCTCCCAAAAAATAAATAAACGTTGAAAAAAAAAAAAATTTAAAAAAGAATGAGTTAAAATTTGCTAGGCAAAAAAAAGGGAAAGGGCAGTGTAGGGAAAAATGATTATTATGATAATAGGAATAAAGCAAAGATCAATAGCTAACAATACCTGAATCTTGCTATATGCCAAGCATCGTACACAAATTATCCTATTTGATTCTCATAACTCTGTGATTCTTTTTATCCTGTTTATAAATGAAGAAATTGAGAAGTAACTTTCTAAAGATTTTATATCTACATAGATGTGATACCAATAGGAATTATATAAAACTAAGCTGTGAATGATCATTTGTTTGAAGAAACATAAAAAAGCAGGTTTGGCCTACTACACAACAATACTAATGACAGCAACCAGCACTGGGAATACAGTGGTCAACAAAACAGAAAATAGATACTATCTGTACATTATTAGAGATTAAGTCTACTCCAGGAAGGAAACACTATCTTTCATCTCATAGATGTAGGAACCGAGATTTGGAAATTTAAGTAAATTGTTTAGGTCATAAACTAGTATGTAGCATAGTGAGAATTAAACCTTGTCTGACTCAAAGCCCAAATTCATCCTACTTTACCACATAAGCTTGCTATTATTCATTCATTCAACAGTAGTATATCAAGTACGTACTGTATGTTAAGCATATGCTAGAAATAAAGATGAAAGAGATAATAGATGGTTTCAAGAAATTCACAGGTTAGTTAGTGGAGTCAAACATACCAAAACTGCAATACAATGAGATAAATGCTATCAGACAAGAGTCATATATAAGTACATGTGATCACAGATTGAGAAGACAACTTGAAGAGGGGCAAGCCCAAAAGTAAGACCAGTCAGGGCTCCCACATTAATCCAAAAGTCAGGGACACATCTAAGAAAAATTTGGGAGGTAAATCACAAAACTTAGTAATAAGACAGCAACTATGACTGTATCATAGGTGTGTTTTTAAAAAAGCAACAAACAAAAACAAAACTAAACAAAAACTATGAGGCCCAATGAGAAAACCTGAGATGACCACGCCAAAATTCAGAGTCAATGCCATACTTGGTAAGAAACCCATATATATATTTTAAAATATTTATTCATTTTTTGAGAGAGAGGGACAAGAGTGTGAGCAGGGGAGGAGCAGATAGAGAGAGAGACACAGAAGCCAAAGCAGGCTCCAGTCTATGAGCTGTCAGCACACAGCCTGACGTGGGGCTCGAACCCACGAACTGCAAGATCATGACCTGAGCCAAAGTCGGAGACTTAACCGAGTCACCTAGGTGCCCTGAAACTCATGTATTTTATAAGTCGCTTTAGGGTCATTATAAAGTTAGCACAACCTACTTTTGAATATTATTTTTCTTTTTTTTTAATTGAAGTATAATTAACATACTTATTAGTTTCTGGTATACAGCATAATGATTCAACAACCCTATACATTATTCAGTGCTCATCAATGTAAGTGTACTCTTTCTTGATACCCTTTATCTATTTCATCGTCCCCAATCTACCTCTCCATACTTTCGAATCTTAAACACTCAAAGAACTAAGAAACACTTCTCAGTCAACTTCCTCTATTAGATAAATGACTTCTGCTAGGTATAGTTTATGAAGGTGCTTCTCAGGAAATACTTAAGGAGAATCTGCATGACCATGTGTCATTTAATTTTTTAAATTAAAAATGATTTTCATAGTAGAGGACTCCTAAAGTTCCTTCAAGTTCAAGATTCTAAAAGAAGAAAAGCCAGAACAAGTATATAGTAATTGTCAGGTATTTCAAGTATAGATCTCTATAATTATCTAATGGGGCTGAATCATTTTTCTGACACCATTAATAATTTTCTCCATACTTAAAACCCTTATACATATCTTCAACTGCTTAGGTAATATAAATAGCATACTTTTAAACTTTAGAATTATGAAATTCACAACCATGTCATAAATTCCTTAAAATTTCATAGCACGTAATATGCAAAATGGGTTAGGGAACTGCATGACATCTCAAACAAGAAAATGATTATTTCTAGTGTCACCAAACCCTATGTGTGGTAACCAGAAGTGAGAAATAAAGATTTCATTTGGCTGAAATACAAAAATGCCCTGCAGCATACAGAAGAGCTGGCCCATCATTCCTGATCTCTAAAGAGCTTCCCCTTCCCCATTAGTTACACAAGACTGATGCCATGTCACAAGCTCTTACAGAGATTCTTTGATTCAAGGAACTACTCAGTGAAATCCAGGATTTATCTCTGAATGCAGTGAATCCCAAGTCAGTGAACAGACTCCAAAATTATAAGGCAGAGTTGGTAAACAGGCATGAAGAGAATGTAAACAAAGTCCAAAATGGCAAATCCAAAGTCACTAATTAATATTCTCACTTTTAATAAAGACTGTAGATGAAAAAAATATATATACCATAAGCTTTCCATAACAAAATTCTATGTCAAACTGAAAGCAGGAATAGCAAGACTGCCAGGCCAAAAGTGTAATTATAAGTATATAAACAGATTTCCACTTTGGCCAAGATGGAATGTCAGGAACCAAATTACTCTCCTGCTTGAAAAAACTAGAAAAAGAAGGACAAAATATATTGTGTTTTTCAAGGCAATGGACATGAAAAAGCAAAGGACAATAGATCCCTGATAGATGGGAAACATACAAGATGAGTCCTACCACTGCCCCAACTTATTACCTTGAAAGGGTTCCTAGGCCATAGAACAGGGATGGGGAACCCCGACAGAGCAATTACCTCCCTGAATTGAGGAGACAGAACTTAATCTAGAGACAACAAGGTGACTGTCATATACAAGGTAGAGTACATAAGAGTAGAAAAGTTCACAGAAAAACCCAGAGATCTGCAGAAGGTATCCTTCAAGTCTTCAGCTGAGTACTTATTAGCATATACATGTGAGGAAACTACCCAAGAACAGTGGGGGGTCGGGAGGGTGGGTACGGATAAGAGGGAATACCACCCAGAGCTCACATAGGTCCAGAAATAGCTCCTGTTCCTACCATGAGAGTACTCAGAAGGGTTTTGCCAATAGAGTAACAAAGTAGTACAGCCTGATACAACTTAAAAGCAGGACCTGAGAGATCAAACTGTTTCCAAGTAATTTAATGTATCTCAGAAGAAAGTTCAAGAATATGTAATGAAAAACAAAAATATCCAGCACCCCACAAGGTAAAATTCCAAATGTCTGTCATCCAATCAAAAATTACCAGGCATGCAAAAGCAAAGAAACGCAATCCTTTATGAGGAGAAAAATCGATCAAAACCAATCCAGAAATGATACAGATAGAATTTGTAGAAATAAATATTAATCCAGTTATAACTGTACTCTCTATATTCAAGTGGCTAGAGAAAAGACAAAGCATGAAAGCTATACACATGTGAGATACAAAAAGAACTCTATTTCTAGAATAGAATCATAATGTCTGAAATGAAAAAGAAGCTGGATGGAATTAACAGCAAATTAAACATCACAGAAGAAAAGATTAATGAAGTTGAAGACGTAGCAAAATTATCCAAAATGAAACACAGAAGACTGAAAAAACATGAACACAACATCAGTGAACATCAAATAGCCTGATTTACATGTAATTGGGACTTCCAAAAGGGGAAGTGGGGGCAAGAATACATACACACACACATACACTTATATATTCTAATATAAATATTTATTTCTAAAAATAAAAAACAGCCAAAATTTTTCTGAATTTGTTAAGAACCACACACCCGCAGATCCAAGAAGCTCAACAAACTCCAAGCAAAACACACATGAAGAAAAATAGTTTCATTTTAGAAAGGGTTCTCACTCACAAATTCTGTAAACAAATTTAATCTAGAGATGACTTAGACTAAGGCTACCTTTTAGGTTAACTTACTGGGTACAGTTCAACTGACAATTTAATAGAGTAGATTAAATCAAACATTAACTCGAATAAAGTACTTAACAGAAATCTTAATGATTTTAAAGTTAGCAAAATACAGCTTTAAAAACAATGCATATTTTGTTGCCCTATTAGGTAAATAATTAATTAAAATACATTTATCTTATTTAAGCCAATTATTTTTTAAAAAGCTAAAGCCTACTTCTTCCTTTTTTTCTAATTTTCTTTCCCTTTAATTTATATAGGTCATTCAGAACAGAATTAGGACACTGAAAAAACTTTTAAAGAAACCGAGAGGTGGAACTGAAAACAGAAGTAGATTTGAGGTTTGGAATGGAGCTAGTCCTCTCCCCCCCCCCCCCCCAAAAAAAAACAACCTGGCAACCACTATTTTGAAACACCATTACTTTCAAAATATACATATATATTTTTAAATATAAAGTTGCACTCAATTCCACTCAAAGTGGAAACAAGTGTCTGTTTTTAGTACCTTGGCTAACTATTCAGGGCTCAAAAAAATCTAAATATTTTTTGGAAAAAGAATCATTCAAATAAAAAACATTTAAGTGGAAAACTAATGGTGTCTGGCTGGCTCACTCAGTAGAGGATGCAACTCTCAATCTCAGGGTCATGAGTTTAAGCCCCACGTTGGGCATGAAACCTACTTTAAAAATAATTAAATAAAAAAGTAAATTTTTAAAAAGTGGAAAACTAAAGTATTTTCCTATTTTGTAAATACACCTATTTTTTTTAGGGTTCAGCATACAAATTCAAAATTCTCCATCTAAAAACAAGAGAGGGAACAAGTTCTGAGTATCTACTGTAATGGCTACCCTTCCTGTCATGTGTGTTCCCTAAAATAGAAGTCAATTTAATTATTCTACCCTTTTGCTTATGAAATAGTGGGATATTTCAAAGATAAAAAAATAGTTCCACTGGGAGAGCTGCCAAAAATATATTTACTGTCCATGGAAATAATTGTCTACATTCCTTTTTCCTTTCTTAAGAAAAAAAATATACACACATTTAGTGCCTATACAAATAAAACACCTATGGAAGCACATAGTAGTACAATGCTTCTCTGTAGGATCAATACATACATGAAAAACAACACACAAATCTCTTTGAGCACACAGACTACCAATATCTCTGGGCACACAGACTGAGAAGTTACACTGGAACATTTATGATTTTGACTTCTACCTCTTCTTTTATTTAAAAATCTAAAAAGAAACATAATTTCCTACAAAATACAGAAATGACACTTCATGTGATTATTCACAGTGGACTTATTCCTTAGTAACAATTATTTATTAATAATGCACTAAACCCCCACATACATAAAAGCTTAAGAATGCTTTGAAATTGAAGGTTCCAAACTACGCTTGTAATCAGATTCTATTCAAGAGAGATTAGGCTAAATACACATTATTTTGAACACAACAATAACATTCAGAGTTTGATAACCTATGCTGATGTACTTAGAAAGCTTACACTGATGTACTTAGCTTGAATGCTACAATACCTATAATGATAAAAATGGTTTTTATTTCACTGATCTACCAATATGATTTGGATATTCAACTCCCATCTTAAAAGTACTTCTCTACTTAATACAAACCCAAGTATCATAAACATAAAAGACAAAGATTTGCCTACTAAAATCATTATCTAGTTGTCATCAAGATGTCAGTTACCCGCATTTCAAAACTAGCTTTAAAAATACTTTAAAATGATCCCCCAATATTAATCTAACAATTCACATAATAATCTAATCAGACTTGAGTTACTGTACCCATTTAAATTACTTGCCACAGCAACAGTTCTCACCAATCAGAACTGTTATTTGAAATTCTTTTTTTTGAAATCTGTTATTACTTCACCAGTTTCAAAATCTCAGCCACTTATTTTTAGATACAAGGGTTAATAAGACATTTCTGCATCTAATACACATAACTTCACAGTAAAGGCTTTATTCCCCCTTAGGAAACTATTCCCATATTCTCTTTTCTCTATTTACCAATTAGAGGACACAACGTGATTTGGATTTCAACACTTAAAGACAGTAAGTGACAATATACGGTTTGCAGAATGAAAAATTAAAGTTTCACAATTTTAATAGGCGTGATTACTAGACTGTGATAAATGGGCTGGGCAGGTAAGATTATCACTCCTTTCAAGGTCCAATTCTTAAATCACCTGAATTCTTCTGGCCAAAGCAATTAGGAGCTTAAAACATAAGTTTACAGTATGCCCTTTTTCAAAGAAAACAAGTTACCCTAGTAAAGAAAAGAACACTTACATTTGGAGCATGACCTGGTTCAAGAATACCCCATCAACCAAAGCCACATATTCATCCAGGTTGGTCCCATTTCCTGCAGCCAGAGGTCCAAACGTTTTAACCTAGAACGGAATGATCGTCAGGACACGAACGCCCATCTCCATCTCTGCAGCCACAAATAATGCAGCAAAAGATACAATAAATAACACCCTACTTACCCAAGTGACCAAGGGGCTGGTCATAAACTGCTCCAGGAGGGGAGTAAAAATTTCGTTCTCCATTTTACAGATAATGTATTTGAAAAAGGGAACTACCACAAAAATACGCCTAGGGAATTGATCACTAAACGTTGAAGAAGTAAGTAGAAATCAGTGAAAGTCCATTTTGGCACAGGAAGAAAATCCCATCGTGGAGGGGAGAAAAACTCTCCCTCCTCAAAAAACACCCCAGAGGGGAACAAGCCGAAATCCCGAGAAGCGGCTTCGACAGCAGCCACGAGCGGCAGCTTGCGCTGGAAATGTCTGTACCGGGCGAGGAGGGGCAGAGAAAAGGCATCTGGAGGAGGAGGAAGGGAAAGGGGGCTGGAGCAGCAAGACAAAAAGCCCGTCAAGGTTGCCCAGCTCCTGGAGGAGCCAGACCAGCGAAGCTGCCCGCAATGAATTAATCCCAACGTGGGCTAAATGAAATACCACGTTAGATAGTATGTTGAGGGTTCCGAGCGGCCACCAGGCTCGACCTCCGCGTCCCGCTCAACACGTTCCACCCACCAGTGGGCATGGAGCCGCTACGACCCGCGGAGCCTCGCCTGCCCGCAGCCCCTCACCAACGACAGGCAGGGCTCGCCCCTTCCCCCCGAACAGACACCATCCCTCCGCCGACCTCAAGCCTCGCTTCCAGCCCCCTTCCCCTCCCGGGGGGTGGGGGCTTGAATGTGTGTCCCTAATCCCCCAGTTTCCTCAGCCCCGTAGCCTTTTCAGCGCGCCTCTGGGAAGCCCTGGCACAAAATCACCACCGCGCTCCAGCCTCCTCCACCGCCCTCTCTGGAGGAGCCGGAGTAACGGCCTCAGAACCGCAGTGCCGCATCACACCCCGCTCCACGCCGCCCAACCAGTACCGTGAACCCTCCGTCAAAGGGAGCGCGCTTCTCCCTCCGCGCCCATATCCTTCCGCCGACTCTCCGCCCCTCCCGCGCCGCAGCCTCTGGATTGTGGGAGAAGAAAACCGCTGCATGAGCGCGCTCCCGAACGAGCGCGCCCCCGGGGACGGCCCCGCCGCCGCCCAGATTTTGGCGGCGGGCGCAGGCGTGGACGCGCGCTCCATGCAGCTGCTGCGGTGGCCGGCCCTAGCTCGCGCCCAGGACTGTTGCCAGGGCATGGGGGGCGGGGATGGGGAAGGCAGAGGAAGGGGTCTGTCTGCTTGGTCGCTCATGCTTAATTATGGTTTATTTCCTCCCCGAGTGCCTTCTTTGATGTGTGAAGGAGAGGGAACGAAATCCTTCTCTTTTAGACATGAGGGATGCAGACAGCCTTTTTCGGACAGTTTGATTTGATCTGTTCAGCGTGCTTTTGCCCGCAAAGAGTAGAAAAAATGCAGCAAATAGCAAAGGAGGGACTTGAGCCTCAAACTTGGTTTTATTTTTTCTTCTTCTCCTTTTAAAAATCCAGTCCACTAAAGCATGAATGCTTTTCAAAGTTGCAAGTGAATGTAGTAGGATTTTAAATAACCAAAGCTATCTTTCAACACGTTGGTTTTCCCTGATGGGAGCAAACGTGGTTCAGACAATGTTTGACTATTTGGCCGTTGAAAAAAAATCTAAACAAAATCAAGAACTACTAAAAGGAAACATTTGGAAATCATCCAAGTTGGGTGACAAACAGATTACATACTTGTCATAAATCTCTATGCGATGCACGACTGGAATCATCAAAGTGATTTTAACAGTTCCCCAGCAAAATCCCTCATTTTGAAGGAACATAAAAATCTTTTCCCTGGTACAAAATGGGCATGTAAAACAATTTTTTTGAGAAAATAAAGATAGTATTACAGTTTTGCTGTGTGTGTTGTTTACATAAATCTATTTTGAATACGTGATATTTTAAAAAGTAGCAGGAAAAATGTTTTATAACACTAAGTTATGATACAGAAAATTTTGATTAGGTGACATCCTGGGCTCTAGAGTCTTCCTGCCTGCTTCAAATCCAGGCTCTGATACTTACCAGTTGCGTGAGCCTCAGCAAGTAAGTGAACCTCTCTCTGCTTTACTCTCTTCAAAGCGGGACTAATAATATGGTTAAATTAAATGGCAACCTATAGTGAGTGCTCCATAAATATTATTGATGTTTTCATCATTATTTCCCCCAAATGAAGGATATTTAGGAAAAAAACTTGAAATGTAACCTTCCTACTTTAGTTACAGGAGAAAGGATCTTGCTGTGGAGACCAGAGAAATGCCCTTCCAAAATTGTCTTAATTAAAAGGAGGTTGCATTGATGTGGCACTTTGCAAGTTGTGTGCATAGTAGAATCTCGCATTACCTGACCATTACGCAGCTTTGGGTCATACTGATTGCTAGCAATCTTTTCCTTCTGCTCTTGATTTTTTCTTTCTTTTTTCTTTAAATGTTTATTTTTGAGAAAGCACACGCGCATGAGAGAGGGGCAGAAAGGGAGACAGCGAATCCCAAGCAGGCCCTGCTCTGTCAGTGCAGAGTTTGATGCGAGCCTCTAAGCCACAAACTGTGAGATCATTACCTGAGAGGAAATCAAGAGCCAGATGCTCAACCAACTGAGCCCCCCAGGCACCCCTTGATGACTGTTTCTTAATCATAATCCTTTGTTTAGAAATGCAGACCAAGAGAGAGCTGACATCAAGAAGAAAGCATGGCTTTCAGAGCAGCCCAAAGCTTGACTTGCCCACTTTTCTTCGTAATCCCTCAGAAGGTCAACCAAACAACATGGAAGTATTCATGCCTTATACTGTTTATCTTCAGACAGACCCACCTGCTTCACTCATAAATGAAAAACTCATAGTATTAACACAAAGTACAATAAGTTAGGGGCATTTTGGACAGATATAGATAGCATTGTGTATCCAGTTTAGTGGATAGCTAGCCCTCAGAAATCTGGATTCCCCTCTACAGCCAAAAGGCCCCAGATGCTTCCTGGTCTATCTTTAGCTTTTACACACACACACACACACACACACACACACACTCAACAAAGAAACATGAGGAGTTAATTGTAAAAACAGAAAGCTTTAGACCAGACTGAGGTCTGGAGTAACTTATTTGAAAACCTACCAATTCACAATTCTCTAGTTCAACAGCAACCTTAGAAATGCTTTATAATATCTCAAGAGTACAATCAGGAAACTTCTTTGTCTGGCACAAAAGGGATTGTACATTATACACAATTTAATAGTCCTTGAATTGCAACATCCTGTAAGATAAAATCCAAAAGTTTCCTCCTAACCTCCTTTCACTTAGGAAGAGATTACTCAAGATTCCTTCCAGGTATTTTTGTTTTGTACTTGGTAGTCATTTATTTGTCTTGAATTCATTCTTTCTTAGAATATTGAATCCAGCAGGAAAGTACTTTGGAAAAATCATACCCATCTGACTAGGGTCTAAGTTATTTGCTCTGCTCTCTTCCAATCAAAAGTTAAATGTTTGGAATGGACCATGATCCCATTTAGGAATCACTGGAAAAAGATTCTTCCCTGAATTTTGTAATTGAGGCTTCCCCCGCAGATTGCACATATATAATACTACCTGTATACCAAAAGTACCCACATTTACATCTGTCTTGACCTACTATGGGAACTGATAGACTCACTGCAAACCGGGTTCCTTGGTGGCACATATTTATAAAGCTAATCACATCCATAGGCTAGTATAATAAAAATAACACAGAGGCACCTGGGTGGCGGAGTCAGTTGAGCATCTGACTCTTGGTTTCAGCTCAGGTCGAGCCCCAAATCAGGCTCTGCACTGACAGTGGCAGAGCCTGCTTGGAATTCTCTCTCCCTTCTCTCTGCCCCTCCCCCACTCACCCTCAGTGCGCTCTCTCTCTCTCTCTCCCTCTCAAAATAAATAAATAGGAGTGCCTGGGTAGCTTAGTCAGTTAAGCATCAGACTCTTGATTTCTGCTCAGGTCATGATCTCACAGTTCATGAGTTTGAGCCCTGCACTGGGCTCTGAGCTGGGCTCTGGGCTGACACTGAGGAGCCTGCTTGGGTTTCTCTCCCTCTCTCTCTCTCTGCCCCTCCCCTGCTCACGCTATCTCTTTCTCTCAAAATAAAACTTAAAAATAAATAAATAAATAAATAAATAAATAGTAAACTTAAAAAAATAACACAAACACAATAGTAGAATGGCACCATTTTTCATAATAGCCAAAAAAAAAAAAAAAAAACAAACGGAAAAAGCCCAAATGTCCATCAACTGATAAATGTATAAAATGTATTATATCCATACAATAGAATATTTTGGCATTAAAAAAGAATGAAATAGTGACGTAGGCTACAGCATGGATAAACCTTGAAAACATTATGCTAAGTTAAAGAAACCAGTCACAGGATACCACATATTGTATGATTTCATTAATATAAAATGTCCAGAAAAGACCAATCTGTATAGACAAAAAGTAGATTAGTGGTTGCCTAGATCTGGGGCAGTTGGGAGGAAATGGGGTTAGAGGCTTAAGGATGCAGTGTTTCTTTTTGAGAAAATGAAAATATTCTTAAGTTGTGATAGATGCACAGTTCTGTGAATATACTAAAAATCATTGAATTAGATATCTTACATGGCTGAATTGTCAATTAATTTTCAAAAAAAAGCTGTTTTTTCAAAAAAAAAGCTGTTTTTTCAAAAAAAAGAATGGCACCATTACTTCATGAATATTTAAAAAGAAATGCCATCAAAACTCCATTCTCTCATACAGTTTTCAATAAGGTCTTTAAGTCCTCTGGAACTAATGAATAAGATTTTAAACTCACTTGAGAACATAGAAGGCATATGTTTTAATTTTCTAGTTTTAAGACAAGTATTATACAACGAGAGAGAAAGAGAGGAGGATTAGATATGTGGTTTAACTTTTCTGAGCATCAGTTTCCTCAACTGTAAAGTGGGCATACTGTTTTCAGTTTTTACTGGGCATCTGCTTAGACACTGGACTTGCTCTGTCCCATATGTCAACTGCACAGAAGGAAGGAAACTTGAAAAGAGATGACAGGGCAGAGAGAGGGGTCCTCCTCTCAGCCCTCTTTCAATGGTTCCTCTCAAATGCCCTGATGCTGTGTTGCAAACAAAGTGAACTATCACGAATTCACCACTATATTCTATGCTATCACACCCATCTGGAATGTTCTTTTCTGCCTCCTCACCAGGTCAACTCCCATTCGTCCTTCAGGATTCAAGTGCCACTCTGTGAAGCATTCATTCCTCTTCCTCGGGTCGAGTTGACCACTTCCTCTTTTGTGCCTTGCATAGTATCTAACCACTCTTTATTTCTGTAACTTGCTTTCTGTAATGGCACGTATTTGCTGATGTGCTCTTCTGAGAAGATGGGGAACTCTAGGAGAGTGACATTTTAAAATTCATCCTTGTGTCCCTGGCATTTAGGACAGTGCCTTGCTATTATGGGCACCTTCTATCAATGTGTCAAAGAGTCTTCTTTCAACCATGGTGACGACTTTAAATTCCTAACAACTGGCAAGAGCTCATAGTAGAGCAACTTCTGAGAAAGACTATTCTAATTAACTTAATGACCTGAAGGAGGCATAAGCTGGCGATTACTGCTTGCCAGTGAATTTAAAGAACTAAAAAGACATTGAGATCATAAAATAAATGGCTTTCGAGATAAGTTTTTCCCAAGTCTATATAGTTTTTTTTTTTTTTTGAGAGAAAAGCTTAGGAGAATATGTAAACATCATGTATTCTTTCATTTCTCAGCATCATATAATGGTATTTATCCTTTTCAGCACCCAAACTGTTTTTCGCTTGTTATCATTTTGATGCAAATCTTCTAGAAAGCTGTCATAATTGTCTAAGCTTTATTGGACAGCATATCCTGAAGAGAAATTGACCTTTTATTAATCATATATGACCTCACAATTGACTTAAATGATTGTGTTGTGCTTTCAATATAATTACGCATTCACGGGCTCTTGAGAAGTGCATGAATGTTTGACCTACATTCACAGGCCCAAGACAACTATGTTTTGAGTTTTTAATTTTACATTGAATAGCTTTCCTGTTTTCTCTCTTGGCTTTTGGTTTTTGTTGCTGACAAGACCTCTACTGATAGTCCCCATTCTAATTTGCTGCTTCTCGTTTTCTGTTGTGCAGGGAATTCACAGATTGTTAAAACGGGCTAGAAGAATTAATAAGTTTTGAGCGAGAACTTAATGGGCTCTCTTATGACTAAAGTGCATGAATTTGTGATATGCCTAAAAGTGTCTCTCGGTGTAATGTTTTTGCTTACTTTCATTCTCTTGGTCTTATTTAGGTGAGGTAGTGCTACCCTATTCCTTTAACTAGTTTGCTGTGATAGGACATGAAATAGTCTTGGAAATTAACAGTTACGTACCAGGTATTTCCAGGGTATGACTGTCCTATCATGTGATCAGTTCCTCATGTTTGCTTGGTTCCTCCTTTAATTCCTTAATCCCATGCAGTAGGTGGTGACTCATTCCTATTTCCAATGCTGCTGATGGAAAGTTACTAAGCAAATGGAAATCTGATTACAGGAGAAAATCACAAGTATAGAAAAGGACAAATTTTATAAAATGGATCTTTAAAAAAAATTGTTTTTAACATTTATTCATCTTTGAGAGACAGAGCATGAGTGGGGAAGGGGCAGAGAGAGGGAGACACAGAATCCGAAGCAGGCTCCAGGCTCTGAGCTGTCAGCACAGAGCCGGACGCGGGGCTCGAACTCATGAACTGTGAGATCATGACCTGAGCCAAAGTCAGATACTCAACCGACAGAACCACCCAGGTGCCCCCAAATGGATCTTTAAAAGGTAAAAAAACCATTCTCTTATTCTGACTGTAAGCCTATTCCCAACCTCTACTTTCTACCCATTTACACCCTAGAGACAGGCATCAGCAATACCTGTTAAAACCTAGATAAAACAGAACCTAGCCAGAGCACCTGGCCGGCTCAGTCAGAGGAGCATGAGACTCTTCATCTTGGGGTCGTAAGTTCGACCCCCACATTGGGTGCAGAGATTACTTAAAAAAGTAAAATCTCAGGGGCACCTGGGTGGCTCAGTTGGTTAAGCGTCTGACTTTGGATCAGGTCATGATCTCATGGTGCGTGAAATTGAACCCCACATTGGGCTCTGTGCTGACAACTCAAAGCCTGGACCCTGCTTAAGATTCTGTGTCTCACTCTCTCTCTGGCCCTCCCATGCTCATGCTCTCTCTTTTTCTTTCTCTCTAAAAAAATAAATCAACATTAAAATAAATAAAATCTTTAAAAAAAAAACAGAACCTAGCCTATGTCAAAATAAATGATGGTTCATTAATAAAATAGACTCATTCCATGTGGCAGAGACTACCCTCACAGTAAAGACCATGGAAATATAATTGACAAATTACATACCATAACATGAAAGCTTAAGACCTTTTAATAAAAAAAATATGAACTGGTTATTCTTAAGTATAATAATACCATTTTTAGAGCATCATTTGAATATGCCACATGGCATTCCCTTCAAGGTAAATCAGGAAGTGGGTTTCTACATAAAACACTGACTGGTGCTTTTAGGCTACTAAAAATAAGTGTGGGCTAAAACAATTAAATGCTTCTAATCGTAGAAAAACTGTAGATTTGTTCTCATACAAAATAATGCAAATTAAAAATGATAACCATTATAAATAAGGAAATTTGAAGACATTTTATTTCCTTCTATTGAATGAAAATACGAAGATATAGAAAAATGTGTACACTGATATATGAGATGATGTATTTGATGTTCTGCTGTTGAAAGTTAAAATTCACATTAAATTTAACAAATTGTTTAATGTAAATGTTTTTTATTTCCTAATTTTCAATCAATATGTGTCAGTTGGATGTTTTATTTAAATAGTAGCTTGAGAAGAATTCTCAGATTCAATTTTATTTTGCAGATTTCATAATTTAAATACCTGTTTTTGGTTTCTTAAACTAAAATTGCAATATAAAATATTCAGTTGCATGGAACTAAACATTTTTTTTGTTTTGTTTTGTTTTGTTTTTAAAGTTTATTACCTGTTGGGATGAGCACTGGGTGTCATATGGAAACCAATTTGTCAATAAATTTCATATTAAAACAATAATAAATAAATAATAAATAAAGTTTATTTATTTATTTTGAGAGAGACAGAGAGCAGGGGAAGGACAGAGAGAGAGGGACAGAGAATCCCAAGCAGGCTCCATGCTGTCAACATAGAGCCCAGTGCAGGAATTGATCTCACCAACCGTAAGATCATGACCTGAGCTGATATCAAGAATCAGACGCTCAACCAACTGAGCCACACAGGCACCCCTAAACATGTTTCATATTTTAAAAATTACTTTATTTTCTCATTATGAAAATAATACATTTCATTGGCATGTTTGGAAAAATCAATGATATAAAGAAAAAAATAAAAAATCAAACCCATAATTCTACCACTCAGAGATTAATATATCATTGCATTTATTTCACATTATTTTTAAAAGCCTTACCACTCTCACAACACCATTAGAAAATATAACAGTGATCAAAATTTGAATATGTCTCTCAGCTTAAATTAATTCATGATCCTGAGATCAAGAGTCACATGCTCTACCAACTGAACCAGCAAGCACTTCTCAAATGCATTTTTAATAATGATATTCATCATATGTTAAATATGTAGAACTGCCAGCTTACCAATTTTTATTTATATATTTTTAAAAATTTGTTTATTTGGGGGAGAGTGCAAGCAGGAAGGGGCAGAGAGAGGGGAACAGAAGATCCAAAGCAGGCTCTGCGCTGACAGTCTGACAGCCTGACAGCAGCAAGCCCAATGTGGGGCTCAAACTCGCAAAACGTGAGATCACGACCTGAGCCAAAATCCATCACGCAACCGAATGAGCCACCGAGGTGCCCCCAGTATACTGATTTTTAAAACATCAAACCTCAAATTCCCACAGCCATATCTAAAACTTGGCTAATACATCTTGCAAAAGAATAAAAATGTATTCTCTGGGTTTAGAATAAAACTGAGGTTATGAGTTCTATATTTGTCAGAGCATTCTCACTTTCTTGATTCATGAATCAATATTTATTGAGCTATCATATGTGTGAGATAGCATATGGAGCAGACAAGACACAGAAAAGATTGTATCTAAATGAGGCCAAAAGAAATAAAATGGCAAATATATCATTCAATAGGTTAGTTCTAGAGGGGGGCAGACTTTTTTTCTAAAAGGTCAGATAGTAAATATTTTAAGCTTCGTGGGCCATAAGGTCTCTGTTGCAACTAACCACTTTCATGGTAGCATAAAGCAGTCATAGATTGTGTGTAAAGAAATAGGTGTTGCTGTGTTGTAGAAAAGCTTTACTTACAAAAAAACAGTGGGTCAGATTTGGCCCCTAGACTATTGCTTGTCAACCTCTCAACTAGTATTCACTGCATTTACACTGGATACAAAACAAAACAAAAAACAGGATTGAATTCTTTTCCAGTCAATTAATTAACTTTAAGAATAATTAAATTGACCATCCAAGTGTATTGTATAATTATGTTCTGGAAGTGCAGAAGAGTTGGTCTTCAAGTCGCTTGGAAATGGAATTCCATTATTCTGGTGCATCAGATATAGTTCAAATTGCTTTCAATCTCTCGTGTTACCATTGAAAACCTTTCCCCAGATATAAAATTATTTGGGGAGGGGGTGGAATTCTCTTGAGTTCCAGCAGGAAACAGGGGGGTACTCCGGAGGTGCCTAACTAAACAGAAGTTAGAAAAAGGGTAACTTAGGTGTGGGATGTTAAGTGAACCAACAGAGGCTGGTAAAGCACCCAAAGATGAGCAGTAGCAGGCATCTGCTTCACCCCTGGGCCTGAAGGGGCAAGAGGAGGACACTGTTATCAGAATCCTGGAAGACCATACATAGTCTTGTAAGAGGAGCCACCGGATAGGAGGTGTGTCCACAGAGAATGGGGCCACTGCCATCATCATGATGCAGAAGAAAAAACTAGGAAAGAATATCCCAGTCTCTCTGTCCTTCTCACTCATATTGCCAGCCAGTGCCCCCCACTGCTGAATACCATGAGAAGCAGAGAGCAAGAGAACCCAGATGGTGCAGTCCACGGAGGTCAGCCTCCTGGCACAGAGAAAGAGAGATTGAAACTAACGGCCCCAAAAGAAAACTATCTAGCACAGAGCTGCATGTGAAAAATGAGGAGAACACCTAGCACTATTTTTACAGATCCTTTGATGGCCATACAAGATGGCAGTTCTTTTCAAATTAGAAGCTTAAATCTTTGGTGGAATGCCTTGATGAAACAGAGGGAGCTGACAAGTGTGTTAAAAATAAAATGCCATAAAATTTGTGGCTTATAGCTTGACATGTATGGTCCATTAATGTGAGGTATAAACCAAATCTTTTTTTTTAACTGACAGATATATAGCATCAGAGCCCTGCAGTGTCTTGCACACAGTAGGTGTTCTATATTAGTTGAATGAATACATTTGTGAAAATAATTAATTTTTCATAACTTTCATTTAAATAACTTGATTTGTAAGTAGAAGGAAATATAATTTATTAAAAGATATTATTTTAAAAGAAAACAACAAAACTGGGGTAAACAAAACCAAGGGGTACTTGATTCTCTTATCTGTGTCCTCTACTCAACAGAAACTGGAAGCACTGCATACAAACCAACCTTCGCTAAACCCATTCATCAACGTTTATTTAGAATGTATTCCTATTTCAGGGGCACCTGGGTGGCTCAGTCAGTTAAGCGACCCACTCTTGCTTTTGGCTCAGGTCGTGATCTCACGGTTGGTGAGATGGAGCCCTTGGTGGGGCTGTGCGTTGACAGCACAGAACCTGCTTGGGATTCTCTCTCTCCTTCTCTCTCTGCTCTTCCCCTGTTCTCTCTCTCTCTCTCTTCTCAAGATAAAAAAACATTTAAACATTTTTTAAAAATAATGTATTTCTACTTGAAATCCTTATTCATCATTTTGTTTAATAAAAGTAAAATGGATAACAAATCAGAATTAGGCCCTTTACTTCTATTTGATAAAGTTCAATTAGCATCTTCCAAAATCATTGTGAAATAAACATAGTGGTCATGGTACTGGCTGCAATAATGTTAGTAGGTAATATCAGCTACATCTTCTATATTTCACAATACATTAATCATGTGAAAACTTTGAGTCTTAATTAGGAAGATATTGTATGTTAATGTCACCTTTCATAAACTCACGCCCAGCTTCTGTGGAAATTTACTAACATAAGTCTAAAAAAACAGATTTCCAAGTCCTGCATTGGGTATATTTTGATTCCAGACGGTTTTAGATCTCACCCCTCTTCTTTTTAATTTAAGATATGGCAATAGTATGTCAATTATATTACAGCTACAAATAATTTTTGAGTTTTGGTAATTCCGAATTAGTTACCCAGCTATTTCTGCCTTTTATTTTCTCTCTTTCTCTTTTTTTTACTATGGTCCTATCTAACTCATACTTGAATTTTTTTTTTTTTAATTTAACAAGGGTCATAAGAACAATGGCCATATTTTTCCTGTAGCACAATGTGAAAGCACTTTTCTTTTACTCATTTTGCAAGGGCATATCAAATTACATGGAATTGGCAAAAGTCAACATGATTTTGTGAAGAGCAAGTCCTGCCAAACTAATTTCTTTTCTTTTCTTTTCTTTTTTAACCAACTGCAGAACCTGACAGATGGTATAGTAATGATTACCTCTACAAAACATCATCTGTGTCTACTTACTGGCATATATATCATGTGTTTTTAAACATAATGTGGTGCTCAAGTCTGAGGTGGAATCACGAAAGGAATGCTTCCTCTCCCCTCATTGCCTCTTAAATGCTGACCTCAGCATAAAGGCGTAAATGAGACTGGAATTGGTTATTGAGTGTGCCAAGTACACACACATTGTAGATCATCCGTTGTCTCCAGAGAAGCAGGAAAGTGGAATTCTACCTGTCCTAGAAATCAAGTGACTTGGTGCTACCAGGATGTCTCACAGTGTAAATAACATAATATCCCTGTACTTCTGCATTAAAGGATCCCCTCTTGACAACTACTATAAAAAAATCTGGCCACTGAGAAGAGGTGAAGAAATTAAAATTCACCAAAAAATTCCTGCATATTTCAAAAATAACCTTTTTTTAGTAACACTTGATGCCTTCTGAACTTGTGAGAAGCACCATTCACATGCTGCAATGTCAATATTAAATTTTATCTGATGTGTTTTTTTTCAATGAGAACTTCCTGCTTAGTTCCTTTTCTTTTGTCCATTCAGTGAATATGCATTTTGAATATTTATTATGCACCCGGCACTAGGGATATAAAAATGCATAAGATGTTTCCTTATGACACATGTACCTTTTTTTTTTTTTTTTTTTAATTTTTTTCTTCAACGTTTATTTATTTTTGGGACAGAGAGAGACAGAGCATGAACGGGGGCGGGGCAGAGAGAGAGGGAGACACAGAATCGGAAACAGGCTCCAGGCTCTGAGCCATCAGCCCAGAGCCCGACGCGGGGCTCGAACTCACGGACCGCGAGATCGTGACCTGGCTGAAGTCGGACGCTTAACCGACTGCGCCACCCAGGCGCCCCCATGACACATGTACCTTTATGGACATCATAGTCAGCTAGGAAATATAGACCAACGTTATTCTAAAATACTGCAATGCATGATATGTGCTATTTACAGGAAGATTTGATGGAAAATCAAGAAAGCCTTCACAGAGAGGTGACTTGTAGCTAGGCCTTAAATGAAAAGTTGACATTCACTGGGGAGAAGAGGTTCAGGGAATTTGAGGTGGGAAAATGATAGAAGCAGTGCATCAAAATACAGAAGAGCATGATGTGTCTGGGGAGCCATAAATAGCTTCCTGTGGCTAAACTATACTTTCCCAGGGGTGGAGAATGGTGGGAAATGAAAGTTGAATTCATATTGTAAGAAAGTGAAATATCATACTAAAGAACTGGCCTTTATCTTATAGGCAATAGGTTCAAGTGAAGCTTTAAAAAAAAAAAATCAAGCAAATGAGATCAGATTTCTCCTTCAAGAAGAACATTCTAGCAGCGCCATAGTGGGTAGTTGGAAAGAGGTGAGACTGTAGGCAGAGAAACCAGACAGGAGTTCCTCCTACTAAAGTTTTATAGATTCAGCTTACGCTGCTTTTTTTTGTTGCAAGTTTAATAGTGACTTTCTTGAACTTTGTTGGTAGACAGGAGATTATGAACACTATCACCAGTCCAGCAACTTGCTCATGTTGCCCTCTATTGGCAGAAAAGAAAGGAAATTACTGTCTAGGACATTATCTCATACTTCATTAGCTGACAATATTTCAATTTCTATTGCAACTTTGTGCCAGTAACGGTGCTAAGAGTAGAGGATACAAAAAAGAATCTCAAGAAACTCATAATATAAGAATAAAAATAAAATTAAAATACCATTAATGTAGTGCTCCCAATTCATAAGTAATATTAATATGTGTCATACAAAATATAAACACAGCCAATTCACATCTGTGTATTGAATACATCTCAATATAGTCAGTATTAACCACATTAACAAAAACTATAACTTATATTTATGTAAGTTAACTTGTAAGAATATGTCTTCATTGCAGGAAAATCTGACACTACAGATAAATACAAAAAAGATAAAAAAGAGAAAGGAAAACAATTGGAAAAAAATTCCACTCACAATCTCATCTACCTAGATGCTTTCAAATTGTCATTACTCGCACACTCACACACACACAAACAAAACAATATCATAGGCAATATATATTATTCTTTTTCCCCACTTAACAATACAGACATTACATACAATTTTATATACATACATGTATTTGTACATATACATATGCATGTATACATATATAGAACACATAATCTACAATATACATACAATTCCTGCTTAACAATAAACCTATATTTGCATGTCAATAGAAAAGCTTTTAGAATATAATTCATATGAGATGGAAACAAATTAAAATTTTTCCAGGTTTTACAGATATTAACATATAACATATGTAAGTTTAAGGTGCACAATGTGATGATCTGATACACATATATATTGCAAAGTGATTACCACAATAAGGTTAGATAGCACCTCCCTCCCCTCATATAATTACCATTCTTTTCTATGTGGTGATAATGTTTAAGATCTACTCTCTTAAAACTTATAAGTATATAATAAAGTATTGTTGATTATAGTCACCATTCTGTATGTTAGATCCCCAGAGCTTATTCATCCTATAGCTGTATCCATCTCTTCATTTCCTGCACTCCCCAATCATTGGTAACCACCATTCTATTCTCTAATTCCAAAAGATGTTTAGATTTCACATGTAAGTAAGAACATATAGTATTCATCTTTTTCTGACTTATTTTGCTTAGCATAATGCCCCCAAGGTCCATCCATGTCGTCACAAAGGGCAGGATTTCTGTCTTTTTTTATGGCTTAATAATGTTCCATTGTTTAACATTTGTCTGTAGTCAATGGACACTTAGGTTGTTTCCAAGTCTTAACTATTGTAAATAATGCTACCATGAACATGGCAGTACAGGTATCTCTTCATGATCCTGATTTCCTTTCCTTCGGATACATACCCAGAAGTGGCATTACTAGATCATATAGTAGTTTTATCTTCAATTTTTTGAGGAACCTCTACAATGGTTTCCATAGTGACTGTACTAATTTACATTCCCACCAGTGGTGCTCAAGTGTTCCAGTTGTTCCACATCCTTGCCAACACTTGTTACGTACATATTTTAGACATTAGCTCCTCATCAGATACATGGTTTGCAAATATTTTCTCCCATTCTGTAGGTTGCCTTCGCATTTTGCAGATAGTTTCTTTGGCAGTGCAGAAGCTTTTTAGTCTGCGTAGTCCCACTTCTTTATTTTTGCTTTTGTTGTTTGCACTTTAGATGTCATATCCAAACAATCATTGCCAAAACCAAAGTCAAGGAACTTTTTCCTTATGTTTTCTTCCTCTAGCTCTATAGTTTTGGGTATTAAATTTAAGTTTTTAATCTATTTCAAGTTAATTTTTGTCAGTGGTGTAAGACAGAGGCCCAATTTCTTTTTTTTTTTTAATGTGAATATCCAGTTTTCCTAAAACCCTTTATTGAAGACACTATCTTTGCCCATTGAGGATTCTTGGTTCTTTCGTCAAATATTAGTTGAGTGCATATGTGTGCATTTATTTCTGAGGTCTGCCCTGTGTTCCATTTGTCTATGTGCCCATTCTTATGCCAGTGACATACTGTTTTGGTTACTATAGCTTTGTGATAAAGCTTAAAATTAGGTATTTGATGCCTCCACCTTTGTTATTCTTTCTTAAGATTGTTTTGGCTATTTGGGGTCTTCTGTGGTTTGATATAAATTTTAAGATTATTTTTTCTATTTCTATGAAAACTTCCAGTGGAATTTTTACAGGGATTGCAATGAATCTGTAGATCACTTTGGGTAATATGCACATTCTAACAATAGCAATTCTTTTTTTAAAGATTTTATTTTTAAGTAATCTCTGTACCCAACGTGGGGCTCAAACCCACAACCCCAAGATCAAGAGTCACATGCTCTACTGACTGAGCCAGCCAGGCATCCCAATAGTAATTCTTCTAATCCATGAACATGAGATGTCTTTAAATTTGTTTGTCTTCCTCAATTTCTTTCATCAATGTCTTACAGTTTTAAGTGTACAGATATTTCACCTTTTTGTTACATTTATTCCTAAATATTTTATTGTCTTTGATGCTATTGTAAATGGGATTATTTTCTTAATTTCTGTTCCAGATTATCTTTGTTAGTTTATAAAGATGTAACAGATTTTTGTATGCTGATTTTGTATATTGCAACTTTACTAACTTTATTTAGTAGTTCTAAAATGGTTTTGATGGGCTTTCTATATATGGAATTATGTCATCTGCAAATAGATAATTTTACTTCTTCCTTTCTGTTTTGGATGTCTTTTATTTCTTTTTCTTGCTTAATTGCTCTGGCTAGGACTTCCAGTACTATGTTGAATAAGAGTGATGAGAGTGGGCAGCTTTGTCTTGCTCCTGATCTTAGAGAAAAAGCTTTCACACCATTGAGTATGATGTTTTCTCTGGCTTATCATACCTGGCTTTCATTATGTTGAATTATGTTCTTTCTATACCCAATTTTTAAAGAGTTTTTATCATGAAAGGATACTGGATTCGTGAGGTGCATTAGCTGCATTATTTAGATAATTTTTTAAAGATTTTATTGTTTTTAAGTAATCTCTTCTCTACACCCAACATGGGGCTTGAACCCACAACCCTGAGATCAACAGTCATATACTCCATCACCTGAGCCAGGCAGGTGCCCTGAGATCACATTTTTAAAAATCTTTCATTCTATTAAAGTGGTGAATCACATTTATTTATTTATTTGCATACATTGAGCTATTCTTGCATCCCAGTGAGAAATCTCACTTGGTCATGGTCCATGACCCTTGTAATTTTTATAAAAATTGTTATTGTGGTAAAATGTGAATACATAAAATTTACCATTTTAATCATTTTAAAGTGTACAGTTCAGGGGCATTAAGTACATTGACATTGTTGTGCAAACATCACTACTATACATCTCCAGAACTTTTTCATCATTCCAAACTAAAACCCATTATATAATAGCTCCATTCTCTCCCCCTGACCCCAACCATGGGAACTGTTATAGTTTCTGTCTCTATGTAGTTGACTAATCTAAGTACCTCATATAAATGGAATCATACAACATCTGCCCTTTTGCTCTGGTGTATTTCACTTAACATAATGTCTTCAAAGTTTATTCATGTTGTAGCATGTATCAGAATTATGTATCAGGGGAATGAAACTCGGCTCCAATGTCTCAATCTGAGACAAACTCTAAGGTATAACTAACATCCCAGAGTTCCCCTGTGGGACAGGCTGAAACTACCCTCCGTGAGACTTTGCCTAAAGTCGTACCTTTGGTTGGCTTCTTCCCTTTCCGTATTCTGCTTCTCATACTCCCATATTCTTTCCTTCTAGGGAGCACTTTCTCAATAAATCACTTGCACTAGAATCCTCATCTCAGGGATCTTCTTCCAGGGAACTCAACATAAGATACCAAGAGACAACTCATACCCAGAATACTAAAAAGAAGTCCTTCAAAAAGAATAGAAAAATGTAAACTATCTAATAGGAAAAGGGTAAAAGACTTGAATAGATACTTCATAAAATAGCATATCCAGATGGTCAATAAATATATGAAAAGGTACCTCACTTTGTTGATCATCAGGGAGATGCAAATGGAAATCATTGTGGTATACCACTATCACCCACCTGAAAAGCTAAAATGAAATTACCAAGCGTTGGTGAGGATATGAAGCAAACAGAGCTCTCATAGTGCTGGTGGGAATGTAAACAGATATTTTGGAAAATTGGTTAGGAGCATAGACTAAAGCCAAATATGCATACTCTATAATACAATAATTCCACTCCTAAGTAAATATCCAACAGATACATGTGTCTGTGTGTCCCAAAGGCATGTTCTGGAATGCTCAAGGCAGCACTATTTGAAATAGCCCCTAACTGGGAACTACACAGATGCCGACCAACAGTTAAATGGGTAAATAAATAGAATACTATACACCAACAAGAATGAATGATCTACACAGAGCGATATAGATGATTCTCACGATATAACTTGAAAGGAGCCGGATAAAAATGAGTGCATATTGTAAAAAACTAATCTTTAGTCTTAGAAGTAGGATAGTGGTTACTTACCATAGGGGACGGGAATAGTAACAGGAAAGAAGCACAAGGCAGGCTTTTGAGGTACTAATAATGTTCTTTTTCTTGACCTGGTTACTGGTTACCCTTGTGAGTTCAATTTGTGAAAATTCATTGAGCTGTACACTTTGATATATGCTTATAATTTGATATGTGGAAATTTGTGTAAAAAGCTTTTTTAAAAAATGTATGTAATTTAAAAGTAACTCCTTTTAGAGGCACCTGGGTAGCCAACTCTTGATTTCAGCTCAGGTCATGATCCCAGGGTCATGATCAAGCTGTGCATTGGGGTCCATGCTGATCGTAGAGCCTGCTTAAGATTCTCTCTCTCTCTCTCTCTCTCTCTCTCTCTCTCTCTCTCTATCTCTGTCTTACATGTGTGCGTGCTCTCTCTCTCCTTCTGCCCCTCCCCCCCCCATTGCTTGTGCTCTCTCTGTAAAGTAAATTTTTCAAAGTAACTCCTCTTAGAATAATTGAATTAACTATTGCACAGCAGCCCAAAGGCATATTATACAGTTATAAAAGAGAAGAGGAAGATCTCTATGAACCTGTAGGGATTGATTTCAAAATAAAATTTTAAGTGTAAAAAAGCAGAGTGAAAAAGAGCATTTACCTTCATGTAAGAAAAATAGGAAAATAAAATACATCTGTATCTGTTTATTTGTGGAAGAAGGAGAAAGAGGAGGAGGGACAGAAAAGGAAAAGAAAGGAAGCAGAAGGGGAGCGAGGGGAAGGGAAGGGAAGAGAAAGGAAGGGGGGAATGGAGGAAGAATAAACCAGAAACCAATGAGGTTGATTACCTACAGGGAGTGGGTGGGAGCAAAGTAGAAATGATGGAGGAGGAGTAGGAACAGGGTAGAAGGATTGAGAGGGTACTGATACTTTTGGAGGTTAACTTCCTTGTATAGCTCTGACTTTTAGAACCATGTTAATATTTCACACACTCAAAAAATAAATAATTTAAATAATTTAAATCAACCAGGATATGAGAGGCATACAAATAATATGGAATACAAATGGAATACAAATAGTAACAAATGAAACCAACTTTATTACAAATGAATAACCTAATCATACTGAAAGACCTAAGAGAGACAAAAACTCACCCAGGAAACTCTAGACTTCAATATTTTGACTATATATTCTAAGATAGTGTTTGACACATTAAGGCCTATAGACCATATCCAGTCCACTGCCTATTTTTGTAAATTAAGTTTCATTAGACTCAGCCATGCTTATTCATTTATATGCTGTCTATAGCTGCTTTTGCACTGTAACTGCAGTTAAGTAGTTGCAACAGAAAGCGTACGACACCCAAAGCTGAAAATATTTACCATCTGGCAAAAAAGTTTGCACACCTATTCACTAAGGCTAAAAAGAAAAAGAACTATGCATGAATATTGTACTGTAGTCAATAAACTTGTTTTTTAGAAGGGAATGAGCTACAAATTCTGTAACTACTTTATGTCTATTATGGGATTAAGCCAATAAGTTAATATACTGTGAATATTGAGAGCAAGATTTTATGTAGTAATGATGTCAAGTGATTCTGATTTAATGGATTATTTTAATGAAATCTTTAAGGGAATTTCTTTTTCTCTTATCTTTTAGCATGGAAAATATCAAACATAGAGAAATTAGTATAATAAACTCATGATGTAGCTTCAATAGTTAACACTATTTTGCTGATCTTGTGTTATCTATTTATACCCCTACCTCCGTTTTTTCTGGTTTTGGCTGGTGTCTTTTAAAGCAAATCTTAAACATGTCATTTCACCATAAAAATACTGCCCAGTATCCATCTTTAACTTATAAACTGTAGCTTTTTACAGGAACTTTTCAAATCTTTGAAAATGATATTTAAATGATCTGAGTGATTAATCAATAAAATTTTTAAAAATAAGAAAATATAGGAAAACTTGACCCTCCAGGTAATGAAAATGTATAATATTTTAAAGCTACAATAATTAAGACTAGGTATTTGGCCAGAAATGGAAGAATAGGGGATAGGGAAGAAACAATTTCATATGCTATTTAATAGGTGTAAATTGGTGCAATTTTTCTGGAATGCATTTTGGCCATATGAATTAAAAGCCTTAAAATGTATACTCTTTTATGCTAAGTGAAATAAGTCACTCAGAGAAAAACAAATACCATATGATTTCACTTATATGTGGAATTTAAGAAAAAAACAAGTGAACAAAGAAAGAGAGACAAAACAAAAAACAGACTCTTAACTATAAAGAACAAGTTGATGATTCCCAGAGGGGAGGAAGGTGGGGGATGGGTGAAATAGGTGTAGCTGATTAAGAGTACACATATCTTGATGAGCACTGACTAATATATGGAACTATTGAATCACTCTTGTACACCTGAAATTATATAACACTGTGATAACTATACCAGAATTAAAATTTTTAAATGACTCTACAAAGTATAACTTTTATTATATGCAAATCATTCTTACATGATTCAGTGAAAGAGAAAGAACATAAATGTGGAGAAAGTCAATAATTCTTGAACCTAGGGTTCATTTGTATTACTCATGTAATTTTTCTGTAGATTTGACAAAGTTTAATACCCAAAGCTTTGTGGCTTTTTTAAGGTTTATTAAGGTTTTTTAAGGTTTATTTTGAGAAAAAAAGAGAGAGGGAGAGAGAGAGAGCAAGTGAGCTTGAGTGGGGGAGAAGCAGAAAGACAGAGAGAGAGAGAGAATCCCAAGCAGGCCCCATGCTATCTGTGCAGAGTGCAACTTTGGCCTTGAACTTATGAACCATAAGATCATGACCTAGGACTAAATCAAGAGTCAGATGCTTCACCAACTGAGCCACCCAAGAGTCCCAAAGCTTTGTTTTTTAATGTGTATCTATTTGACCTACAAGTTCTAGGAAATTATTCAGAGAACTGAAGATACATGTGAAGATAAATGTACAATGAAGAATGTGGAGGGATGTTCACAACATTGTACACGATAGTGAAGAACTAGAAACAACCAAAAAACTTAAAAGCAGAGGCCTGGGAATCACTGGGGTGCATGCATATAATTTAGTACTGTGCAACCATTTGAAATCCTCTTGGAGAATGTATATATTGCCATGCAAAATTTTCATAAAATATTTTGTGAGTTAGAACTTTGTTTGCAAGTGACAGAAAATGATCTGAGCTGACAGGTCAGTTATCATGTGACTGTCTCTCTGATTCAATCCTACCCTTCCTTAGTGTGCTTTGTGATGCTGGGACTTGGGACCCTCCAAGCATTTCTTCTGGTGCTTTCTTCAAGCTTTCAAGTTTTAATAGTCCCAACTATGTTCCTTTGTTCTATCCAACCTTAATAGTGGTATCTGCTTCCTGCAGTTGTAAGTTGTTTTCTTTTTGCTTTTTCATTTCATCAATACCTAGTTAGCAATTCTTTATATCAAATCATTCTGTAAAATAACTAGTGTGGCTTCTGCCTCTTGGCAGCTTGCCTGAGCCTAAAAGGAGAACATAAAGCCCCAATGTGTCTTGTAGACTCTGAGGGCAGAAGGATCTCAGGAGAGCATAAAGATAACAAAATGGTTAGCAACCAGGAACCCAGGAAATGCCTTCTCATATCCTGTCTTTCTTAGCTTCTCTGTTTAATTGTCATCTCTCTGCCTAGGAAGGGTCTCAGCTGCTCAGTTCACCCATCAGGTTACAGCCACATTCCAGCTCTGAATTTTTAAACTTTCCTTCACTCAAAACCGTGGCTCAGTCTGGAGGCGCCTGGGTGGTAAGCATCTGACTTTGGCTCAGGTCATGATCTCACAGTTTGTGGGTTCGAGCCCCGCGTTAGGCTCTGTGCTGACAGCTTGGAGCCTGGAGCCTGCTTCAGATTCTGTGTCTCCCTCTCTCTGCCCCTCCCTCACTCACACTCTGTCTTTCTCTAAATATTAAATGATCTGAGGTGAAGAATAACGCACTGAAAGTCATGGAAGTATTAACACTGTTATTTCAATTAAATTCAAAAATAGAAAGTAAAAAAAAAAAAAAAAAACAAAAAACAGTGGCTCAGTCTGAAAAAGAATATTATGGCCCCAATTTCAAATTCCTGGTAGAAAACAACTGACAGAGAAAGTTTGGGTCAGATTTCTACCCATGATGTGATCATCTGAGACCAAGGAATGAAGTCATACAAGTAGTGATATGATTGTCTGGGGCCCATCTTTAAGGAGAAGGAAGTTAAACTAGGTCATTGTGAGATGAGCCAACACCCAAAAAGAATCGAATACAGTTGTTGAGTGGAAACAAAACAAAAGAGCCATATATAATACAATCCAATTTCTGTAAAACAGAACCAAACTATCTATATACAAAATGTCTATTACTAATGCATATATTAGAAGCATCTGGAAAGATTTTAGTGAACAGGAAAAATTTTTTTAACTTTTCATTATGAAACAATTTCAGACTTACCAAAGAGTTGCAAAAATAGTACAAAGAATTCCTGTATACCCTTAATTCAACTTCCCCAAATGTGAAATGTTGCATAATCGCATTAAAATTATCAAAACCGAGAAAGCAACACTAATAAATACCACTAACTAATCTACAGACCATATTCAAGTTTTGCCAACTGTCCATTAATGTCTTCCTTTCCTTGGGCCAAGAGGCAGTAACTCAAGATCACACAATGGATTCAGTTATGTCTCCTTAGTCTCTTTGATCTGGAATGGTTTCTCAATTTTCCTTTGTCATGAGCTTGACGCTTTTTCTCTTTGCCATAAATAAGTATCTTCTGGGAAAATACTTTGACGTTATGTATAAATCCCATTTCTCCATACTTAAGCCCACTAATTTTAGTATCCATTAATGATTCTTGTCTGAAACAATGTTCACTATGTGTTTGGCAAATGGTGATTTCCTATTTCCATCACTTCTTCAACATTTATTACTTGGAATTCTACCATAACAAAGAGATTTCCCTACTCTACTGATTGTTTTTATTTAATGTTTTATGATATAGCCTTATGGACATGATTTTTATTCCATTGTTTATAATATACCATTATCATGGGGCACCTGGGTGGCTCAGCCAGTTTAGTGTCCAACTCTTGATTTTGGCTCAGGTCATGATCCCAGTGTCATGGGATTGAGCCCTTCATTCGGTTCCGTGCTGAGTGTGGAGCCAGCTTTGAATTCTCTCTCCCTCTCTCTCTCTCTCTCACACACACACACACACACGCACACACTTTGACCCTCTCCCTCGCTCTTGCTATCTCTCTCTAAAAAAAAAAAAAGGAAAGAAATCTTTAAAAAATATTATAATCATTATTTATTTTGTTGCTTAAATTGTCCCAGATATGGCCATTGGCACCATCTCCATACTGGTTCCTATGTTCTTTCAACATGCCGCCATCATTTTTTGACTACTTCTTGTGGTCTTTTTCTGTCTTAGCCATTTCTTTGAGGAGCTTTGGTTTCTTTTTATTTTTTGGAAAAGTGTATTAATTGAACAAAAGTTGGGCACTGAGTATGTTTGTTGCTAGTAGGATATCATTGCTTCTAGGCCCTCTCAGCAGACAGAGCTAAGAAGTGTATACACATAATACACATAAATTAATATCTATATATACATGCACACACCTCTATTTCTACATTTTTCCAAAATCATTATTTTATACTGATACTTTTTTATACATACTGATACTTTTTAAACCATTTTTATTACATTATAATTGACAAATGAAATTATATGTATTTAAGGTGTACAACATGATTTGATATATGTATACATTATACATACATCAATTAATACATATGTTACCTCACATAATTATCTTTTCTGTTTGTGTGGTGAGACTACTTAAGATCTACAGACTTGGTGGGGTACCTGGGTGGCTCAGTGGGTTGAGTGTCTAACTTTGGCTCAGGTCATGATCTCATGGTTCGTGAGTTCGAGCCCTACCTCAAACTCTCTGCTGTTAGCAAGGAACTGGCTTCGGATCTCTGTCCTCACCTCTCCCTGCCCCTCCCCTGCTCACACACTCTCTCTCTCTCTCTCTCAAAAGTAAAAACTAAACATTAAAAAAAAATCTCCAGACTTGGCAAATTTCAAGTATACAATACGGTAATATTAATTACAGTCACCATGCTGTATATTAGATCCCCTGAACTTATGCAAATAAAGTAAAACTGTTTTTCTTGCCCTCTTCATTGTGTCTAGTCTCAGATTTTCTGTTCCAGTGATGTGCTGGAACTTCTCCAATGGACTGCCAAATACCCACAAAGGTATTCTCACCTGTGAGTGATTGTCAAGATGGATGTTCTATGGTGGGACAACAGTAGAAAACTCCTATTCCACCATCTTGCTCCTGATACTTTTTATTCCAATCCAGCATCATAGGGGTCATTCTAGCTTTCCTTCTTTTCATATTGTAATTTCTTCTGATGCTGCAAATACTAATAAAATAACTAAAATTTATTGATTACCTACTCTCTATCAGAACTGTGCCAAGTGCTTTACATACAGGTCTCTTTTAATTCTCATGACAACTCTATGGTAGGTAACATTTTTACACGTATTTTATAGAGAAGAGAGTGAGATATCAAGAGGTTAAGTAATATTGCTACTTATTAGTGGTAGAGCCAAGATTTGGACCCATGGAGTCTGACTCCAGAATTCATGTGCTTGACCACTATGCATAGCCTATTAATAATACCCGAGGAAGCTAGCACAGTATAAACCAATCTCACCTAGGCATAAAGACAAAATAGTTTAACCAGAGAGATTGAACAGTTACATGTAAAATTTCAAATAAATAAATAAATAAATAATTTATTCAATCTCAGGATGAGAGAGAATTCTCTGACCTTACAAATGTCCACTCCCTAGCTGCATCAGTCACTTCAGGAAATACCATCTTTTTCAGCAGGAGCCAGGTTAAAAAAGAAATTGTAGCTGTATGTACTTTTGTCAGAAATCATTTTTGGCTCGTCTGCCGTCCTCTCTGTTTGAACTCTCTTTGCATTGCCTGCTCTGTCAGACAGATCAGCTTTGAACTTGAGATTCCTCTTCTGGTTGTTCTGTCTGAATTTGGCATCCTGACCCTAGACTATTGGTCTTGGCACTACTGACCCAGTAACTCCATAGGAAACTGACCTGGTAATTATCCTCTTGGCTCCATTTATCACAGCCTCATGCCCACTTCCAGCCCAGGAACTCAGGGCTCTACCATGCCTCTCAGCCCCCCATCTGTCCAAGACAGGAGTTCTTGCCAAAATACACATGAAACAAACAAGAAAAGACAGATTTGACTAAACAGTGGAGTATAAAACTTCTATTCTTCAAGACAACGTACAATTCTATGATTTTATATATATATATATATATATATATATATATATATATATACATACACATACATATATATATGCCCTTTCACATATGCGATAATTGATTTTTTTTTATTGCTAACATTTCTTAGCACTTAGTATTTTCCCAGTACTACCATTTTTTTTTACAAATTTAGATTTCGAAAAATTCAAATGTACAGGAGATTTTACAGTACAGTGAACACTCACATACCCTTTACCTGTATTCAGCAATCAAGAATTGAATTTTCCCACCAGATTTAAATACTTAATGTATCTACCCAAAAAAATTCATGTGCATTTTGAATTTTGTTGCATGCCATAGGGTCTCATGACCGCCTCATGTTTGGTTTTTAGCTAGAAGGATTTATAAGACTCAATATCAGGTTATACTCATGGCTAAGGTTTACTGCAGCAAAGGGTACAGTGCAAAAGCAGCAGGAAAGAGATATGCATTGGGCAGAATCCAGAGAGATTAGATACAGGCTTTCAAGTTCTTCCCTATTTAGAGCCACGTAGGATGTGCTTTCTCTCTAGCAGAGGACATGTACAGAATGCCTTCACTCAGGGGAGTCAGTCCAGATGTGAGGGTCCAACATTTCTATGAAGGTCTGGTCACATAGGCACATTCTGGTACGTGACCATTCTGAAACTCAGGGCCCTAACAATGAAACCAGTGTGCACCAGTAATCTTGGTGTTTTTGCGAAGCTATTCTGAGAAGTTGGTAAATCATGACCCATTGCTCCAGGTGTGTATGACAAAATCATCAAAATTCAACATCAACTTACAGAACCTTCCAAAGACCACACACCCAGGGATTGGTGATGGTCATTTATGGGTCTAGGTGAGGAAAAAGCTGACAGACCTACTCTATTAACTCCTCATATCATACCTTTGCTTGTGCTGTTCCTGCCATTTGGATCGCCTTTCCCAGATGCCTAGCTCAAGTTCTACATCCTCTACAGCACCTACACAAAGCCCTTCCTGGAGCAGGTATTTTGTAAACATGTGCTCAGGGAAGGAACCTTGAGTGAAACCTTCCCAGATTTTCCAATCCAGTGATCTCTTCCTTTCCACTGAATTTTCTGTTGATTTTATAATCAATCATATAATGCCTAACAATATCTCTTCTACTCCTTTCTGATACTTGTCATTAAATTTTTCGAGTTCATATTTTCTCCTTGACCAAATGTTAAATGACGATAATGTCTTAGAACCTTTATATATATTCTGCTGGTCCTAGAACAGAGTATCAGTTGTAACCTACACTTAAGTATTTGTTGATGCTGATTGATTGCTGGTTCAAAAAGTACCTTCCTGCAATTTAATTTTTAATTAATATATGAATAGTAAGGATTGAATTGGTTAGAACACATGTTGAAATGAATTTGCCCTAGTACTAAGCGACATAGAAAATTCAAGCCTTCCAGTCTTGTGAAAAAAAATAATTTAAAATAAAAATGGGTTTTTAAAGACTACGTGTCATAGAAAATAGAAGAGTTAGTAGGACTAACTATCAGAGATGGCATTTATATATCATATGGCATTGATGAAAGATAACAGAGTTATCTCTACAACAAAGAACAGATAACTCTACAAGTGAAACCAACCTAAGAAGTTCTTATTGATGACTTATAATAATTGATGAAAATGAGAGTATTTCAGCTCATCTCATGGTGTGAGGTGGAGGTTTAGGTGAAAGAAGTCACTGCAACACTGGAGGTCTCCTGGGTTGATTTCTTGCTGCAAGTAATGACACTAGACAAGGGATACCTGTGCATCACGTACACCTACATCATCAAGTCCTATTGCTTGGGCAGTTGCACAAGCCACCAGGAGAGTGCTTATCACCAATTAAGATGATGCTCCTCTGACTTTGGGGTGTACCAGAAGCATGCAGAAGACTTGTAAAACACAGATTGCTGGCCTAGCTCCCAGAATTTTTGATTCAGTAGGTCTAGAGTAGGGCCAAATAATTTGCATTTTAAACAAGCTCCTGGTTGATGCTGATGTTGCGGGTCCATGTACTATATTTGGAGTATCCAGGTACTATACCATTCATGCACACACAACAGTATACAATGTCAGTATCCCAAGTGCAATTCTCAGCAACCAACCAGGTCTTAAGTAGCAGAAGTTAGACTTTATGGCATGTCGCTCCACCCACCTCCATCAGGCCACTGTCTTTTGTATATGATTAGGAATGTGTCTTTTTGCTGTGGTGGCAATGCTCTTCAGAATATATTTAATAACAGAATTGCATGCCAGAAGCTTACTAATAATCACATCAAAGTATTTTAACACTTAAAATTGCAACTGATACATTTGTCACATTTTAATCCACACTGCCATAAATTAGTCATCATACTATAATGGTAAGATATCTCGCCACAATTTATTGTTTGAGTAGTGTTCTTGCAATTTGTTCTCTTTGTTCCTCTTTGAAGCTTCCTAGTAACTGAGAGGAGTGGAAAAACAATGGTGTCCACATTGCATGTGGTCAGTTTTTGACCTGGCACATGATGTCTGACAGACATTATGTGGAGTGAGCTATTACCAGCAATCTGTTCATTCTACCCTCCAGTAGGGACAGCAAATAGGATGTGTTCCAACTGGGCTGTAGGTCTCCTTGAGAGCTAAATACCACATATGGCATTTGTTGAATCATTTTATTGTCCACAAACCAGAGAGATATTTATCAGGAGCATCATTCACTGGGAAAATCCAGAGCTTCTTATCTATAGATGATGATTAAATGTGTAAACAGGTCATCTTAGCCAGTCTCCAATTCAATTAATTTCAATGTTTTAAGGACATTTACTTAGGTTATGATATTTGCTGCTATGGCATATTGGCTTTTTTTTTTTTTCAGGTCAATGTTAGATCACATCTGCTTATGAAAATGTTCAGATTTCCATTTTAATGGTATCATCCCAGGGGGAGGGGGGAAGTCCCAGAAAGTTCTTATGCCAGCTGTTTACATGGTCTCTGCTAGTGAAAAATAGGAGGCGGATCAAGGTTTATGTGCTACAAAATGTTAAGATACAGAAAGCTTTAATTTCTCTTGGTTTTGTTTGTGTTTTTTTTTTTTTTTTTTTTTTTTGTAATATCCAATTTAACACACACAAGCCAAAGAAAGCAGGGAAAGAATAGGAAGGGTGGGGAGGCTGTGAAAACTACAGTTTTGGGCAGTTTGGCTCCACCCTGTCTTTTGATAACAGTCCTCTCCCACCCATGAAGCACAGGGCAAGTGACCCAGACTTAGAGTACGCCAGCCTCCTGCCAAAAGGATTATCCAGGGGCTATTATTCAGGCCAGGTGGCACAAACTGAAATAATCCACATCTTTCCTCATCAGGTACTAAAGGGGCCCCCTGACTCTAGGGTCACAGAGCTAGAAGGAAGTGAAACTAAAGGGGCTGGTATGCCTTGTAAAAAGTCTTAGAAATAGAAGAGGGGCGCCTGGGTGGCTCAGTCAGTTGAACATCCAACTCTTGATTTCAGCTCAGGTCATGATCTCAGGGCAGTGGGATTGAGCACCACCTTGGCTCTATACTGAGCATGGAACTTGCTTAAGATTCTCTCTCTCCCTCCCTCTTTCTCTCTGCCCCTCCCCTGCTCGGGCTGTCTCTCTCCCTCTCTTTCTCTCTCTCTCAAAATAAATAAATAAACATAAAAAAAAAAAAGAAATAGAAGAGAGTGAGGCCAAAACACAGAGAAATACACCTGTGAGGAAGAAACACAAAGCAGAGGGGAAGAGAGAAAGAGAAAGAGAATGAGTAGAGATTTCAATATCCTTTGAGTCCCTGTGTCCAGAGTGCCTTTAGTTCGATCCTTTCCTATTCTTGCCAGGACCACGATCCGCCAACATCTGCTCTGCTTAAATTAATTTGAGTAGGATTTCTGCCCTTTGACTAATAGTAAGGCATATTACATGTTCTCCATTTCTGAGTCATGGTAACTATTTTTAAAAGTCAATCTCACTTCCACCCCAGGAGGAAAAAAAATGCTGTGAGAAATAAAATTAGATTCAAATATTGTTAGTTAAAGTTGTCTGATATTTCATCTGGAATTTGCTTGAAAATACACTAGTTTGATGCAGAGGTGTTTGTAAATTAATCTATATCCCAGGGACAATGATTTAACATTTAACAGTTTGGTCAGGAGTCCACACCCCAGGCAGAAGTGGTTAGTTAGCAGGTTCAAGGACCCTAATCACTAGTCCATCCTTCAAGGAGGCTCGTGCAATACTTTACATATTGCTATCTGAACATGCACCAAGAGATAGCAGGTATTTTTTTTTTTTATAGTGAAATGAGTATTATCCTAGGTACTTTCTAGAGCAATTCTTCGGGCATAACTACACTATCCAGGTACCACTTTGCACAAATAGAGGATAAGCACCTGGCAGCCCAGGACCCTGAGAGCCTTTGAGCCCCCAGAGCTTCTAGTGCTAACTTGTTTCCTTCTGTGTCACCCTCCTTAATACAGAATTCTTTCACTTGAGTTGATTGGAAGGGTAGCTCATTCTGTCAGCATCCAATGTTTTGGCATCCAAGTGAATCTTCCAGGAAAGTTATCTCGTTAGAGTGCTGAGAACAAGAAGTGTGGACTTCACTAAGTTTGGAGGAGCTGTGTGTGCAACTACTGTAGTCTCTTTGGCCAATTGGCTAATACATGTTTATATCTGTGGGACATTTAGGTCTGAGTCTAGGTTACATCATAATAAATCACAGTAACAAAATTGTAGGGGAGGAAGCATTATCCTAAGGAAGGTCCTTACCCACCTTCAGTATCTGGAAGCTACTGTTATTTTTGCTGGATGAAGCTGACAATTACCGAACTGACAGATTGGCTTAGATCAGACCTCAGTGGTGAGGGAAGCTGCCCCATGCCCCCTTATGACTTAGATTCTCAAACTTTCTCTGGGATTTTATCCAGTTTGGTTTCTTGACTCCTATTTCTAGCTTCACACTTCTATGATCTCTTTTTTCTGCTCTAATCCAGTTTAGTTTCTGGCTATCCATTTTTATGCTTGCTTGCTGTCCACCTCTGGTTTTGCACTTGGACCAGTTCACACATTCGAACACTGCACGGATCCATCCCTCCCCTTCAGCCCCCAGACCTGTTGCATCTAATACTGAAAGAGTTTATTTCTATTTTGAATACGGAAAACCTTTATCACTGTACATATCACTAGCAATAATCTGCTCATAATTAGAGTATCCTGAAGTTTTACATAAAAATAGAATTTATAGGGGTACCTGACTGGCTCAGTCGGTTAATCATCCCACTCTTGATTTCAGCTCAGGTCATGATCTCCTTTCTGGTTCATGAGTTTGAGCCCCACATCCAGCTCTGTGCTGCCAGCATGGAGCCTGCTTGGGATTCTCTCTCCCTTCCTCTCCCTGCTCCTCCCCCACTCTCTCTCTTGCATGCGTGTGCTCTCTCTCCCTCTCAAAATAAACTTAAAAAAAAATTTTAAATAGAATTTATATAACTGAAAAAGTCTTCTATCTTTAATACTATTTCACCGTGTAATTTCTTGAGCTTCAGCTATAAGTATGTATTCTTCAAGCAGAGACCACTTTCTTCAGAGACAGATTAATTTATGCATACAGCAGCATTTTCTGCCCAGTTCTTAGTTACTCACCTTAAGAGACTGAAAAGAATGGAAAGGTTATTCCACCTCCATCAGGAATACTACATTTGGGCTCTTCTCACCTATCAGAGAGTATTTCCAATGTCTTTGTATTGACCTGAAGAAAATACACATGAACCTAACAAGCAACTAAACTGGAGCTGCCCCCAAGACGATAAGGAGGAGGATTTGATTTTGGCAGAGACCTGTGTCCCACTTTTACATGATAAGTGGATGGGGAGAGATCTGCATGGGGTTCCAGAAGAAAGTTAGATATTAGAGGCCATGCTTGGGAGATTTGCCCACACCCAAGTTTGGCATGGAGGGAGGGGAGCTACCTGTTTTCAAAAGACTGTTTCAGGTTATGGAACACCAGAAATGGTAACCACAATGGCCTTCCCTAAATGTTTTAGACTTTCTAATTCTGCTCCCTTCACTTTCAGTAGTATTATCCCAGGATTGCAGCAATGATTATTGTACAACAGTATCATAGAACAAATTCACACCTTTCATGAGTAAATCATAATTAAACAAATCTAGATAAAGCCATTTACAATATATTTAAGCCAACAATGACTTCTCCCCCCCACCCCCAACAATGGCTTCTTGAGGACATTTTCTTTAAAGACTATGTATTATGGAAGTTTGCATCCACATGAAGTGAATGCATACTTTGGCTATATCATAGATTTCCAAGCAGCAAGCTTGGTTCTAGCTAACTGAGCTATTGACTGCCCTCAGTTCTTGGAGCAACTGGTCAGAATCCCTATCTGGTTATCTTTAGCCATAAGGAGCCTCTTCTTGCCCCACTATGCTATACATATACTGTATTATTATTTCTATGTGTGCCATTTTGTTGAGAAGGATTGGGTCATATGATCTATAATAGTTTAGTGCAAAGGGCAATGATGTTCTATAGTTGCATCTCTCCTACTGACTAAATTATTTTATTTATTTATTTTTTTGATCAAAAAATTTCAAACAGTAGCTACCTGAATTCAAGAGATAATTTATCAAATGGAAGGGTAGAGCCAGAATAAAAACAAGATTCATCCCAGGAGTTATCTGTGTTATCTAAAGAGTTATCCGTGACATTAGAGACTCAGTAAAGTTTTGGGATAGCACTTCTATCCAGATATAAAGGTGTCAGGAAACAGTTTTCCCCCTAGCTCTAGAATCATAGAAAAGTGGAGATTAAAGTCTGAACAGAAGTAAAATTTAGAAACTGAGCAGAAGTAAAATTTACGAATTGAGTCCAACCATTCTTTTCCCCCCATGGAGGTCAAACCTATTATAGAGTTTCTGATTCCCCCTAGGACTCTATCTGACGTTCCTTCCTTCTTTCCTTCCTACTTTCTCATTCAATCGCAGTGTCCTGATTCAGGAGGGTCAGGCTTTCTGTACTCTCTGTTTCTCTATAATTAGAGAGGAAATAGTACTGGGGAAGTAATTTTTCTATCCTGGCTGCACACTGAAAATCACCTGGAGAATTTCTTTCCCAACAATCTATTGCTTGGGTCTTAACCTTAAATTGATACTTCTTAAATGTGCCCCCCCCCCCCCGGAGTAGCAGCATCAACATTACCCAGGAACTTGCTAAAAATGTAAATTATTGGACCCCACATCAGTTCTACTGAATCAGAGATTCTGAGGCTGGTGCTAAATTATTACTTAGCAATGAATTTAACCAGGGAGAAGCAAAACTTACTGACTGAAAATTACCAAACACTGCTGAAAGAAGCTAAAAAAGACTTAAATAAATGGAAAAATATCCTTTGTTTACAGATTAAAAGACTTGATGCTATAAAGATAACAATACTCCTCAAAGTGATCTACAGATTCAATCCCTATCAAAACCCCAAGGCTTTTTTGGAGAAATAGAAAAGCCAATCCTCACATTCATATGTGGTCTCAAGGTATCCCAAACAGCCCAGACAATCTTCAAAAAAAAGAACAAAGCTGGGGGACTTATACTTTCGAATTTCAAAACTTACTACAATACTGCAGTAATCAAAACACTGTGGTATTTGCATAAGGAGAGGCATGTAGACCAATGAAATAGAACTGATAGTCCCAAAATTAACACACATATATATGGCTAATTGATTTTTCACAAGAGCGCCAAAACCATCCAATAAGGGAGAGAACAGTCTTTTCAACAAATGGATCTGGAAGAGCTAGATATCCACGTGCAAAAAAAATGAAGTATGTTTATATATAAAAACTAATTCAAAATGGTTGAAGGACCTAAATATAAGAACTATAAAACTATAGGGGCACCTGGGTGGCTCAGTCGGTTGAGCATCCGACTTCGGTTCAGGTCATGAACTCACTGCTTGTGGGTTCTAGCCCCGTGTCTGGCTCTGTGATGACAGCTCAGAGTCTGGAGCCTGCTTTGGATTCTGTGTTTCCCTCTCTCTGACCCTCCCCCCACCCCCGGCCGAGTGCACATGTGCTCTCGCTCTCTTAAAAATAAACATTAGGGGCGCCTGGGTGGCGCAGTCGGTTAAGCGTCCGACTTCAGCCAGGTCACGATCTCGCGGTCCGGGAGTTCGAGCCCCGCGTCGGGCTCTGGGCTGATGGCTCAGAGCCTGGAGCCTGTTTCCGATTCTGTGTCTCCCTCTCTCTCTGCCCCTCCCCCGTTCATGCTCTGTCTCTCCCTGTTCCAAAAATAAATAAACGTTGAAAAAAAATTAAAAAAAAATAAAATAAAATAAAAAAATAAAATAAACATTAAATTTTTTTTTTTAAAGAACTATAAAACTGTAAACTACGAGAGTCTCAGAAGAAAACACGGAGGAAATCTTCATGCTTTTGTGTAGTCAATTCAGGCTTCTATAGCAGAATACCATAGACTGGGTAGCTCATACACAACAAACATTTATTTCTTACAGCTGTGAAGACTGGGAAGTCCAAGATCAAGGTGTGGGTAGATTAAGTGTTTAGTAGTCATTTTAAAAATGAGCAAAGGATTTGAACACACTTTTCCCCAAAGAAGGTACACAAATAGCCAACAAGCATATGGAAAAGATGTTCAGCATCATTAGTCATTAAGGAAATACAAATTAAAACCACAGTGAAATACCACTCCATACTCACTAAGTTGACCATAATTTTTTTTAATAGAAAGTAAGTGTTGACAAGGGTATGAGAAATCGGAACCCTTGTATATTGCTGGAGAAATGTAAAATGGTGTAGCCACTGTGGAAGATGGTTTTGCAGTTCCTCAAAAACTTGTACATAAAATTACCATGTGTCTTAGCAATTCCATTTCTAGGTATATATCCAAAGGAATTGAAAACAGGTATTCAAACAAATACTTGTATATAAATGTTCCTAGCAGCACTATTCATGATAGCTAAAAGGAGGAAACAACCCAACTGTCCCTTGAATAATGAATGGATAATTATCCATTCATTCGGTATATCCATACAGTGGAATATAATTCAGCCATAAGGAAGAACGAAGTACTGATGCATACTACAATGTGGATGAACCTCAAAATATTATATTAAGTGAGTGAAGCCATACACAAAAGGCCACATATTGTATGATCCCATTTATAAGCAAAAATAAACTATTGGGACTACATCAAAATAATAAGCTTCTGCAAGCAAAGGAAACCATCAATGAAACTGAAAGACAACTTTCTGAATGGGAGAAGATATTTGCAAAAGACATATCCAATAAAGACCTAGTGTCCAAAAATACATAAAGAACTTATAAAATTGAAGACCAAAAAAACCTAATCATCCATTTAAAAATTGGTAGAAGATATTAACAGAACTTTTCCCAAAGAAGACATACAGATGGCCAACCGACACATGAAAAGATACTCAACGTCACTCATCATCAGGGAATGCAAATCGAAACCACAATGAGATATCACCTCACACCTGTCAGAATGGCTAAAATCAACAATATAAGAAACAATAGGTCTTGGCAAGGATGTGGAGGAAAGGAAACCTTTGTGCACTGTTGGTGGGAATGAAAACTGTGCAGTCACTATGGAAGACAGTATGGACGTTCCTCAAGAAATTAAAAATAGAACTACCCTATGATCCAGTAATTGCACTCTGGATGTTTACCCAAAGAATATAAAACCACAAATTCAAAAAAATATATGCACCCCTATGTTTATTGCAGCATTATTTGCAGTAGCCAAACTAATCGCTTCTTGGCCTTTCGGCTAAGATCATGTGTACGATAGCCAAACTATGGAAGCAGTCCAAGTGTCCATCTGCTATTTGCAATGACACGGATGGATCTAGAGGGTATAATGCTAAGTGAAATAAGTCAGTCAGAGAAAGACAAATACCATATGATCTCACTAATATGTAGAATTTAAGAAACAAAACAAACAACAACAACAACAAAAACAAAAACAGAAAAAAAAAAAAAAAAGAAAGAGACAAACCAAAACACAGGCTCTTGACTATAAAGAACAAACGGATGGTTACTAGAGAGGAAGTGGGTGAGGAGATGGGTGAAGTAGGTGAAGGGGATTGGGACTGTACTTGTCATGATGAATGTTGGGTAACATGTGGAATTGTTGAATCAGTATACTGTACACCTGAAACTAACATAACACTGTATGTTAGCTATAGTGGAAATAAAAATAAATAAATAAATAACATTTTTAAATGATCAATAATTAATTTTGTTATGTGAATTTTGCCTCAATTAAGCAAAACCTTTCAGGCAAATAGATATTAGGTAAGAGATGTAAAGGTGGATGGAAAGACATGATAGACGTTGTATGATGACTATAGTTCTGCAGTTGTTTGTGAGTATATGTGGTCCTCCTTTTTGGGGATGTCCGGACAAAGGATTATTCAAGGGGAGTTGGCTCATACATATTCAAGTGGAAACACAAACAGGAACATTGTGTTTTGTAAAGTTAATGTGACAACATCTGTATACTCTTGGGCTGCTGAAGCTCAAGTCACATGAGATTAAGGTCTAATGTTATAAGAGCCTTGAGACATTTATAACTAAAGTTCGATAGGAATAAAAACGAAGAAGCAATTATATCTTTCAGGAGAAATCCAAATTAGTTAGGAAGGCAACTTTCAGTGAGTATTGGTTAAATAGTTCATTTCTTCAAATACAATAATCCTGATGGCTTCGGTGATCGTGATCCCTTGTTGGTCTTGTTTGGGTACTCCTGTCTCAATGAGTGGACTCTGTCTGCACCTTCTTCCCTTATGTTGTACAGCTCGAAATAGTAAGACCCTGGTTGCACAACACTGTGAATGTACTTGATGTCATTGAATTGTGCACTTTAAATGGTTAAAATGACAAATTTTATGTTACATATATATTACCACAATAAAAAATTAACTATGATCTGATATAGACAAATACTGAAAATTATCAGGAAAGTAACTTTAGAGCAATGAAACATAAGTATATAGCTTTTAATCTTTGTAGGGATTAAATGATATGTGATAATATGTAGACTTAAATAAATCAAGTTAAATAAAACTGATACAGCTATGTTTGACTTTAGGCGTAACACAGAGAGACAGACTTAGAAAAACACAAGTGACCAGATCTTGACATTTCTTCTTTCCTTCAATTAAGAAAAACAATTTTGTTTTGTTTTGTTTGGTTTGGTTTGGTTTGGTTTGGTTTGGTTTGGTTTGGTGTTGTCAGTTTCAATACTGGGCACTGACATGACTTTTAAAAACATCATTTCAATGGGGCGCCTGGGTGGCTTAGTTGGTTAAGGGTCCGACTTTAGCCTGACTTCAGCTCAGGTCATGATCTCAGGGTTTGTGGGTTCGAATCCCATGTCGGGCTCTGTGCTGACAGCTCAGAGCCTGGAGCCTGCTTTGGATTCTGTGTCTCCCTTTCTCTCTGCCCCTCCCCCACTCACACTCTGTCTCTCTTTGCCTCTCAAAAATGAATAAACATTAAAAACAAGTAAAAAAAAATCATGTGTTTCAGAAAACAGTATTTTCACCAAACTAACTTAAATTAGTCTAATGTATTATATTAGTAATACAGGGGAAAATATTCCTTGATATTATATCTGTAAGATTTCCTTCAAAAAACCCTGGAGACTGAAGGAAGAGGAGAAGTGTATAGGTATGTTGGAATAGCCGTGGATTGATCATTGTTGAGAATGAGTTGAGGTCATAGAGAATAATATACTGTTCTTTCCACTTCTGTGTATGTTGAATTGTCCACAGTAACATTTTTTATTAAATCTTAAAAAAAAAAAAGAGTTCTAAGACAGAAAGTGTAGTTGGTCTAGTTTATGTCTCATGCTCACCCCTTGACTACACAGAGTGGTGAGAGGGAAGTGTCTGGGGGGAAGCCGTATGGGAACACCTTTAATTTCTGTACCAGGAGAGCACTTGGATTTACCATCCTATCAGTGAGACCTAGTGGGGAAGAGGTAATTCCCTCAAGGGACATTGGGGTGCAGTTAGGAAGTGGGATGATAACTGATTGGCCAAATAATAACACGTGTCCATTCTTTTGCATGACATGTGGGGTACTTTATCAACTTTCCTCCCTCATTTCCTGTCACCCTGCTGCACCCTACACTCCAGCCAGCCAGCCACTTCCTGTGGTCATGCCTCTCCATGCTCTCTTGTGCCTCGATGCCTTTCCATATATTGTTCTATCTGTCTGATCGTTCCTGCTGCCCCTCGTCCTTCAGACGTCACCTCCCTTGACTTTCCAAGCAGGAGGTGGTAGACCTTGGATGGTTCTCAATTCTTCATTTCACAGCCATAAAGCAATGGTTCTGCCTCAGAATCAACTGGAGTGCTGGTTAAAAACACAGATTACTGAGCCCTACCTTAAGAATTTTTAATTCAATTAAGTCTGGGGTTGGGACCCAAGAATTTGCATTTTTAATGTCGTCCAGGGATCACACCTCTAGGAGCCTCTGCTTTCGAGCACTGTGTCTAAATCTGAAATTTCAGCCTTGCCTATAGAGCTGTTAAAAAATATTGCAGGCCCACAGGATCAGATACTCTGAGAGTGGAATTTAAGAATTTGAATTTTTAATAGATTTCACAGGTATTCTTTCTTAAATGGTCCTGACACAATTTTTGGATAGGCATTTGGGGATCATTGTAATAGTCTGTGGGCACTGATTAGCCAGAGTGGCAAAGTGACAGAGGAGCCTAACATATTTCTTCCTAGTGACAGTGTCAGCCCTGAAAAAAGAGTGACTTCTCACTGGTTAAAAGATTATGTAAGTAAAGATGAACATAACTTTATACAAATATTCAGGAAGAACTGATCCTTAAAAATTTAAATTAAAACCAGATATTAATGTCCACCTCTTAAATGAGCAAAACACTAAAATAATTTAATACATTACAAAGAGTGGGATGAGATGCATACTTTCATGCTGTTGGCATGGTACACTGATACACTCTCTTTGAAAAGTAATTTGCAAATTACTTTGATGGCAGTCTCCATCAAGAGCCAGAAAATATTTGATTTGGTAATATTTTTGACTCAATATGTTTGACTCAATAATATCACTTCTGAGAATTAGTCCAAAGAAAATAATTCATAATATATTAAAATTAATGTAAATAAATAAATACAAACATTATTATTATAATAGTAAAACACTGGGAGCAATCAAAATATCTAAAAATAGAATACTGGTTAAGTAAATATATGCACTTATGGAATATTATAAAGCAATTTAAATGACTGGTTATTTATTCTTTAATGAAAGAAATAAAATAGTTGTCAAGTTGTTCCCAAAGTGTTGAATTAATGTGTACCGTTCCCAGCATTGTATCTGTATCTTTAATGACATTACTCACATTATTATTATATGTAAAAAGGTATCAATGGTATCATGTGTTGTTTTATATATCAATTTCACAGTGGAAAAATGCTAAAATTATACTTTCAAAAGATTATGTCAATTAGGGAAGGATGTGTATATATGCCACGGTTAAATATCAGTGTTTTTATTTTTTATTAAAAATTTTTTAAGTTTATTTATTTTTGGGAGAGAGAGAGAGAGACAGAGAGAATCCCAAGCAGGCTCCATGCTCAGCACAGAGCCCAGTGGGGGGCCTGATTCCACGACCAGGAGATCATGACCTTAGCTGATATCTATCAAGAGTTGGCAACCTTATCAACTGAGCCACCCAGGGAACCCTTATTTTTTTTTTAATTCCTATAATTGTATGTGGCTTAAATTTTGAATTGGGTTAATTTGGGATAATTTTTGCCCCTAAAAAGAACTATTCATAGAAGGTATAATAGTATCTTCTATTTTTCTTTTTACTTAATCTTATATATTTGATTCACTTAATCCTGATTGAACATGAAGGATGAACTTTGTGTATATTTGTATTCCTATAAATAAAAAATGATATTTAAAATATATCATGAGCCTTTAAAATGTTCCAGTATTTAGTCCCAGTAATTATATTTCTAAAAACAAATGCTAGGGTTATAATCCAAAATAGTTCTAATATTTCAAAATTATCTAAGAGAAAATTTTACTTATAAGGTGGTTTAAGAACATGGGAAAATGAGAGCACCTGGGTGGCTCAGTTGGTTAAGTACCCAAGCCTTAATTTCAGCTCAGGTCATGATCTCATGTTCCTGAAATCGAGTTCCTGAGCTGGGCATGGAGCCTGCTTAAGATTCTTTCTCTCCTGGATGCAGAGAAAGAGGATCTCTTTTGCACTGCTGGTGGGAATGCAAACTGGTGCAGCCACTCTGGAAAACAGTATGGAGGTTCCTCAAAATATTAAAAATAGAACTACCCTACACCCAGGAGTTGCACTACTAGGTATTTATCCAAGGGATACAGGTGTGCTGTTTCGAAGGGGCACATGCACCCCAATGTTTATAGCAGCACTATCAACAATAGCCAAAGTATGGAAAGAGCCCAAATGTCTATCAACAGATGGATAAAGAAGATGTGGTATATATATACAATGGAGTATTACTCAGCAATCAAAAGGAATGAAATCTTGCCATTTACAACTACGTGGATGGAACTAGAGAGTATTGTGCTAAGCGAAATTAGTCAGAGAAAGATAAATATCATATGACTTCACTCATATGAGGACTTTAAGATACACAAGGGATGAACATAGGGAAGGGAAGCAAAAATAATATAAAAACGGGGCACCTGGGTGGCTCAGTCGGTTAAGCATCTGACTTCAGCTCAGGTCATAATCTCACGGTTTGTGGGTTCAAGTCCCATGTCAGCCTCTGTGCTGACAGCTCAGAGCCTGGGGCCCACTTCAGATTCTGTGTCTCACTCTCTGTTTCTGCCCCTCCCCTGTCAGCACTCTGTCTCGCTCTATCAAAATTAAATAAACATTGAAAAAAAATTTTTTAGTAAAATTTTTTTAATTAAAAAAATAATATAAAAACAAGAGGGGGACAAAACATAAGAGACGCTTAAATAAAGAGAACAAACAGGGGTGCCTGCGTGGCTCAGTCTGTTAAGCCTCCGACTTCGGCTCAGGTCATGATCTCACAGTTTGTGCCCTGCATCAGGCTCTGCGCTGACAGCTCAGAGCCTGGAGCCTGCTTCGGATTCTGTGTCTCCTTCTATCTCTTCCCCTCCCCTGCTTGTGCTCTGTCTCTCTCTGTCTCTCAAAAATAAATAAATGTAAAAAAAAAAGTAAAAAAAAGAGAACAAACAGAGGGTTGCTGGAGGGGTTGTGGGAGGGGGGATGGGCTAAAAGGGTAAGGGGCAGTATGGAAGACACCTGTCATGATGAGCCCTAGGTGTTATACATAGGGGATGAATCACTGGAATCTACTCGAAATCATTGTTGCACTATATGCTAACTAACTTGGATGCGAATTAAAAAAATTTAAAAATTAAAAAAACAGATTCTCTCTCTCCCTCTGCCCCTCACCACTTGTGTGCATGCATGCACACACAGGCTCTCTCCCTCAAAACAAACAAACAAACAAACATGGGAACATGTTATAATATTAAATAGAAAAAGCAGGAGATTAAGCTTGACTATTATGATCATAACTGTGCAAAATAAATTTATTATAACTATGTAAAAAAGCCATTTCAAATACTGCAAAAATCTCTAAAATGCTAGCCTAGTTATACCCAAAGCATGAGAGAATAATTTTCCTTTTTTTTTTTTTTTACTTACCTGTATCTTCCAAATTTCTTTTATAGTAAGCACGCATTACTTTTATATTTAGAAAAGTAAAAATACATAAAGACTACTTTAGTTGAAATTCACAGACACACAACTCTAATTTAAGCCAAAAAGGGAAAGGAGTTTAAGGGAGAGGGAGAAGGAGGGAGACAGAAGTTCGTGGAAGGATTTGGTTTCAGGCCCAGGTGGAAATCATATCATCAAGTCTCTGTCTTCACCCTCCCCCAAAATCTCAGCTCAGTCTCCTCTGTGTAGTGACCTCATTTTCTTCCCTCTTCCAGGCTGCCAAAGAATCAGGTTGCCCACAGCTCCAGGCCTGTATCATCTGCTTTAGGAATCTCAGTGGAAAGAGACCAACATCTACATGTGAACTCCAGTGAAGGAATCATAGTCTCTGTGTGGGCCACAAGCGCACCTCTACACTAATCACAATGTCTGCTGAGTGCAGAATTAAGATCTGGTGGGCTTGCGACATGTGCCCCTGTGTGTTCCAGAAGAGAGAATCTGATACTGCAAGAGAGAAATAGCATGATGGCCAGCCAAATTAAGGAAGGTATTGGGCAGCACAGTATGCTATCACAGTTTACTGTTATCATTCACACTCTTGCTTTTTTGAAAGTGTAATTCCAAAAATGTCTCATACTGAATTTAATGTAACACTCCATGCACTGTTCATCTCCCAACAAGACAACCCAAGATCTCATCCAGTGACCACCTTATCTTCAAGTCTAGTATCTCTGGGCCATATGCTTTCCTCCTGGTCAGGTGGAAACAGGACTCCTCCTTGGCCTGCAATACAAATATCCTCCAAATCACTTCCCTTGCAGTGAAGTACATTCTTTGTGATTCAATCTTACTACGCCTAGGTCTGGACATGTAGGAAACAAGTCTCCCTTACCCATCATATTCTAGGATCGGACACCTTAGCCACCACCTTCTTGTTCGTCTCATTATGGAGCCTGGATATTGCTGTAGGCTTTGCACATTCAAGGGCTTGTTTTCTTTCTCTTTTGCTTGTTTGCTTACTTTCCATTTTTTTAATGTTTATTTATTTTTGAGAGAAAGAGAGAGACAGAGCATGAGTGGGGGAGGGACAGAGGGAGCCGGAGACATAGAAACCGAAACAGGCTCCAGGCTCTGAGTTGTCAGCACAGGGTCCAACACGAGAATTGAACTCACGAACCCAAGATCATGACCTGAGCTGACGTTGGATGCCAGATGCCTAACTGTCTGAGCCACCCAGGTGCCCCCTTCCTTCTTTCCTTTTCTTTTTCTTTCTTTCTTTCTTTTTCTTTTTCTTTCTCTCGTTTTCAAAATAAAGTTGATTTATTTATTTTAAGAGAGTTAGAGAGAGAGAGAGAGGGAGCAGGGGAGGAGCAGAGAGAGAGAGAGAGAGAGAGAGAGAGAATCCCAAGCAAGCTCCATGCTGACAGCACAGAGCTGGATGCAGGGATCCAGGGATCAGTCTCTTGAACTGTAAGATCATGACCTGAGCCAAAATCAGAGCTGGTTGCTTAATCAGTTGAGCCACCCACATGCCCCCAAGGGCTTATTTTCAAGTTGGTTTTTCTGGTAATACAGCCCTCTTCAGATCTCAGCTGGATTTTTGCCAATTTCATACCTGGAGATTCCATAAACTAAGCACCAATACCAGAAATTTTACCCTGTCCTCCTAGTTTCATTCTCTTAATAACAGATCTCAGCTTTGCTCATCTTATAGCCTCTCAATTTACTGTCTCCCATGATGGTTAGCCTGACCTTAGGATGCAACCCAGTGGGTGGTGTTATGCCATGGGCATGATTTCTAATTCTACTTGGCAGGGAATAGCACAGTTTTACAAGAGAAAGGGGCAAGGGAAACAAAGTTCCTTAATTTTTATGGAGTCTCTGGTGTGTTTCCTGCTTCACTCTTTTGTATTAAACTTAGACTGAGACATAGTGTTCAGCTTTTTCAAATCAGCAAGAATTATTATTTGACCCTCAGTGGTCCTAGAATGTTGGCTAGAAGCAGAAGGGGCAAGCCAGTCTGCTGCTGCCTTTGTGCTTTCAGACAAGTGAACCTGAATTCATGTTTGTCCCTTCCTCTTAGCTCAGCAGGGTTCTTCCTAGCTCCTCCATGTTTGGATCATCCTGGTTTGTCAGTATGTCCAGAGAAATGGGGTACCATGTTTGATTGGGCCTGGGTCATGTGCCCACCACCCCCCAATTGTATACGGTTTACTGGCGAAAAAGAGGAGGGGTGGAAATCCATGCTGAGGTGACTACAAGGCACTGCTTTAACTTTGTTTTAAAAAGAATTTAGCACTTAATAGGAAAATTAGCAAATTTGAAACTGAAAATGTATGAGTAGAAAAGATTCTTAGGATCACACCCTCATGCTTAAAAATTGCAAGGTGATCTCAAACTGAATGAGAAAGAGCCAGAACCAGGGAACAAGGAGAACAGAAGACTTTGTCCCCCACCCCATCCCTGTTTCACAACATCAGAAAGGCGAGAGTCGACTGTCTCTCTCTCTCTCTCTCTCTCTCTCTCTCAAAAATAAATAAACATTTAAAAAAATTTTTTTTAAGGGGGGGCACCTGGTGGCTCAGTCAGTTAAGTGTCTGACTTCGGCTCAGGTCATGAACTCACGGCTGGTGAGAGTCCCGCGTCGGGCTCTGTGCTGACAGCTCAGAGCCTGGGGCCTGCTTCAGATTTTGTGTCTCCCTCTCTCTCTGCTCCTCCCCCACTCATGCTCTCTCTCTCTCTCTCAAGAATAAATAAACATTAAAAAAAAAAGAAAAGAAAGACAAGAGTCGATTCTGTAAGTATTTAGCGACTTCCTTAGCTTTCAACAAGTGACAGCTTCCACATGTTTGACAGGTACAGTCTAAATTATAAAAGTACTTTTATTTTTATTTTTTTTTTCAACGTTTATTTATTTTTGGGACAGAGAGAGACAGAGCATGAACGGGGGAGGGGCAGAGAGAGAGGGAGACACAGAATCGGAAACAGGCTCCAGGCTCTGAGCCATCAGCCCAGAGCCTGACGCGGGGCTCGAACTCCCGGACCGCGAGATCGTGACCTGGCTGAAGTCGGACGCTTAACTGACTGCGCCACCCAGGCACCCCATTATAAAAGTACTTTTAAAAAAAATTTTTTTTTTCAACGTTTTATTTATTTTTTGGGACAGAGAGAGACAGAGTATGAACGGGGGAGGGGCAGAGAGAGAGGGAGACACAGAATCGGAAACAGGCTCCATGCTCTGAGCCATCAGCCCAGAGCCCGACGCGGGGCTCGAACTCATGGACCGCGAGACCGTGACCTGGCTGAAGTCGGACGCTTAACCGACTGCGCCACCCAGGCGCCCCTAAAAGTACTTTTAAAAGGTACATCAGTCAGTGCTCTCTCCATCATTCTCACCCACACGTTTTGTTTTTTAAAAATATTCTGTTATTAAAATCTTGTTTCTAGGTTTATATTAGCATTTAACAACTATATTGACAACCTAGAGGATTTCTTCTCTGGTCAAGAGCTTTCTGTCAGCTTTGAACCTCCTCACCTGGAGGCTCTTTTGGTTCCAGCCTTTCTGGTTTTGCTTCTTGGTTCTCTGTCTTGTTTTTCCCCATAGTCCTGAATCTAGTCCAGATCCCTGAAATTGTGGCCTGCCCTCCCCCCTCGCCTTATGCATGGAGATACACTAGAAAATATAACTTCAACATTTTGCTAAATTTTTTTGAGTTAAAAAAATAAGCTTTTTTTTTTTTTTTTTTTTTTTTTTTAAATTTCAGAGCAGTTTTAGATTTAGAGAAAAGTCACAAAGATATCATTCAGAGTCCCTGTGTGTCTTTCATCCAATGTCACCTAATGTTACCATCTTACCTAGCCAGGGTGCATTTGTCAAAACTAGGAAATTCGCATTGGTACATTACTATTAACTAAGCTCCAGGATGTATAAAGACTTTATCAGTTTTCTACTAATGTTCTTTTTCTATTCCAGGATCCAATGAAGAATAGCACATTGCATTTAATCCGCTAAATTTTAAAACAAATTATTTTTCAAGTCATTTACAGTTAAGCCATGGCAATTATGAAGAATGTGGCACTTTAATATTTAAGATAAATGATTCATTAGCAAAACAACACAAGTTGTCAAGATGCCACTTGTTCTGTGATGATGAGCTTCTCTGGGGAAGAGTCTATTATTTGTTTGGCATATTTTAGCTATATATAGTTTCCTACATTCTCTTCAGGATGTAGTTTTCACAGAAGTAAGAGCTGAGAGAAGTACAAGAAAATTCCAAACATTATAACTTAGAAAAAAACCCTCCTAACTTAATAGAAAACACTTTCATTCTTCCCAATGTAATTAGTAGAGATGGGATTTTATTCTAGTGATATGCTATAAAGGTCGTGGGAATATAATTTCTGAATACATTAAATTGGATCCAATCATTACAGTCTAAGCCACAGAAACCACAAAAGACCACAGAAACCGATTCTTGTCCAACCAACTTCTCTGGGGGAAGGGCACTTGTCAACCAAACCCAAAAGTTCTTTCTAGGAAAAGAAAGCTCTCTCAAGAGTGATACCAGGAACAATTTGGAGGAAAGTGAAAGTGACTATGTGATTTTACACAAAGATCTTTTCAGAGCCATAGAAACTATCTTGGCATAAGACTTTTTTTTTTTAAATTTATATGTGTCTTTCCTTTTAAGAGAACCATATTATAGGTATTATAACAAAAGCTATAAAGACTTCAACTTGAAGTCAACTCAAGGACTTACCCAAGCCGAGAGAAATACATGACTTTGCTAAGTATAATTCCATCTAGTTCCTACCACAATTAGTAGTTCTTTGCAGGTGTTGTGATCAATCACAGAAATCACATGTAAAATTCCTGTAGAACTCGCTCTCATTTTCCATTCCAGAAAAAAAGATTCAAGACTTTTCCAAATTATTTTGTAAAACTCAAAGAAAGCAAAGACAGGTGAGAAAAGCAGTAAGAAACAACAGAATATTTTGCCAAGCATTAGCCTATAAAGAAGCCAAATGAAGATATTATGTATTCAGAGTTTCATTTGGCACTTTGTTTTCTGAAGGAATAGGGTATATGGTCATTTAGCTAATTAACTTATAAAAAAAAAAAAGTGAACACTTACATAGCACCTTACTGCTTCTTACTCATTTCTCATTATAATACATTGACTAGTTAATGGGAAACCTATAATTTAGGCACAGTTGCCCTGGGTGCTGGCACAAAGTATACAATGCCTAATTGTCTGAAGCTGTTTCATGATTTTTTTAAGTTTATTTATTTATTTTGAGAAAGAGAGAGAGAGGGCATGAGTGGGGGAGGGGCAGAGAGCGAGAATCCCAAGCAGACCCTACACTGTCACCAAAGAGCCTGATGTGGGGCTTGAACCCACAAACCGTGAGATCATGACTCAAGCTAAAACCAAGAGTGGAATGCTTAACTGACTGAGCCACCCAGGCGACCCTCTGAAGTGGCTTCAAATGTAACCTCCTCTGCTAAGTCTTCTGATTGCTCCCAGTCCCTCCATCAAAGAATCTGCACTCTTTCCTCTGTGTTCCCAAGATATGTGACCACTTTTACATCCTAGTATGAGAGCACTTATCACATTGTCACTTGTTTTAGGAATAGCATCTTATCCAACATTTTGTCTTTGTAGGTAAGTGGCAGTGTTACAGGCTGAGTTGTTTCTCTCCCTCTTCCCCCAATTCATACGTTGAAGCCCTAAGCCCCAGTAACTCAGAATGTGATTGTATTTGGAGATGAGCTTTTTAAAGAGGTGATTTAGTTAAAATTAGGTCTTTGGGGTGGGGCCTAATCCAATCTGTCTTCATAGAAAATTTATACATACAGAGAGTCAGAGGGGTGAGCATGCCCAGAGGAAATACCACATGAGGACACAATAAGGAGGCTGTCATCTGCAAGGCAAGAAGACAGGGCTCAGAAGAAACCACACCTGCTGACAACTTGATCTTAGACTTCCACCCTCCTGAACTATGAGAAAATGAATGTCTGTTTAAACAATAAGAGTCTGTGGTATGTTGCTAGCCCTAGCAAACTAGTACAGACTGTGACAGGTAAATGACATAGAGTAAGAGCTTAAAAAAATGATAGTTATTGGGGTGTCTGGGTGGCTCAGTTTGTTAAGTGTCTGACTTCTGCTCAGGTCATGATCTCCCGGCTAGTGAGTCCGATCTCCACGTTGGGCTCTGTGCTGACAGCTTGCAGCCTGGGGCCTGTTTTGGATTCTGTGTCTCCCTCTCTCTCTGCCCCTCCCCTGATCACACTCTGTCTCTGTCTGTCTCTCAAAAATAAACATTAAAAACTTTTTTTAAAAAAGAAAATAAATGATAGTTATGTGTAATCAGCAGTTATTGTAATATATATACTTCTTGTATATAGATTATTCATGCATGTGCTTAGCAAGTTTTAGGAATTTATATGAATCTGCATTCATGCCATTAGGTCCTGTGGGTGTCTGTGCATTAGGCAGCTGAGTGAATTATTTTTCTAAAGCCTTGCATTCAAGAAATTTTGAAAGTATTCTTAGTCACTACAAAGACTTTATCATGGATAAGATTCATTCCCTAATAGTTTTGTTCTACAATTCAGTTTTACAAACTTTTTATTCAAGCAAAGAGCATAGAAAATTTTCAAGATTCAAATTAATTCAGGAGATAAGTAGCTCTGGATTTAATTTTTCCAATTTTTATTTTATTTTATTTTTGCTGCAGAAAGGCCTTTACTGGGAACACAGGGGTGAGTCTAATACCAAGAGCCAGGGTGAGGGGAGATGACACATCCTGCAGAAAAGCAGGGGTGGCATCCCTGCCCAGGGGCTTCAGTCTGAATGCACTAAGAGCTGGCCCTTCAGACAGGCTCAGGGGAGGTCTGCCCACAAGGGCTTCTGGCCCCTCCTTCATGAAGACGCCATCCCTGAATGGGGCCCTTGCTCTCACATCTGCCTTGGCTACTCTCAGGAAGCGTTGTGGGGTGGGGGTGGGGGGCTTGGGAGAGCCCTTCAGGAAGGATAGTTTTTCCAATTTTTTAAATAAAATTTTAATTTTCTCAAGATTCATTTAATTTTTCATAAGACAAATAGTGAGAGTTGATAATTTTTGACAAAAGCACAAGAATAAAAATCCACAGAAAAAGCTGGCTCACGAAATTTCAGGTCTTACCTGTATGATTTGCGGACCCAAGGAAAATGTAAATGCGATTTGCAACATGCAAGAGCTTCCACTCACATTTACCTTGTCTTGAGGGCCTTGAATGATCTGGCTCCAGACTGCCTGTTCTGATTTCACTTTCTACCTTGTTGCCTTTTCTCCCTGTTCTTTAGCTTTAGAAGCTTCCCTGCGGATCCTGAAACATGCTGAATTAATTCTACTTGCCTGGAGGACTGCTTTTCCTGAGAGTCCTATGACTCACCCTTTTCCTTTTATTCTACTCTCTACTTCAGTGTCAACTATCAGGGATATCTTCCCTAATCATCCAGCTAAAGAGCATCCCCCGTCATCCTCTGTCTCCTTACCTCCCACCCCCCTCCCCAGTGTCTATAAATATCATGGCAGTATGTCTTTGTTTATCTGCTTAGTGTCTCTCTCCTCTCTGTCAGATTTTCAGCTCCATGAGACCAGAAACTTTGTCAAGACATGTTGGTTGGATGGAAATTTGTAACATCAAACATTAAAGTCTGAGATATCAGCTTTTAAAAATAATTTTTTTCTAAAAATTTTAGAGACAGGGATGGAGCAGTGGCAGAGAGAGAGAGAATCTCAAGCAGGCCCCATGCTCAGCACAAAGCCCCATAAGGGGCTTGATCCATGACCCTGGGATCATGACCTCAGTGGAAGTTAAGAGTGGGACACACAACCGACTGAACCACCCAGATGCCCCTGAGTTATCAGCTTTCAATATTCCTTAATGATATAATGAATATTGCAATGAAGTAGTCAAACAATTCTGAAGAGATGTTTTCCACTATTGATTAAGTACATTAGGTTATCCCAGAAATCTCTATGTGTTATTTGGTACTATGTGGTTGACTGCTTTGAAGTTATCTGTTCTGCAGAGATTTTTTTTATCCAGTATCTTGGAACTGCCCCTGGTCCTCAGAAACAGATCCTTTACAGTTGTACAGAGGAATGCTGTCCAGGAGAAATATAATGTGCACCACAAATATACTGTAAAATCCTCCCACAGTAAGATTTTTAAAAAGTAGAAAGAATAGTTAAAAGCAATTTTAATATTCTGTTAAACCCAAGATATCTAAAATATTATAATTTCAACATGTAATCAAAATAAATACAATTAATAGGATATTTTTCTTTTTTTTTTTTTTTTACCAGTGTCTTCAAAATCTGATGAGTGTTATCCACTGGCAGCACATCTCAATTCAGATGGTAACTTTTAACAGTTAAAGTGAAACATAGCTCTATCCAAATAATGAAGTTACAGGTAATGGAAAAATATTTTACATCACTTCAGTTTTGAAATTTGAACCAATAACAAATAAAGTGGAAAATCCATTTCCTCAGTGGAATAGCAACATTTCAAGTGCACCAAAGCCACATGTGGCTGGTGGTGGCTTCTGTATTGGAGAGGTGCATATAGAGCATGCAAGCCTGTCTCTTGGCCTTACTTGATTGGAGCAGCAGCAGCCTTCTGACCACAGCTCAGCCAATCAGATTCTCCCACCCAGGAATTTGAATTTTGAACTGAGATACCCAGAGATCAGAGATGTTTGGCTCTGAGTTATTTGAATGGCAGAATTCCAAAGAAATGGTTTGTGAGCAGCTGTTGTCAGGGTCCCCAGAGCTTCCTTGTCTTCTGCTCTTCCAGAGGCCTGGTTGGTAGTTCAGTTCTTCTTGGATGCCATGAGAAAGCCCGATAGATTTCCAGTAAGTTTTTATTTTCTCTTGAGCCAGCTCTAGCTCGTTTCTGTTACTTGTAAAGACATTAATAAAAAATAAAATAAAATGAACAAAACTTAACAAATTTCTTTAAAAGGAGATACATAAGATAACATAATTACACAAACAGGTATACATTTATGCAAAAGCGCTTTTAGTACCTCCGAAAAAATCATAATTGTCCAGAGTGTTATCAACTCTGAACAGAACGGAGCAGGGTATAGATAATTCAAAACAGTAAATTGTTACAAAAAGAGCATCTATTTGATTTGGGAATGCATTTCTGTAAATTGGGGGTGGGGATGGGGACAGAGCAGAAATAAGATACAGCTTCCTAATTGTTTTACAGAGAATTTAATCAGCATGAATTCTCCAAGAATGACGTTGATCACACAGCAGGTGCTTGATAAATGCATGTTGATTAATTGACTTAGAATACACCAGCTGTCGATGAAAGAATGTGATCCACAATCAAACCGTTTGACAGAAGAAAGCCAGGATGGCTTTTAAAATTAGTAACAACATGGAATTCCGTATGCAAATAATCTTTTCTTTGGTTCCCTTACAGATGAGAACAAGATAATCATACTCTGCTTTGGGACGAAGGTGTTTGGTGTTTAAGGATATAAACCTAGGTAAATGCATTCACCAGTTATTTGTTCCCAGTTTCCAGTAAGCATTTGGAAGGCCTTTTGATTGCATTTATCAAGTCTGTGTGTGGGTGTGTGTGGAAGGGGGTTGGAAGCTGGGGGGAGGAAGTGCAATCATAAATGATCTCTCTTGATCATGGGGAGCTTTGATTTTATCTCTTCTTAGCATCAGATAATCAGTATTTAAATTTCACAGGGTAGGATAAAAACGTAAAAAAGAGTTTCAGAATAGCGGGTGTAAACGGGTGAAGGTGAATCTAATTAATCTAGTATAGTATAACTATCATACTAGTTATACTCTAATATAACTACCAGTTTGTAGAGCATCAGAAATAAGAATACACACAGAGACACAGTCAGCCAAATCCAGAATATGGAAAATTCTACAGAACAAACGGCTTTTTTAACAAACAAAAATTGTATAATTATGTTGTAAATGCCACAATTACTGGAAGATAGGACCGCCTCTGTTGGAACATTGTTTTACAGTGAATTCCCTACTTGTAAATTCCCAGGTGTCATGTTGCATGCAGAAGCTTATTGGAGAGATACCTCTGAGGAAGTGAGGGAGGTAAGACTAGACAGTGGAGAAGCTGAGCCTAGTGAAGTTTCAGCTGGGCCCTCGGTCATCCTGTGGGGAGTTCTGGAGGGGGGTGACTCTTCAGAGTTGTCCCAAATTGAGCCAAGGGGGCCAGGCTTTGTATTCCTGCCTCAGCCAGGCCAGTCATTTGATGGGCTGCCTCTTAATAGGGGCTACAACTTCCGGAGAGGTAGTTCCGTGCAGCCAAGAGAGTGTTCCTAGTGAGGGATGTGGCTGTGAGGTAACAGCAGCTGATATTCCCAGCAGCTGGTGCGTGGGAGTGTTGGGCCTGAAGAAGCACTCTTGAGGGAGCACAACAGTATTCACTATAATAATGTAAAGTGGAGGCACTGGCTGGAAGAGACATGGAGTCAGTAGATTTTTTTCCAAGTGGGAGATATTACAGAATGTTTGCTCCCAAAGGGAATCATTCAGTAGGGAGAAAATGTCATCGATGAGGCCAGAGAAGGAAAGAACAATTGCTGGAGAGAGAACCTTGAGTGGCTGGAAGGCAATGCACAACTGCAGGGGCTGACTTGAGAAGGGAGAACCCATGTTATATTCGTAGTTACAAGAAAGAAAGTAGAATATGTGGGTGCCGATGCTGGTAGGCCAGTAGCTGTGGTTGGTAGCTGTGCAAATTCTCTTCTCAGTGAGGTAGAAAGCAAAATCATCAACAGAGGGATCAGGAGATGTTGGAGAGTTGAAGAGAGAGAAAAGAAATGAAACAGCCCTCTAGGAAAGATGGAGAGGTTAGAGAACGTACTGGGAGTTTATTAAAGGCCCACTTGAAGATGAGACCATGAATTTATAGTGAGCATCTTCTTGTGTGGTTGTTTTTCTCCAGTCACTTTTGGCTGCTGGGTGTGACACAGGAAGAGAGTTGCTTTTAACTGGGTAGGAGTTTGGCCATAAAGTACAGTAAATGTAGAGAGGAGTAAGGGAATGGAGAGAGTATGCAAAAGAGTAGTTATAGTGATGGGGCATGGAATATAAACTGGGGAAAGAGAAAAGAGAGGTGAAAAGGTGATTATGGTCTGTAGGTTTCAGGAACAGAATTGTGGTACTCAAGGTATAGTGAGAGTGAGCTGGAAAAATAGGAGGTGGTGGCACATATAAAGCAAAAATATAGAGTCAAAAAATAAGGGAATTGGAAAAATAGGCAGTCTTATGCACTGATAGTGGGAATGTAGATGGGTATCCCTTCTCTGGGTGGCAGGGGGGTGGGTGGATAACATTGCAATATCTGTCAAAATATTAAATACCTTTTTCCTAGCAATTTTTCTTCCTGGAATTCATCTAACAATTATAGTTGCACATTTGGATTAAGATACCAGGGTGTTCTTTGCAGCATTGTTTGTAAAAGCAAAATACTGCAAACAACCTAAATATTCATCAATAGGGGACCTAATAAATAAATGATGATACAACCCTAAAGACTTGGTATACTTTGCAGTCATTACAAAAAATACTATGGAAAATCATCATTTTAAAACCTTGGTGTAACTGATTCAGGCAAGGGTCGTCAGTGGATGCTAAAACTATTGAATCAAGGGTGACTGGGGAACAGGATATTTACCTGGTCTGAAGAATCACCCCACAGACTATTTGTGAATTACAAAGATGAGGGGTATCTTTGCACTGGAGAAATCTAGCTGATTCCATCTGAAGAAGATGATCATTAGCATCATCACCAATGAGATAAACTGGTGTTATGTGTCTAGATCTGATGTGATGCAGTGGGAAGTGCATTCTACTATGATATTCTTACAAAAAATGTTTAATCTTAAGAGTCTAATCATGATAAAGCAATTAGATAAATCCAGAACATGGGGCATTCTTTTACAAAGCAATTGCCTGGACTCTGCAAAACTGTCAAATGTCCTAAAAAGACCAAAAAAAAAAAAAAAAAAAAAAAAAAAAAAAAAAAAAAAAAGGCAAGGGACAACAAAGGAGACTAAAGAGATATTTCCCTTATATGTAACGAGTGAGCCTTGGTTAAATTCTGGATAGAAAAAAAGCTATAAAGGACATTTTGGAGGCTAACTGGGGAAATTTGGATATGGGTCATGCCACAGTATGTCAATACTAAATTCCTTGGGTCTGATAATTGAATTGTGGTTTTATAAGAAAATGTCCTTGTTGTAGGAGAGACAGGCAAGTGGTGAATTGTCATGCTGTCTACAATGTGCTTCCAAATGACTCAACAAAAACAAAAGAGAAATAAAGCAAATGTGGCAAAAATTTTAACCATTTATGAATCCAGATAAAAGATATGCAGACATTTATCATACTATTTTTTTTCAGCTTTTTCTGTAGGTTTCACATTTTTGAAAATAAAACTTTTGGGGTAAAGAGAGTAACATAGAGCTCTAAGTACTGATTGTTATGTTATTATCATTGGAACCAAGATTTTCAGCATAAGTGAAAAGAGATGGAAATATAAAATCAAACCAGCCAAGTAAAACTCAAATCTTAAATTTAAACAGTCTTTTACATGATCTGTAACGGCCCCTGTGGAGAGGAAAATGAAATCTTAGTATCTAATACTCCTGTCAACAATATTTACATAATTACAATATTTACATTGTTATGGTAGGTTATTTTTGTTAGGAGTTTTCAATTTTTAGAAGCAACCTATGAACTAAACATGGAAAACTTAAATATGGTTACTAGAGAAAATATAAACGCCAACCTTTATAGGGAACTAATTTTTTCACCTAATGCTGTGATTTACCAGTAAATCAAGAAATAGCAGTAAAGGCCCCTTGTATATTAAAAAAAAAAAAAAAAAAAAAAAAAAGAACTAGGGACGGGCTCCTGGGTGGCTCACTGAGTTAAGCATCTGGCTTGGGCTCAGGTCACGATCTCGCAGTGTTTGAGTTCGAGCCTCCTTTTGGGCTCTGTGCTAACAGCTCAGAGCCTGGCGTCTGCTTCAGATTCTGCATCTCCCTATCTCTCTACCCCTCCTCTGCTCACTCACCATCTCTCTCTCTATCTCAAAAATAAATAAACATGAAACATTAAAAAAAAAAAAAAAAGAACTAGGGAAGCAGCCACCAAAAAGTCTTGAAACAGAAATAATTAGAAGTGGTTCCTATTGAGAAATCGAATTAGGGGTGGGAGAGGATGGAGCAGTAGACAATGGTTTTCATTATAAGCCCTATTATATTATTGTTTTTTTTCCCATGTGTGTGATTATTGAGATAAAATGTTTAAAATAAGAAAAATTTTAATAAACCATGGGGAATGGCTTACAATCCATAGTGTCTGTACAGGCATAATAAAAACCTGATGTTTAAATTTTATCAGTTTCACAAATTCCAGGGTGGAGTTGGTTATTAGAGGCTATATAAGCCTCAACAGCAGAGGAGCATCCTGTAGAGGAGGAGGGGAGAGGGGCTGGGGGAGAAGGGAAAGAGATAGGGGAGGGAGAGGGAAAGGGAGGTGAGGGGGGAGGGAGAGAGAAGCTTATTGAAATATAAGATTTGACTCTCAGAGTAATTTTGAGTATGGTACAGTGTATTAATCATATTATTCTCTATCTAATGGTGTCCCAGCAACTGGAAACTTGAGCTAAAGCTCTGGGGAAAGATGGCTATTAATTAAAATTTTTTTCAATGTTTTTTTATTTTTGAGAGAGAGAGAGACAGAGAAAGAGAGAGAGAGAGCACAAGCGCATGTACATGAGTTGGGGGAGGGGTAAAAAGAGACACACAGAATCCTAAGTGGGCTCCAGGAGAACTGTCAGCACAGAGCCCAACGTGGGGCTGGAAGCCATGAACAGCAAGATCATGACCTGAGACAAAGTCGGACACTTAACTGACTGAGCCACCCAGGTGCCCCAAGATACCTATTAATTTAGAAAAGGGTGAAATCTCTGGAGTCTCTGATGGTGTGAGATGTGCAAAACAGTGCTGCTGTATAGACATGTGGAGGTAGCAGGGAACACTGCTCTCTTCTCAGCAGGCTAGAAGCCCAGGCTGCATACGTACCAAGAAGGATCCTCCCGGGCACCCCTGGACTCCTTGCAGAAGCACGTGCAGTGCCTGTTGAGGTCTGAGAAAGAAATGAAGTCTTGCATTGCTGTGAGTGTAGGCCAAGCTAGAAAAACACTGTTTTCTTAATGTTGTCATAAGCCATGGTAGCCATGGCCATGTGTGGCCTATAAAAACATGTTCAGCACAACTGATTTTATAGCAAAAAGCATTAAGGGAGACAAACAGCATTACAGTGTGATTAAAGATACATTAAAAAAGGAAGCATAAATGTTATCATGGTACATCTCAGATATAATCCAACAATAAAATAGAGTTTTGAATGGACAGAGAGGCAAGGAAAAGCCCTTCTGGTTGCAGCATTATGGGGGAGCACACAGGGGGTAGATTGTACCATTGTTCCCTATTATTTGTTGCTCTGCATATGAAAGGGTTATGTTCACCACTGCATTGCCGTCAAGTTTAGCCTTATGACTTGCTTTGGTCTATGGGATATATGCAGAAGTGATGTATGCCCCACATCTGAGCAGAAGCTTTAAGAAGCATCCTGTGGTTTAGCCAGGAGCCAGTATGTCTGACATAGAGGTTGCTCCTTCAGTCCAGATCCTGGAATGAAGATCCTGGAACAGAGCTGTAGGCAATATGTGCAGTGATTGAGTAATAAACCTTTATTGTCATAAGCTACTGGGAGTTGGGTGGTTGTTTGTTCATAACCTAGTGAAAGCTAACTAATATATAACAATCTCCAAACCCTTTTGCTACCAACACCTAGAAAAGCTAGTTGAATTGTAACAGACATAATTTTAAATGCGTGTATAAACTCCTCCAGGACCTCTAAATAAAGGGATACTAAAACAAACTATAAGCATTTGAAATAATGCTCCAGCTATAAATAGCAATAAAAAAAAAGGAGAGAAATGCAACAAATTAACCTAAAAAGTCTAGGAAAGGACATGGCTAATAAAGCAAGCAAGAAAAAGGGAAATATTAAAATTAAAAGCAGAAATGAACAAGTTGAGTGTAGAAAAGCAGAACACTAAATACAATTACCCAATGACTGTATTTATTCATTTAAAGCATTTTAAGTTTTTTTAACATTTATTTATTTATGAGAGACAGAGACAGAGAGTGAGTGGGGGAGGGGCAGAGAGAGAGGGAGGCACAGAATCTGAAGCAGGCTCCAGGCTCTGAGCTGTCAGCACAGAGCCCAATGTGGAGCTCGAACTCGCAAACTATGAGATCATGACCTGAGCCGAAGTCAGACACTTAACCAACTGAGCCACCCAGGCACCCTGTATTTATTTATTCATTTAAAAATTGTTTCTAGAATGTACCCCCTCCCTATTGTGGTCCTTCTCTCTTACTATTAGGCTTGATTACAAACTATCATGGGCTTAATGTTCACTTTGAGAAAACTAATAAATTTTGGTACATTAATAAATAACATTTAATAACAATAAATTAAGGTTACATATAGAAACAATTTAAATTCTGAACAAATATTTATGCTTTTTTAAAAATTAAACAGAATGCATTCTCCAGCAAAAATTCTACATCTTGGCCATAGAGTTGTCATGATCTAGGTCAGTGTTTTTCAGTTCAGGGTTGCAACCTAATGAATCGTGAAATTAGTTTAGTGGGTTGCAGTTTACATTAAAAAATGGAAGGGAATAGAACTGAAAATATCAGAGTGCAATGCATGTAGTAAAGATAAGCACTGCTTCAGAAAACATTGGTTTGAGTTATATGCGTATGTGGGAGTTGTGCATGTCCCAGGTTGAAATCAAAATTTCAGGCGGGTTGGAGTCAAAACAGTCAGCAAAGTTTGAAAGCCACTGATTTAGGCCCCAGGAATCAAAAGTCATGGTAAAAATATTTCACAAGTGATAAAGCTTGGGCACAGCCCAGTCAGAATTAAAAGCTGGCTGCAGTGTCCAAACAAGGCTCCAGGGAACACTAGTAAGTCAGGCTTTCCCCTTTTGTTCCTGAATTGAGAGTCGCAAGGGAAGGGTCAGAATGGCCAAGGCAGCAGTGGGCTTAGGGCAGTGGCTTTATGGGTGATTAGTTTTCTATTGCAATAACAAATAACCACAAACCTAGTGGCTTAAAATAACACAAAATTAGGGGCACCTGCGTGGTTCAGTCTGCTAAGCATCCAAATCTTGAATTCCACTTAGGCCATGATCTCCAGGTTTGCAAGATTGAGCCCTACGTCAGGCTCCATGCTGACAGCACAGAGCCTGCTTAAGATTCTCTCTCCTCTTGGGGTGCCTGGGTGGCTCAGTCGGTTGAGTGTCTGACTTCGGCTCAGGTCATGATCTCACGGTCTGTGAGTTCAAGACCCGCATCAGGCTGGAGACTGCTTTGGATTCTATGTCTCCCTCTCTCTCAGCCCCTCCCCCACTCGTGCTCTGTCTCTCTCTCTCTCTCTCTCTCTCTCTCTCTGTCAAAAATAAATAAACACTATGGGGCGCCTGGGTGGCTCAGTCAGTTGAACGTCCAACTTCGGCTCAGGTCATGATCGCACTGCTTGTGAGTTCGAGCCCCGCGTAGGGCTCTGTGCTGACAGCTCAGAGCCTGGAGCCTGCTTCTGCTTCTGTGTCTCCCTCTCTCTCTGCCCCTAACCCACTCACATTCTGTCTCTGTCCCTCTCAAAAATAAATAAGCATTAAAAAAATTTTTTTTTAAATAAACACTACAAAAAAAAAAAAAAAGATTTCTCTCTCCTCTCTGCCCCGACCCCAACCCCCCACTCTCTATCTCAAAATAAATGAATAAACACTTAAAAAACAAAACACAAATTTATTATCTTACAGTTTTGTAGGTCAGCAATCAGGCTCAAGTCTCACTGACCTGAAATCAAGGCATCAATCAATACAGCCATATCCCTTTCTAGAGGCTCTAAGGGAGATTGTTTCCTTGCCTTTTTCATCTTCTAGAGGCTGCCCACATTTCTTGACTTGTGGCCTTCTTCCTCTATCTCCAAAACCATCAACATTGCATCTCTCTCTCACCCTTCTTCCATAGTCTCATCTTTCTCTGATAACAACTGGGAAAAAGTCCGATTTTAAAGATCCATATTATTAGATTGAGCTCACTGGATAATCTAGAATATTCCCCTTATTTCAAGACTTTTAATCACATTTGCAAAGTCCTTCTTGCCATGTTAGGTGACACTTTCACAGTTTCTGGAGGTGGAGGGAGTGGACATCTTTGGGGAGCATTATTCTGCCTACCACAATGGGTATGGATATGCTTCATCGTTTGAACAAACAGCAGAGCCACACCTGTGCAGTTTGCCTGAATGGAAGTGAGTACAGGTGGTCTGTGAAATGACCCCTTTGGATCTCTATGCAGTACTCCACGAGCGTGTTTTGAATGTTCACCCTACTACCTCAAAGAGGAGAGAGGAGGAAGTTTAAATTACACAAACCAATATAACTCAACCCACAGCTTTCACCTCTCCAGTATTTTCCTAGGAGGATTAACTGTCAAATGGGTTGACTCCTTCAGATCCATAAGAACTGAGAGAGAATTGTGCATAAACCTAAGAAAGATACCTGACCAAATACTCTTCCTTTGATCACATGTGGAAAATTTAAATGCACATATACATAAACTTACTTTATTATTTTTATAGTAATGTTCATTGGTTATATAGTATGTATTTCATATGACAGCAAGTGGCAGCTAAAAAAAATAAAGTAGTTCTAGAAATCCATTCCAATTACTGTAATTCTAAAATACTGCATAATTCTGAAAGAAGTCTCTAGAACAATATTTCAGATTGGTACCCCACAAAATATAGTCATTAGCTTAAGATGTCTATACTCATATTTATTTACCCTGGCAAGGAGTAAAGTTCATTTTAAAAGCTAATGTTTTAAGTTCCTAAGATTTTAAAAATTTAAATGCACTTTACTAAAAGTAGGATTTTCAAAACAATCTTTGAAATGATCTATACATAATTACTCATAGAATATCATCCTGCTCAGCATTGCTCATTGAATGTTTACGCCAACTAACAAAATAGGAATGAACTCACTTTTGAGTCAGATAAGCCACAATATTCCAGTGAACTCTAACAAAGCATTTTGTGAATCAGAGTGAGGGTGAAGGAAATGTAAAGAAGTTTAAAAAATTCCACATCAGGTATCAACCGATGGCGATGGGAGCCTTTTACAAATGGACATGCCTGGGTGGAATATGAAAGGAAGTTAATTTTGGGACATAACTCTATTATGCTGTTTCACTTAGTTATCTAAAAACATGGAAGGATGCTAATTTATGTAGCTTTTATATTTTTGGTGACTCATTTTTCTTCTAGTATAAAGGAGACTTCACACATATTTAGTAAGCTAGATTTTTCTTCCTTCTTATGAAGCTCATTGGCTCTTGCTACTCAGACAAAAGAAAAGGTTTTCATTGTTCTTCTACCTCAACCCTCAACTTCAGAGGCAAAATGTTTTCTAACTGGAAAGATGGAGTCTTTTTCAAAATGCATGTTGGCCTCTCAAGTTAATAGCCAGACATCTGCCCTTGGACCTGTTCTGTCCTGTCCATTCTTTCCTTTCTCAACCATCCTTGGCTCCCTATCTGTCTTATGCTACTGCCACCTTAATAAGCCTCAAGAGCAAGATTTCTCAGGAAATAATCAGAAAGTCATTAGTCCCATACACCTGTCTAATCCTTTCAGAAGTAATTTTCTACCAAATGTAAAAGATTACAAATGATTAGCATCTACCTAACTGATTTTATTGTGCCAGTTATCTTTCTTTTTTTAATGGTTTTAAAATTTATTTTGACAGAGTGTGTGGGCAAGTGGGGGAGGGGCAGAGAGTGAGGGAGAGAGAATCCCAAGCAGGCTCCACACTATCAGCGCAAAGCCTGCTCAATGCAGGGCTGGAACTCACAAACCGTGATATCACAACCTGAGCCAAAATCAAGAGCCAGATGCTTAGCCTACTGAGCCACCCAGGCACCCCATGTGCTATTATATTTCTGTTGGCACAATGCCACAATCTCCCTCCTATAATCTATAATTGCAGGGGCTGGACGCCTATAACTCCATTCCCCAAATCCTTCACCAACTGGCTTCCAGCCAGGTTTGGACCATGGCAGTTACTGATGGGAGAAAAGAATAAGCCATTCTTGTCTGGTACCAGTGGTAGAAGTATCTCAATGGTCAAGTGGTGCCCCTTCTGTGAAGGGTGGAATTCTGCACTGGCCATATGGTAACCTTCCAATAGCAAATGCAGCTGGAGGACTCCAGCCTGAGTAGTAGTAGCAACTTTCTCTTCTCTGGCCTTCTTCTCTCTCCCTCTCTCCTCTAGCCCTTCCAGCACCTTTGTAACCATTTTCCAGCATTAAATTCCTTTTTGTTTGAACTATGTACAGTGGTTTCTGCTTTTCTGACTGGACTGATTGGACTGATTATATACCAAACTATTACCTAAACTACCAGAGCTTTGGGAAATCAAGATGTTTGTTTCTAAGTGAAAATAGTGTAACATTTCCCTGGAAACCACTCCTGTCCACAAACTGTTATCAGGTAAGTTTCATGCACTTCTTAGTTCTAAGCACCATGAAGCTCTACCCAAAAGCAATGGCTCATGGAGTTTGACGGAGTCTTGTTTTAACGGTACAAGTGAGATACCCAGTGTGTGATTTGGACACTCTGAATGGTGGCTATGGACAAGTGAAAGTCCTTGGCCAATGGGAATAGTTGATCTGCTGTTCAGAGATACTACAGACTGAGGTTTCAGGCTCTGGTAGTTCCTTGAAAATTCACTGAGAGTATTTCATGATTTGCAAATGGGGAGTGGAGAACAAAGTTGGTTAGGCAATAGAAAGGTTAGGTGTCTAACTGAAGCTGGAGTGGTGGTATAGGGGCTGTCCTACCTAGTTTTTCATCTGTTTGACAAATGTGTCCAGTAGGACCCTCTCAAAGTCTATTTCTAGACTTTGTTTCACAAATCAGGGATTTCGGATGAGAAACCCTAAAGGGATTAACCCTAAAAGTGTTAATAGGGTTAGATTTTTTCTGTGGTGGTTAAGGTCACATTGAAGGGGGTTCCTGTGGCTGCCCCAATTTCTGGACTCCCCAGATTCTCCACTTCAAGACCAGGTGATGCATTTATTTGGGTGAGTCTTTATTTAATTTTATTTAATGCCGCATCTTCCCATAAGATCTATTTTTGCTCATCACTATATCCTCAGAGCATAACAAAGTGCTACATACATTCATTCATTCAGTCCTTCATTCATTCAGTTAATATTAAATGCCTATTTTATTGCCAACACATCGACATAACAGTAACCTCTTCAAAAGCTTCAGAAGTTTATGGCAACAAATTTTGAACACTCTTAGGGTGATTTATTCTCTACAAAATCTCCCCTATGCATCCTTGAATGTCTAAACAGAAATTGCTGTTTCTATTTTTTTTAATGTTTATTTATTTTTGAGAGAGAGTGAGAGAGAGAGAGAGAAAATGAGTCGGGGGAGGGACAGAGAGAGGGAGACACAGAATCCAAAGCAGGCTCCAGGCTCTGAGCTGCCAGCATAGAGCCCACGAGGGGCTTGAACTCATGAACTGCAAGGTAGTGACCTGAGCCGAAACTGGACGCTTAAGTGACTGAACCACCCAGGCACCCCCAGAAATTGCTGCTTCTAAATTGACTTATAGATATTCTGGAGTGTGATTTGCCTTTGTTATCCTAAACCTGCTGGCATGAGTCTTCTGTCTATATGCGATAGACCAGTGCTCCCAACCCCAATAAGTCTCCAACTTTAATAAACATGACATGTATGAAATGAGTAGGTGCTACTTTTGATAAGAAAATAGACAACAGGGACACCTGAGTGCCTCAGTCGGTTAAGTGACTGACTCTTGGTTTCAGCTCAGGTCATGATCTCATGATTTGTGAGTTTGAGCCCCGTGTGGGTCTCTACACTGACAGTGCAGAGCCTGCCTGGGGTTCTCCCTCTCTTCCTCTCTCTTTGCCCCTCCCCTATATGCTCTTTCTCTCTCTCTCTCTCTTAAAATAAATAAATAAACATTAAAAAAAAAGAAAATAGACAACAAAAGAAGCTTCCATTTTGGTGAGAGGAATATAGAATACTTTATAAGTTTGGTAAAATGCTTGAAATAAGGTAAATATATAAAATTGAAATAACATTCATATGTACCAACAATACTCAGTTTAAAATATATAGTTAAGGGGCGCCTGGGTGGCGCAGTCGGTTGAGCGTCTGACTTCAGCCAGGTCACGATCTCGCGGTCCGTGAGTTCGGGCCCCGCGTCGGGCTCTGGGCTGATGGCTCAGAGCCTGGAGCCTGTTTCCAATTCTGTGTCTCCCTCTCTCTCTGCCCCTCCCCCGGTCATGCTCTGTCTCTCTGTGTCCCAAAAATAAATAAACGTTGAAAAAAAAAATTAAAAAAAAATAAATTAAAAAAAATATATATAGTTAAAAAGGAATCCTGATTTACAATAGCAGCTGACATGAATTAATGAACTTTAATGAAAATTATATCACTAATATGAAAAAAACTAGAAGATTTTCCTGAAAGATATTAAGTACAGGAAAAGTGTTACTATATTTTAGAAGACTAATATTTTAATACTGTCACTTTTCCTATCAGTTAAATAATATACTTTAAATTATTAGGCAAAATCCCAATAAAAATATTTCTGAAAGAAATTGACAAAATAATTCTGAAAAAATCTTTTTTAATTTTCTAATTTTTTTTGGAGAGAGAGAGAGCACAAGTGCATGAGCAGGGAGAGACCAGAGTGGGAGAGAGAGGGAATCTTAAGCTGAGCATGGAGCCCGATATGTGGCTCGATCCCATAACCCTGGGATTATGACCTGAGCTGAAATCAAGAGTCAGGCGCTCAACTGACTGAGTCACCCAGGCGCCCCAATATAATTCTGAAATTTACCTGAAAGAAGAAGCAGGCAAAAATAGCTAGTATTGTTAGCCATCATAAAAAAATGATTTTATACTACATTCATCTTTAAAATCAAGTAAGCATGCAAAAACAGATAAAAAGAATTGTATCATGTTTTATATTATTTCCTGTGTTCACACTATTATTTCGTTAACAAAATTTTTCCTAAGAAACAATGCAAACTTAAATTTTATATCATAAATTGTGAGTTGGTGAGGATCAAGGAAGTAAGATTATATTTAATCAAAATGTTAGTCTAATCTCAGTTATTGCTCTGAGTGAGGTGTAGCATCTCATTTCTGCTCCTTCCTGAAGAGTTTGTTACCTCTCTCATCTTTCTTAGAGGTAGCCTCCACCATCAGTCTCAACATCTTTATAGAAACTTGGGTCCTTAAGGAACCATGCAGTCCAATATTTCAATGCTTTCAATATCTGGATTCCAAGGGTGCCTGGGTGGCTCTGTCACTTAAGCGTCCAACTTTGGCTCAGGTCATGATCTCACCATTCGTTAGTTGGAGCCCTGGGTCGGGCTCTGTGTGAACAGCTCAGAGCCTGGAGCCTGCTTCAGATTCTGTGTCTCCCTCTCTCTGTCTGTGTGCCCTTCCCCTGCTCATGCTCTCTCTCTCTCTCTCTCAAAAATAAATAAACATTTAAACAAATTAAAAAATATATCTGGATTCCAGTTACAGATAATTTCATTTAAAATTAGCTTTTGGTTTTTTATATTTAGGCAGCTACCATTATTCTCAACTGCTGAAGATTATGACTTGAATGATGAATTAATTTATTAAATGATGAAGCTTTAGCTTCAAATGAATGGTTGTTCCAACCTCTCTAAAAATAGTACTTTGCAATCTGTTAATTAAAAGATAATTCACTGAAATAATCCCTTGATCCTATTAGGTCATTTGAAACCGTAACACTTTTCAAATATACGTTCAAATTACTCCTACAGAAATACAAAAAGCAACACAAGGCAGTACTGCTACAATAACGTAATCACCAAATCTTAAAATTTTAATAACAATGGAGCTAGATGTGGAGACTGCCCGTAAAACTGGTGTATACCGGTGCACATTTTTAGCAAGTTTAAAGTGTAATTACGGTAATGGATTCAGTAAAATGGTTTCATCTTTGAAAAGGAATTCAATGATATGGCTGCAATTTCCATACTAAAGTGCCAATTCTATTCTTAAGTTCTCATTAAATTTTTTTTTGCCAACTTGACTATTTTTTTACCCATGTCCAGTTTATTGATATAATTATCCATCATTATACATGTCATATCCTTGTTCATGTCAGTATTTGAACCAAATCGCTTTATTTAAAGAAACTAACAAAAATTCACAAGGTTTGGATGTGAAATTACAAAGACACCTAATGGCAGAGCTAAAAGCATGTAGACAAAAGACAGCAACAATAGCAAAATGCGAGTGAAAGGAAAAACAGATACTTCTCAGAATGGCAAAGATGTCTCAGACAGGAGAAAAGTACTAAAGTAAGTTTTTAAAATGCAAGCATAAATGCAGAGACTGATATTGATTTTGAGTTGTCAAAATATTGGCAAGTGAAATTTATTTATGCGTAATAAGGAAATGTGGTGAAAACATTTTGGGTTCTTAATGTATCCATACTGATTACATTTCATATTTTGTTTTTTGTTTTTTTTTTTTTTTTTAAATTTTTTTTTTCAACGTTTATTTATTTTTGGGACAGAGAGAGACAGAGCATGAACGGGGGAGGGGCAGAGAGAGAGGGAGACACAGAATCGGAAACAGGCTCCAGGCTCTGAGCCATCAGCCCAGAGCCTGATGCGGGGCTGGAACTCACGGACCGCGAGATCGTGACCTGGCTGAAGTCGGACGCTCAACCGACTGCGCCACCCAGGCGCCCCTACATTTCATATTTTGAAGCGGCATTGTCCATTATGGTAGCCACTAGCCACATGCAGCTACTTCAATTTAAATGAATTACAATTAAATAAAAATAAAAATTCAGTTTCTCATCAGCACTGGCCACATTTCAAGTCCTCAGAGCCACAGTGGACACATAGCTACATTGCACACACAGAAATAGAACACTTCCATCATGCCAAAAAGTTCTGTCAAACAATGTTGTGATCCATGATGAGAAGAGTTGTAATGAAGCTTTATCAATATTACTCATCTGGAAGTTTACCACAATTACTTTTTTATTATCCAAGCCATGACTTACTTACAGAGACAGGTTATACAACCAGATAAAATTTGAGTCAAATTCTTTATTGCTTTCCACCCTCAACCAAGAAAGACTTCCTTGGAATATTATTATTACCTACCAGAACCTAAGAAATGCAATAGCTTCTTGTGAAAACTATATAGGCAGCAACTTTTGACTTGGTATAACATTTCAGATGCTGAATCACTAGGTATAATTTTATTCTTTCCATGACTGAGCAGAACAGCTGAGAAAAATAAAGGATTTTGTCTGCTTTATGTAATAGTATAACCCATAGCACACTCAGACAGAGATAATCTTTTATAATGGGTTTGGCAGGCATTTCCTTAACATGCTGGGGTGGGGAAAATAACCTTTATTATAGCTCTTTAAGGTTCTGAGTTGTAAAAGTGTCTCTACAGTAATATAAGCATTTCTTTATTTTCATTTTTAAAATTTAAAAATAGCTTTGTTTCCATAACTGCCTTAGGAAAATAGTAATAATAAAACAGATAAAAATCATTATATATTTATTCTGTAACATAAAACACAGAAAATGATTGGATGTTATCCCATTCTTTTATGAGCTAAATATAGGTCTAACACTACAATCCAATAAAGGTATGACACACGAAACATTTACAGACAAAACCTACTTATGAATATTAGACATAAAAAACTGACAATATAAGGAAACATTAATAAAATAACTACATAAATTGATTCAATAAAAGAAATCATATGATCCTCTCAGTAGATGCTGAAAAGCCACTGGATGAAATCAACACCCATTTATAGTCTTTTATTATTATTATTATTATTATTATTATTATTATTAATTCTATTTTTGAGAGAGAAAAAGCATGAGTGGGAGAAAGGGCAGAGGAAGAGGGAGAGAGAGGATCTTAAGTAGGCTTCACACCCAGTGTGGAGCCCAATGTGGGGCTCAATCTCACAAACGTGAAATCATAACTTGAGCCGAAATCAGGCACTCCAACACTCATTTATACTCTTAATAAAAATACATTATTGTATAAAATTAAAATAAACACAAGTATCTATTCCGAATAAAAACTCAATTACACATAGTAAAGCTATATTATCATTACTATTACATTTTTTATATTTTTATGTCATTTTCAGCCAATATAATGAAGCATGAAATAGAAATAACAGAAATAAATGGTGGAAAGGAAAATACAAGAATTTTATGATATTTTTCAGGTTACATAATTGTATAGCAAGAAAATTAGGAATAACTAACTCATAGCTATTTTTAATAAAAGAATACAGAAATTAAACATTTAATCTGCAAAAATCAGTATATTTCTGTAAAATCACCAAAATCCAGTTAGAATATATATAAAATATCTCCCCAAGTAAAATTTTGAATGAGTGATATGCATGATCTTTATAAGGAAAACTGCAATCCTTACTAAGATATATAAATGGAGACCTCAATAGTGACAAAAACACATTCTTTCATGAGAAAAATAAGTATCATAAAGATCTTGATTTTTTTTCCAAATTAACTTATAGGTTTGATGCAATTCCAATTATGACATTATTCCTGGAGGCCTTAAGAATGAGAATAACATTTACAGAGGAAAAAAAGAAAACAAAAGATGTTTTATCTGATAATAAAATACATCACATAATAAACCATGTTACTATAAGATAATTAAGTACATTACTATAGTTTAAAACAATGCCTCTGAGTAATCTTCCCTGACCCCTGACCTCCTCAATACTAATAGGAAACCAAGTTTTCTAAGATCTCTGGGTCATCCTGGAGCTGGGTCTTGGTAGGTGACATTTCTTCCTCTCCTTTTTCCTTTTCCTGTGGTCTGCCATCTGGTGGTCTGAATCAGTAACTTGGTTTCCACTGCTGCAGGACATCTAGGGTTGGCTCTTGCTACTCCTTTCGTTTACACATTTTCTGCTTAGCCACGGAATTAGAGGTGAGTGCCTGGGTCAAAGGGCACTAAATGACATCTTCCAGTGTTATTTAAAAGCATTACTATGTGAAATGACATGGTGTCTGAGTTTGCTAAGAATGTTAATTACTATTGAAGCATGGTGCTCCTTTTGTGTGTATTCGCAAATTTGTACAATAAAAAGTTAAAACTAGAAACCAAACAAAGAACCACTGCTCTCACAAATATAAATGGCTGGTTAATATATAAAAGAATCCTCAATCTCATTAACAATAAAACGGGCAGGGGTGCCTGGGTGGCTCAATTGCGGTTGAGCCTCTGGCTCATGATTTTGGCTCAGTCGTGATCTCAAGGTTCATGGGATTGAGCCCCACGTCGAGCTCTGTGCTGACAGCATAGATCCTGCTTGGAATTTCTCTCTCTCCTTCTCTCTCTTCCCTTCCCCTGCTCATGCTCTCTATTTCTCTCTCAAAATAATAAAGAAACATTTTTTAAAATTAGGCAAATTAAAACAAGTAAATACTTTTTACCTTTCAGATTAAACACTAAAACACTAATAGTTTTTAGTGTGGAAAAATAAATACATAATCTTTTGGTGACAGTATCAGTTGATACTGTCTTTTGCAGGGCAATTTGGTAGTACTGATGGAAAATTTTAATGTTCCAAAAATGTTTCATACCATTACACCTGGAATTCCACTCCTCTTTTATGAAACTACTCTGGCATTCTTATGCAGAAATAATATACACTAATGTTCATTGTAGCACTGTTTATAAGAGTAAAATATTGGACATGAGCATAAACAAGATACTCATTAAATAGAGGCATATCTATATAATGGAATACTATGCATCCACTTAAAAGAACAATCTATTGTACTAATATTGAAAGATATCCTTGGAAAATGAAGTAAAAGATGCTGTGTAAATGGGAATGGTCTCATTTTGGTTGAACAAGATAATAATATGTGTTAAAATGTGCATTTAAAAAATCTGGGGGGGACTGGAGGGAAGATGGCGGCGTAGGAGGACTCTGGGCTCACCGCGCGTCCTGCTGATCACTTAGATTCCACCTACACCTGCCTAAATAACCCAGAAAACCGCCAGAGGATTAGCAGAACGGAGTCGCCGGAGCCAAGCGCAGACGAGAGGCCCACGGAAGAGGGTAGGAAGGGCGGCGAGGCGGTGCGCGCTCCACGGACTGGCGGGAGGGAGCCGGGGCGGAGGGGCGGCTCGCCGGCCAAGCAGAGCCCTCAAGTCTGGCGGGCAAAAGCGGAGGGGCCTGACGGATTGTGTTCCGACAGCAAGCGCGACTTAGCGTCTGGGAGGTCCTAAGTTAACAGCTCTGCTCGGAAAGTGGGAAGGCTGGAGGACAAAGGGAGGGAGAGCTGCTGAGCCCCCGGACGACAGAGCTCAGTTTGGTGGGGAACAAAGGCGCTCGCCAGTGCCATCACCCCGCCCATCCCCCAGCCAAAATCCCAAAGAGAATCAGTTCCTGCCAGGGAACTTCCTCGCTCCGCGCAAACACCCAACTCTGTGCTTCTGTGGGGCCAAACCTCCGGCAGCGGATCTGACTCCCTCCCGCTGCCACAGGGCCCCTCCCGAAGTGGATCACCTAAGGAGAAGCGAGCTAAGCCTGCCCCTCCTGCCCCTGTGCACCTTGCCTACCCACCCCAGCTAATACGCCAGATCCCCAGCATCACAAGCCTGGCAGTGTGCAAGTAGCCCAGACGGGCCACGCCACCCCACAGTGAATCCCGCCCCTAGGAGAAGGGGGAAGAGAAGGCACACACCAGTCTGACTGTGGCCCCAGCGGTGGGCCGGGGGCAGACATCAGGTCTGACTGCGACTCCGCCCCCCAACTCTAGTTATACACCACAGCACAGGGGAAGTGCCCTGCAGGTCCTCACCACGCCAGGGACTATCCAAAATGACCAAGCGGAAGAATTCCCCTCAGAAGAATCTCCAGGAAATAACAACAGCTAATGAGCTGATCAAAAAGGATTTAAATAATATAACAGAAAGTGAATTTAGAATAATAGTCATAAAATTAATCGCTGGGCTTGAAAACAGTATAGAGGACAGCAGAGAATCTCTTGCTACAGAGATCAAGGGACTAAGGAACAGTCACGAGGAGCTGAAAAACGCTTTAAATGAAATGCAAAACAAAATGGAAACCACCACGGCTCGGATTGAAGAGGCAGAGGAGAGAATAGGTGAACTAGAAGATAAAGTTATGGAAAAAGAGGAAGCTGAGAAAAAGAGAGATAAAAAAATCCAGGAGTATGAGGGGAAAATTAGAGAACTAAGTGATACACTAAAAAGAAATAATATACGCATAATTGGTATCCCAGAGGAGGAAGAGAGAGGGAAAGGTGCTGAAGGGGTACTTGAAGAAATAATAGCTGAGAACTTCCCTGAACTGGGGAAGGAAAAAGGCATTGAAATCCAAGGGGCACAGAGAACTCCCTTCAGACGGAACTTGAATCGATCTTCTGCACGACATATCATAGTGAAACTGGCAAAGTACAAGGATAAAGAGAAAATTCTGAAAGCAGCAAGGGGTAAACGTGCCCTCACATATAAAGGGAGACCTATAAGACTCGTGACTGATCTCTCTTTTGAAACTTGGCAGGCCAGAAAGAATTGGCACGAGATTTTCAGTGTGCTAGACAGAAAAAATATGCAGCCGAGAATCCTTTATCCAGCAAGTCTGTCATTTAGAATAGAAGGAGAGATAAAGGTCTTCCCAAACAAACAAAAACTGAAGGAATTTGTCACCACTAAACCAGCCCTACAAGAGATCCTAAGGGGGACCCTGTGAGACAAAGTACCAGAGACAACACTACAAGCATAAAACGTACAGACATCACAATGACTCTAAACCCGTATCTTTCTATAATAACACTGAATGTAAATGGATTAAATGCGCCAACCAAAAGACATAGGGTATCAGAATGGATAAAAAAACAAGATCCATCTATTTGCTGTCTACAAGAGACTCATTTTAGACCTGAGGACACCTTTAGATTGAGAGTGAGGGGATGGAGAACTATTTATCATGCTACTGGAAGCCAAAAGAAAGCTGGAGTAGCCATACTTATATCAGACAAACTAGACTTTAAATTAAAGGCTGTAAAAGAGATGAAGAAGGACATTATATAATAGTTACAGGGTCTATCCATCAGGAAGAGCTAACAATTATAAATGTCTATGCGCCGAATACTGGAGCCCCCAAATATATAAAACAACTACTCATAAACATAAGCAACCTTATTGATAAGAATGTGGTAATTGCAGGGGACTTTAACACCCCACTTACAGAAATGGATAGATCATCTAGACACACGGTCAGTAAAGAAACAAGGGCCCTGAATGAGACATTGGATCAGATGGACTTGACAGATATATTTAGAACTCTGCATCCCAAAGCAACAGAATATACTTTCTTCTCAAGTGCACATGGAACATTCTCCAAGATAGATCATATACTGGGTCACAAAACAGCCCTTCATAAGTTTACCAGAATTGAAATTATACCATGCATACTTTCAGACCACAATGCCATGAAGCTTGAAATCAACCACAGAAAAAAGTCTGGAAAACCTCCAAAAGCATGGAGGTTAAAGAACACCCTACTAACGAATGAGTGGGTCAACCAGGCAATTAGAGAAGAAATTAAAAAATATATGGAAACAAACGAAAATGAAAATACAACAATCCAAACGCTTTGGGACGCAGCGAAGGCAGTCCTGAGAGGAAAATACATTGCAATCCAGGCCTATCTCAAGAAACAAGAAAAATCCCAAATACAAAATCTAACAGCACACCTAAAGGAAATAGAAGCAGAACAGCAAAGACACCCCAAACCCAGCAGAAGAAGAGAAATAATAAAGATCAGAGCAGAAATAAACAATATAGAGTCTAAAAAAACTGTAGAGCAGATCAACGAAACCAAGAGTTGGTTTTTTGAAAAAATAAACAAAATTGACAAACCTCTAGCCAGGCTTCTCAAAAAGAAAAGGGAGATGACCCAAATAGATAAAATCATGAATGAAAATGGAATGATTACAACCAATCCCTCAGAGATACAAACAATTATCAGGGAATACTATGAAAAATTATATGCCAACAAACTGGACAACCTGGAAGAAATGGACAAATTCCTGAACACCCACACGCTTCCAAAACTCAATCAGGAGGAAATAGAAAGCTTGAACAGACCCATAACCAGCGAAGAAATTGAATCGGTTATCAAAAATCTCCCAACAAATAAGAGTCCAGGACCAGATGGCTTCCCAGGGGAGTTCTACCAGACGTTTAAAGCAGAGATAATACCTATCCTTCTCAAGCTATTCCAAGAAATAGAAAGGGGAGGGGCGCCTGGGTGGCGCAGTCGGTTAAGCGTCCGACTTTAGCCAGGTCACGATCTCGCGGTCTGTGAGTTCGAGCCCCGCATCGGGCTCTGGGCTGATGGCTCGGAGCCTGGAGCCTGTTTCCGATTCTGTGTCTCCCTCTCTCTCTGCCCCTCCCCCATTCATGCTCTGTCTCTCTTTGTCCCAAAAATAAATAAAAAACATTGAAAAAAAAAAAAAAAAAAGAAATAGAAAGGGGAGGAAAACTTCCAGACTCATTCTATGAAGCCAGTATTACTTTGATTCCTAAACCAGACAGAGACCCACTAAAAAAAGAGAACTACCGGCCAATATCCCTGATGAATATGGATGCAAAAATTCTCAATAAGATACTAGCAAATCGATTTCAACGGCATATAAAAAGAATTATTCACCATGATCAAGTGGGATTCATTCCTGGGATACAGGGCTGGTTCAACATTCGCAAATCAATCAACGTGATACATCACATTAACAAAAAAAAAGAGAAGAACCATATGATCCTGTCAATCGATGCAGAAAAGGCCTTTGACAAAATCCAGCACCCTTTCTTAATAAAAACCCTTGAGAAAGTCGGGATAGAAGGAACATACTTAAAGATCATAAAAGCCATTTATGAAAAGCCCACAGCTAACATCATCCTCAACGGGGAAAAACTGAGAGCTTTTTCCCTGAGATCAGGAACACGACAGGGATGCCCACTCTCGCCGCTGTTGTTTAACATAGTGCTGGAAGTTCTAGCATCAGCGATCAGAGAACAAAAGGAAATCAAAGGCATCAAAATTGGCAAAGATGAAATCAAGCTTTCGCTTTTTGCAGATGACATGATATTATACATGGAAAATCCGATAGACTCCACCAAAAGTCTGCTAGAATTGATACATGAATTCAGCAAAGTTGCAGGATACAAAATCAATGTACAGAAATCAGTTGCATTCTTATACACTAACAATGAAGCAACAGAAAGACAAATAAAGAAACTGATCCCATTCACAATTGCACCAAGAAGCATAAAATACCTAGGAATAAATCTAACCAAAGATGTAAAGGATCTGTATGCTGAAAACTATAGAAAACTTATGAAGGAAATTGAAGAAGATTTAAAGAAATGGAAAGACATTCCCTGCTCATGGATTGGAAAAATAAATATTGTCAAAATGTCAATACTACCCAAAGCTATCTACACATTCAATGCAATCCCAATCAAAATTGCACCAGCATTCTTCTCGAAACTAGAACAAGCAATCCTAAAATTCATATGGAACCACAAAAGGCCCCGAATAGCCAAAGGAATTTTGAAGAAGAAGACCAAAGCAGGAGGCATCACAATCCCAGACTTTAGCCTCTACTACAAAGCTGTCATCATCAAGACAGCATGGTATTGGCACAAAAACAGACACATAGACCAATGGAATAGAATAGAAACCCCAGAACTAGACCCACAAACGTATGGCCAACTCATCTTTGACAAAGCAGGAAAGAACATCCAATGGAAAAAAGACAGCCTCTTTAATAAATGGTGCTGGGAGAACTGGACAGCAACATGCAGAAGGTTGAAACTAGACCACTTCCTCACACCATTCACAAAAATAAACTCAAAATGGATAAAGGACCTGAATGTGAGACAGGAAACCATCAAAACCTTAGAGGAGAAAGCAGGAAAAGACCTCTCTGACCTCAGCCGTAGCAATCTCTTACTCGACACATCCCCAAAGGCAAGGGAATTAAAAGCAAACGTGAATTACTGGGACCTTATGAAGATAAAAAGCTTCTGCACAGCAAAGGAAACAACCAACAAAACTAAAAGGCAACCAACAGAATGGGAAAAGATATTTGCAAATGACATATCAGACAAAGGGTTAGTATCCAAAATCTATAAAGAGCTCACCAAACTCCACACCCGAAAAACAAATAACCCAGTGAAGAAATGGGCAGAAAACATGAATAGACACTTCTCTAAAGAAGACATCCGGATGGCCAACAGGCACATGAAAAGATGTTCAGCGTCACTCCTTATCAGGGAAATACAAATCAAAACCACACTCAGGTATCACCTCACGCCAGTCAGAGTGGCCAAAATGAACAAATCAGGAGACTATAAATGCTGGAGAGGATGTGGAGAAACGGGAACCCTCTTGCACTGTTGGTGGGAATGCAAATTGGTGCAGCCGCTCTGGAAAGCAGTGTGGAGGTTCCTCAGAAAATTAAAAATAGACCTACCCTGTGACCCAGCAAGAGCACTGCTAGGAATTTACCCAAGGGATACAGGAGTACTGATGCATAGGGGCACTTGTACCCCAATGTTTATAGCAGCACTCTCAACAATAGCCAAATTATGGAAAGAGCCTAAATGTCCATCAATTGATGAATGGATAAAGAAATTGTGGTTTATATACACAATGGAGTACCACGTGGCAATGAGAAAGAATGAAATATGTCCCTTTGTAGCAACGTGGATGGAACTGGAGAGTGTGATGCTAAGTGAAATAAGCCATACAGAGAAAGACAGATACCATATGGTTTCACTCTCATGTGGATCCTGAGAAACTTAACAGGAACCCACGGGGGAGGGGGAGGAAAAAAGAAAAAAAAAAAGAGGTTAGAGTGGGAGAGAGCCAAAGCGTAAGAGACTGTTAAAAACTGAGAACAAACTGAGGGTTGATGGGGGGTGGGAGGGAGGAGAGGGTGGGTGATGGGTATTGAGGAGGGCACCTTTTGGGATGAGCACTGGGTGTTGTATGGAAACCAATTTGACAATAAATTTCATATAATAAAAAAAATAAAAATAAAAAAAAAATAAAAAATCTGGGGATGCCTGGGTGGCTCAGTCGGTTAAGTGTCTGACTTTGGCTCAGGTCATGATCTTGTGGTTCATGGGTTCCATCCCCATGTTGGGCTCTGTGCTGACAGCTCAGAGCCCGGAGCCTGCTTTGGATTCTGTGTCTCCCTCTCTCTCTGACCCTTCTCCGCTTGCACTCTGTCTCTCTCTCTCTCTCTCAAAAATGAATGAACATTAAAAAATACCTTTTTTTGGGGCGCCTGGGTGGCGCAGTCGGTTAAGCGTCCGACTTCAGCCAGGTCACGATCTCGCGGTCCGTGAGTTCGAGCCCCGCGTCGGGCTCTGGGCTGACGGCTCAGAGCCTGGAGCCTGTTTCCGATTCTGTGTCTCCCTCTCTCTGCCCCTCCCCCGTTCATGCTCTGTCTCTCTCTGTCCCAAAAATAAATAAACGTTGAAAAAAAATTAAAAAAAAAAACAAAAAACCTTTTTTTAATCTGGAGACCAATGACCACACAATTACCCTGGTTTTCTTTAGGTGGTAGGAAAAATAGGAGACTTTCACCTTCTTCATTGTATAGTTCTATAATGTTTGAGCCTTTTTCAGGGCACATATATTACTTTTCCAACAGAAAAAGCAATAGACGAATTATTAAATAAGTAAAAGAGTGTTTATCTGCCAAACTTAAGGAATGTTCCATTATTATGCCCAATTCTCTACTGCCTCCCACATCAGCAAGGTTCCCAGATAGGATGGTTCAACTTATTCTGAAGATGGAAGAGGCTTTTATTACTCTTTTTTGTTTGAGAGTCTTGATCTCAATGTCCTTGGCTGCAAATAGGACTCACAAAATTGTCTTTACTGTTCCTCCCAGAATATTCTAAAAGGTAATAGAGAGTAAACAGGATGCTCAGTTCCCTCCTTAAAGTGAGAAAAGACCAAACTATCAAGTTTATAAAACTCAAACTAGAGGTTTCCACAGTGAGTGCACAAGATGATCCACTGGCACCCAGGAGAAAGTGTTAGAATTCATCCTATATATTTTTATCTCACCCTTTATTTCAATTTTTTTCAGGTTTTGTTTTTTAAATTATGTATTATATAATTGTTCATACTCATATATGTATATGTACATGTATGTAGTTCATTAGTAAATATATATTTATATATTAAGGGGGCATATTTAGACATTTTTTACTGATGTACTATCTGGTCAAAAAAATTTAGAAGCCATTCACCTAGGCTGCAGCTGCTTTTAAGAGAATGAAAAACAGATATAAGTCACATAAAAACATGTTCTATGGAATTAGTCATCCTCCGCAAAGCCAGTAATAGTTAGAAGAAACCAAAACAGAAAAATAGATGAGAAAACACATGGAAGACAAATGCAAGGGTCAGCTTAGCAGGTAATAAAAGGTAGAAGGAAAGAGAAGAAGGAAAAACACATAGGAAAATTATCTACACACATACAAATGAAACAGTGAAAAAAAAAAAAACCCATAATGAATAAAGAAAGGGAGGTGAAATAAAAAGAAAAGCCACAAAAAGACCTTGAACATTTAGAGATAAAATGAAAAGAAGCGAACTATCATGCCCTTGGAATTTAGAATGTACCACATCCATAGTTCTTTATTCTCAGTGTTGAGCACAGGGGTTGGTACATAGTATGCACTCAATAAATAAAGAAAGGATTTGAATCTATGCCACTTTATACCAAATGAATGTTTTTAGCCATGATTTGAAAAAAAGTCCTTGTATTTTTGTTATTTATTTGCTGCTTTTTTAAAAGTAGGCTTCATGCCCAGTGTAGAACCCAATGTGGGGCTGGAACTCATGACCATGAGATCAAGATCTGAACTGAGATCAAGAGTTGGACACTCAACCAACTGAGACATCCAGGACTCCCTCTTTGCTATTTTAAATCAGGATGCTGAATATTTTATAGGTTATAAGGAATAGAAAACAAATGACATTGGAAAGAGAATGAAAAATCTGTGATGCTACACCTGCAAATATAATAAAAATCTAAGGATTCATTGGAGAATTTGAAGATATGGTGGGTAATTATTTATTTGCCAAACCATGGAAACTTCCTCCATCCCTTTGCTGTTACATAGACCAAATAATCAAGAAAAGATATTTGCAAAGAACCTATAATTTAGAACTTCTAAAAAGTCTTTCTATAGCCAGGATAAAAGCAATTTGTAGGATTAAAGCAGTGACCTTTTTTCCCCCTCTCTTTACTTGAAAGCTGAAATAGTACCATTTGGAGTAGCAATTAGGTAGTTCATTAGTGATGTTTTAGATGTTCGATAAATTACATGTGAAGATGACACTTCTATTGCATCGATACTTTTATGCCTATTGCTAATAATAACTTAAAACTACTTGATCTGCATTGCAAGCATGTTTTGTTAATATTTTTTTAAAAAACCTGCAAAACCCTGCTCTGCCAGTAGTCATACCTATACTCTTACTCTCAGGGGCAGAAAAAAAACATGGATTACTCTTAGGCAAATATGAGGCACTATGTATGCAGATTATCATTCACATATTCATCTAATATTCAGTGTGGGTCTTTTACTGCCAAGCATTGTGTTGGTGTGGGAGATGCATTTGTGAGATTAAAGAGTCTGCTTCCTCCAGAATTCACAATCATTTCTCTGGTCATAGTCTGATTGGATTAGCAATCACCAATGTATCTGAGATATATTTTTGCATGTGTGTGGATGTGTGGACTCATGGATGTAAAACAATAATAAAAAGGGTAAGAATTACTTAGCATTTAACCATGATTATTGCAGAATTCACAATACTTTCTCTTTAAAAAAAACCTTCATAGGTATAGATGTCTTTAAAAACTGCATACTGTGTGATTTGGCAATTCTTCTTGTAGAAATTCATCTTCACAAAATGATAAAGATCAGGTGCAAAGCCTTAGTTACAAGGATGCTCACTGGAGAATTATTTTTTAGTGTAAGAAACAGCCTAGATCAATATGGGATTGTTGAAATAAACTGTGTTATGTTTACACAGTGGGAAAGCAATAAATATCAACTGAATTGTTTGTGACTCATATGTTGATATCCTAACCCCTAAGGTGATGTATTAGGAGGTGGGACCTTTGGCAGGTGATTAGGTCATGAGGGTGGAGCCCTCATGAATGGGATTAGTTCTCTTATAAAAGGGATCCAAAGAGAGCTCCCTTTTTTCCACCTGTGAGGGCCCATCACGAAGACAAGTTATCTATATAAAACAAGAAGTGGGCTTTCACCAAACACACCAAATCTGCTGACTCTTTGATTTTGGATTTCCCAGCCTCAGGACCTGTGAAAAATAAATTTCTGTTGTTTATAAGCTACCTAATCTTTGGTGTTCTGTGAAAGCCCAAGCTAAAACACTAGATAACATTAAAAAGAATCATGTAGAAATATTTTCATTGGTATGGGAAAATTTCTGTGATATATTATAATGTGAAAGTTGGAAGGTACCTTGTAGCTTAAGTATCAAGTACAGGGAAGTGTAAGCCCTGACTTTGCTCCAACTCTGGGCAAGAAATTTGACCTCCAAAAGTATCAGTTTTCCCACCTGTTGTGGGTCGAATTGTGTCTTTCCCAAATTCCTATCTCCTAACCCCCTACCTAAGAATTTGACTGTATTTGGAGACAGGACCTTTAAATGGGTTAATTAATTTAAAATGAGGTCACTGGCAGGGGGCCCTAATCCAGTATGATTACAGAGGGAAAGAAAAACCTTTTCCTCTACTCTCTTCGGTTTAGTAGCTGAGCAAATTAAATTGACAAAATAACAGGAGAGGAGGCATCCAATTTTATCAATACTTAACTTTTAAGTATGTGCATGGTGGCTTCACAAAAAAGAAGTGAAAAAAGCCAAAGAGGCAACAGACTTGGAGGCTTATATACCTTTTTAACAAAAGGTGATAAATTGTGGAGAAGTGACTAGACAAAGAAAAGAGGGTTGGGGCTTCTAGACTGCATTACTTGTGCAAAAGTGACTGGGAAATATGTGCGGGGGATGCAGATTTCTTAATGTAAGACAAGGGTTATTTTAGTAAAGTCTGTTTGTGCAAAGTCATCTCAGAGTTGACTCCTCATCTCTAGCGACAAGAATCCTCTCCTCACCTCTCCTCTTACTGGTATGGGGAGAGTACCTTTCTCAGGGCAAATTTATGCCCTGCTTTGCAGATGGTGAGAGAGCAGAGAGTTCTCACTTGACTTTAGCTCAAAATAATCAGTATCCTGAAAGTGCCATATTTTGGGATACTATATTCAGGCTCCCCTTCAACTGATGCCCTTATAAGAAAAGGAAAGTTTGGTACAGACGGTAAAGAGGGAAGACCATGTGGACACAACAAGAAGGCAGCATCTAGGACACAACGCGAGAGGACTTAGAAGAAAGCAACCCTGCTGACACCTTGATCTCAGACTTCCAGTCTCCAGAACTGCAAGAAAATAAAATTCTGTCATCTAAGCCACCTAGTCTGTGGCACTTTGTTGCAGCAATCCTAGCAGTCCTACAAGACGGGGAAAATCTTAGTAACATCTTTACTTACCTTTCAAGGTTGCACTGAGTCAAACAGATGCAAATCCCTTTGTAAACTACAAAGCACTACACAAATGTTACTAGTTGTTACATCGTCCCTGAAAAACCTGGGGGAACGCAGTCATGTTAAGACTGGACTTTTTAACCACTTTGTAAGGCAGAGGCTCAGTTCCCATAGAGGATGGAAAGAAGCAGATTTCAGCAGAACTGTAGCGAAGAACACAAATGACTTGGCAGTGAAAGGAGAAAGGCAAAATAAAGAGAATTGTTTCTCACCCGCCCCCCACCCCCGTTGCAAGTGGTTAAAAAAAAGAAAAAGACTATACATAAGGAGAATAGCTAATATGTACAGAGAATTTACTAACTACCAAGCATCCCAAGGTCCCAAGGGCTTTTTATTGTTATTTTTTAGAGAAAGGGAGACAGCACGAGCAGGGGAGAGGTGCAGAGGGAGAAGGAGCTAGAATCCCAAGCAGGCTCCACACTCAGCATGGAGCACAATGCAGGGCTTGATCCCAACTCTGGGATCGTGACTTGAGCCAAAATCAAGAGTTGGACACTCAACCAACTGAGCCACCCAGGCGTCCCCCAAGTGCTTTTTATATGTGTTCCACAATTAAACCCCTATCACCCCTCGGGTACAAGTACTGTAGATGTATGTATATATGTGTATGTTTATTGTGGGGGAGGTTGTATACATATGTCTGTGTGTGTGTGAGGAGTGTACATATATATTTATGTGTGTATGTGTTATCTATTTTGGTCTCTTTTCCTACAACACATGTCTTCAGTATGAAAATCTGTTCATATGTAGTAGATAAAAAGTAATAAAACTGCCAAAATTTAGTTGTGATTTTTCAAAAGATGACTATGCTTTGCACTACTATGAAGCATGAAAAACACTACCTGACTGAACACAGTGACCTATGGTAAAATGCACAACACACAACAAATATCCACATTGTTTTCTTCTTTTTAAAAAGTGTTTATTTATTTGTTTGTTTATTTAGAGAGTGAGTGAGCAGGGGAGGGGCAGAGCAATAGGGAGAGAGAGAATCCCAAGCAGGCTCTGCACTGTCAATGCAGAGCCCAATGTGGGGCTAAAACTCACAAATCGTGAAATCATGGCCTGAGCCGAAATCAAGAGTTGGAGGCTTAACTGAGCCACCCAGGCTCCCCACCCTCCCTCTGCACCGCCCCCCCCCCCCCCGCCACATCATCTTCTAATTCATGCTCCAGTGCATCCACATGGGTTGCCCTGAGTATGTGCACTGTTCTTTTGAGTTTGTGTTATTTCACGATGAACATATTGAACATATTTTGTTAAACTGTATAAGCATACTGGCTTTAAGAATCCCAACTAGTGAATGAAATGAAAAGCCTTACGTTATGAAGTGAAAGTTGAAATAATAAAATGTTTTGAAATAAATGAGAGAAATTGAAGGCCTGAAGAAATCCAGCCCACCCACCTTCAGGAATAATGCTAAGAAAATAAACGAAAGGAGAGCTTGTGCATCCCAGTTATTGTCTGCTTCTAGTGAAATGGGAGAGCACTGGGAAGAGACTGAAGATGAAGGCTCTAATGCTAAGTAATGCCAAGTGCAGTTGAATAGCACTCTGTGGCCTCTAGGCTCATTAGAAACCATACAAGCAGCTTCTTTATGAAAAGAGAGAATTGGCAGAACAAAAGTGGGATTTCTATTTTAAGCTGGTTTAGAAAACAGAAAAAGAGAATAATAAACACCACAGAAATCCTTGTCTGGTGTCACAATGGTTTAGCCTAAGAATGATGATATCCTCCTTTCCTTTTTCCTCTACTCAGTAGTTAAAAAAACAGCACTCTATCACACCCATTTCCAGCAAGTGGTGTTTGGAACATGGCTATCCACTTAGGAAAATAATTAACTTATAACCTCCCATTTAAAGTCTACAAGGAAAATACAAAACTTCTATACAGCAAAATGCACAATGAACTAAATGAAAAGACAAATGACAAACATGTCATTGCAACATGTGTCAAAGGGTATAAAAAGCTCTTATAGATCAATAATAGATAAAAAAGAAATCCCAATAAGAAATGGTCATAGGATATGGAAAGATAACCCAGGAACAAATGCAATGGCTAATCAATGTCAAACAATGCTCAATTTCAAATTTAAAAATGGAAATTAAAATTATGTTTTGTTTTTAACCTAGTAGATTGGCAAAGACATTTTTCAAAAAGATTAAAAAACATTTTTTTAAATGTTTATTTTTGAGAGAGAGAGCGAGAGTGCATGAGCAGGGGAGGGACAGAGAGAGAGGGAGACACAGAATCCGAAGCAGGCTCCAGGCTCTGAGCTGTTGGCACACAGCCCAATGTGAGGCTCGAACTCACAAACAGTGAGATCGTGACCTGGGCCGAAGTCGGACGCTTAACCGACTGAGCCACCCAGGCGCCCCTTTCAAAAAGATTTTAAAAAGAAGTTCAGTAATTTTCCATTTGGGAACTTACTCAAAGGAAAAAATGAGACTTGGGTTCAAAAATTGATGTTCATTACAGACTATTTATGAATTTAAAAAATTGAAGTAATTTAATCTAGCAATTGAAGATTAGTCAAATAAATCAAGACATATATACTTTCATTTAGCAAGTCTTCTGGAATTTATTCCTTAGAATAGTCAATAAAATCAACCGTTCTTAGTGACACAAATATATTTATTTCAGCAGTTTGTAAGGAAAAAATGGTAGAGTACACCCAATCAGGGAGGGAAAAAAAGAAAAAGACTGCAGAGTAATCATCATATCTCTGCATTCACTAAGATATTGTGTGTGTATATATACACAAGCTAAAAATAATGAAATGGTAGTTTATAGAATACTTTGCAGCTGCAAAGAAAGGAGTTCTGTATTTTTATATGAAAAGTGACCTCATAGTGAAAAAAAGTTCCATGACTGTACATATAATATAATCCCTTTTATGTAAATATGTTGTTAAAAAGAAAGCCACAGGCCCCAAATGGTGTCACTTAGGTTAAGTCCCAAGTCAGTAAACCAAGACTTAAACTGTAGTTTCAGCTCCCTAGAAATGTAACCTCTAACTAGTTAACATGGGAATTTCTTGGTCAGCATTAGGAAATTTACTGATACATCTTTTCCGTTCCACTTAGGAGGGTGACCTTGCCTCAAACAATGGATTCTTTGCCAACAATTTCCATTTTTCCACTCTCTACCTTAAAAATCTTTAATTTCCTGTAGACCTTTGGAGCTCTCTTCTACTTGACATATAGGATGCTGCCTGATTCATGAACTGATATAGCTAATTAGATCTCGAAATTTTACTGCAACAATATATAAGGCTGTCTGAAGATATTTTGGGACGCCAAGCACTTTGGCAATGATCTTTGAAGACCCATTCCATAATGGACCCTAATTTAAAATTTGAGTTGGTGTTATCTGACATAAAATTTTGTTATGCAGGACACCTGGGTGGCTCAGTCATTAAGCGTGGGATTTCAGCTCAGATCATGATCTCAGGGTTCCTGAATTCCGCCCCATCTCGCTCTCTGCTGGGAGCACAGAGCCACTTGAAATCCTCTGTCCCTCTCCCTCTGCCCCTCCCCTGCTCACACTCTCTCTCAATGATGAGAAAACATTAAAAAAAAAAAAAAAATGGCTATGTAAACATTTATTTAAATGAATATTAACTTCCATTTTGCCCTTGAAAATCTCCTAATTCTAGTGTTTTCTATGTACGCATGAAAGGTTAAAGACCCACTTGGAGCTCTGAGCTCCAGATAGAGCCAGAGCTACATTGCTTATCTTTGTATTTTCAAACCCTTTAATTACAAACGCTTCTGGCCCAGTGGGTTTGAATATCGTTGGCACTGAGGTGCTAAGTATACAACGGCGAACCGAAGCCTTTGAAGGCCTTACCGAGAGAAGACTAGCCACTGCGCGTACGCCACTGCACCATTTCTAAGCGTGAGCCCCCACGCACTTCTAGGAAAAGAGAATGTAGAGATTCCTGCTATGGCCTCCAGCCAATGGCTACACTTTTGCTCTCAGCCCTAGCAACTCCGGGCCAATAGGCGGAAGGCTATCTTTTGATCCAGTACTGTCCTTTCCCAGCCAATCGAAAACGTTGTTCAAATGGCCCTTTCAGAGAGGAGCAGGCTCCAGGGAAGCTGGCTTCACTTCCGGGAGGCAGTCTGGGGCGGCTGCGCGTGTTTCCATAGCGACCATTTTACGTTAACTGGTTTGTGGGTTTCGTCCAGGTAGCGGAGCGATTGCGGGAACAACTCTTTCTTCTCCCATTCTGTCTCGGCCCGCTGCGGCCCTAGGGCCTTAGCAGGCTCCGGCGGTCTGGCCTAGGGTTCCACGGCGTCCCACGAAGCGGGATGGCTGCGGAAGAAGAGGATGAGGTGGAATGGGTGGTGGAGAGCATCGCTGGGTTCCTGCGAGGCCCGGACTGGTCCATCCCCATCTTGGACTTTGTGGAGCAGAAATGTGAAGGTAAAACCCAGATCCCGAACCGACAGCACTTTCTTGTGTCTCTCGCCCCAGCATCGGCCGGAGAGTGGTCACCACGAACCACCTCTCATCTCTTAGGTTTTTACCTTTGTCGGCGAGGTTTAGAGCTGGTTTGTAGGAGGTATTGCTGGCACTGCGCCAGTCTTCCTTCACGGAACTGAAGACGGGGACTCCCCCTTCCCTGAGCCCGAGCACATCCGAAAATCATCAGACTTTAATCCTGTGTTGTTGGGTCTTACACCCGATACTGCACGTTTCTTCTTTGGGCAGGTGGACTGTTTGGGTGGGCTTCAGCAACTTCCCCAGTGACTTGGGAGGAGAGATGTCAGTTTGCCTATGTTCCTTATTATTTAAGCAGTTGATCGCAAAGGGAGGGCATGCTATTACTCCAGCAGGCCCAGAGCTGGCGACCCAGTGGCCTGTATTGCCTTTACTGAACACTCAGACTCTCTGCTGTACAAAAATTTGGGGTGGGGGCGGGGAGAGTATTTTCTAACAAATGAACTATATACATGTGGCATAATATTCCCTGTAAGGGACAAGGACCTCCAGGTCCTTATCATTCACGCTTTGAGTTCTGCATTCAGTTTTCGGAGACAAATTGGAGCTCATTTACAGAGAAGGAACTAGAAACCATGTCATATGAATGAATGCCTAACTGTTATGGTGGTTGTTTAGCTAGGCAGGACTTTTAAGGTAGTAATATCCATCAATCATTTGAACGTCTGCCTTATGTTGGATGAATTAGACTTGTTTTGTAAGGTTCAGTGGGATAGAGCTAAGGTCAGTGGGTACTAGCTACAGACAAATTTCTATGAAGTGCTCCCTAACAGAATGTATCCCAGTTAAGTTAGCCTACCTTAGGAGGTAATGAGTTTCCCAGGAGCTAGCAGTGTTTAAGTGGATTTGACAGCAACTTAATGGAGATGTTATAGAGGGGAATTCAACTATGATTAGTTATCCTGAGTGACCTTTTAAAAGTCCTTTCAACCCTGAGATTCCATGATTCTGGTAAAGATAAAATTTAGTTTGACCATTGGATCTTTTCATTACTATAATAGAAATTACACCGTAATCAAAATTCAGATAATATTTAAGTCTTGTTTTTATGGGTCATTTCTAAAGAAGTTCAGAATTATTTTTATTTGTGATCTTTTTAAGAATTTAAAATTCTGAGACCGATGAAGCATGTGGAATTCTGATCTCTCCTTTAGGAGAATAAAGAATTATTTCACCTTTTGATTCTATTTATGCCTCTGAGACTAAATGCTGAAATGAAAAAAAAAAATTAAAGCATCGTTCTTTTTATCCCCAAACATCAAAAGTGGTGCATCTCGGTAATAATACATCTGATTGTGTAATTTTACAGGGAAGCAGTAATCCTTAGCCTTATACACATGTAAGGTAGTAATTTGGTTTACAATTAACTGGAAACAGTTTAAGTAGCTATTATATTGTGTGTATGCCCTGTGTTACATAGAGCAGATGGCAGTAGAAGTGGAAGTAACATCCCAGCGTCAGTTGAAATAACAGTGTTAATACTTGAGTGGCTTTCAGTGTGCTGTTCTTCACCTTGATAATTTAATATTTATTTATTTATTTTTTGAGAGAGAGAAGGACAGAACGTGAGTGGGGGAGGGGCAGAGAAAGAGGGAGACACTGAATCCAAAGCAGGCTCCAGGCTCTGAGCTGTCAGCACAGAGTCCGACATGGGCTCAAACTCACGGAGGGTGAGACCATGACCTGAGCCGATGTCTGACGCTTAACCCACTGAGCCACCCAGGCGCCCCACTACCTCAGATAATTTAAATATTAGTTTTGTACTGCCTGTGATATCAGCATTTATTTCAATTTATTGAGGTTATTTATTTAGTGTCTGTGGGCCAGAAGCTGGGGATAGAAAGATGAATGAAATAAAAGCCTTGTGCTTGAGAAGTTTATGATTTAGCGGGGAAGACAGGAAGGTCAATGGAAATTTAAATCTAAAGTGGCAGGTGTCATAATAAAGGAAGGCATGTAGTGCAGTTTTTAAGGGCTCAGAGGGAGGGATCTAACCAGCCTAGGATTTGGGATTGGGTGGCAGGTCTGGGAGAATGTGCCATTTGCAATGTCTTTAAGAACAGTTGGGAGAAGAGGACTGGGTAAAGGCCAAGAGATCTAGGAACACTTGGGCAAATATACAGGAGTTTGAAGCACCACTTGTTGTTGTTATGTTTGGTGGTATTCCAAGTAATTGTGTCTGTTGAGAGTGGAAAGTTTGGGTTTTGGAGTGGTGGGAGGTGAGACTTGGGATCTAATCTTGGATGTTTTGTCTGGCCTTCTAAGGATTTTGCATTTTTATCTAGGCAAAGAACAGTCATTGAAGACCTTCAGATAGAAAATTAAAGGAGTTAGTTTTGCATTTTAGATCACTTAGGGGGAATTAAAAAAGTTTCTTGTTGACAATTCATGAATTTGTCCTGTTTCTCTAATTAGATTGTAGCTTCTTGGAATATATATCTTTCTAATACACATTGTTTCACATATATGATCATTGAGCAAACATTTGTTTTGGTTTTATTTATTTTAATTTCATTACTGATTTATATGTAGCAAAAGTGGCCTAGCTAGTCACTTTCAGTAAAATTTGCATTTGCAAAGTTTGAGTATGATAACATAATCTGGAGCCTGTTGTAAAAAGAATTAATATTTTAAAACTATTAACAATAATATTCCATTAAAAGTTTATAAAGAAACTGCTGCCTTTTATTATTGAAAGTAGAAAATTAGCATTTGTCTTATCCATGAAGTAGGTCTTAAGTTGGAAAAAACTTGCTTCCAATTATCACTGTTATATGTTATATATATACAACATATATTACTACTAATATATGTATATGTGTGCGTAAACACACACACACACACACACACAGTTTCTTTTTAAATTCAAGAATTCAAAGCCTAAAAGCTAAGTTATAAGAACGAGAGTTCAATGTAAGATATAAGGAGTGGAGTTTTATATTTGCATTAATCAAATGATTTGTTCTTTTTTACACTATACAATATTTTTCTTTTAAATTTAGTTTTTGATGATGAAGAAGAAAGCAAATTGACCTATACAGAGATTCATCAGGAATACAAAGAACTAGTGAGTATTTTTTCCACTGATTTTAAAAGGTAATTAGAATAATGTTAATTTTAGCTTTTCTAAATTAAACACATGGATTTTTCCATCTTAAAATTCTTTAATTAAAAAAAAATCCCACCTTGAGGCACCTGGCTGGCTCAGTCATACAGCATGAGTTAATCTTGGGGTCATGAGTTCGAGCCCAACGTTAGGCATAGAGCCTACCTAAAAACTTTTGTTTTTTAAAACATACAATCTATCCTAATAGTACTACCAGTTCCATCAGGCTGCAAAGCTTCTCTGAGTATTTCATCCTTTTGACTTCTTATCTCTTCTACTGTAGAATCTAAAGAATGGATTTAGGGTAGCTATTTTAAGAGATCTTGCCTCTAATCTTTAAATTTTATTCTTATTCTTATGATTAATCCAGAGAAGTGTTAATTATTAATTTGACATGATTGTCTTGTGATTTTAAAAACTGGCTCTGAGTAGCAGAAGAGTTGTACCACATTGAACATCATAACCTTGACTTCCATTATTTCAAGCAGAGGAAATAAAATTTCATTTGATTCTCTGCAAAAATTTTAACTTTTTGTTGTTTGTTTTTTTGGTGAAAGACATTGTCATTGCCATATAATAAAATTTGCTATAAATTAATAATTGCAAGCAAGAATTTGATTATCCTTTTCTAAACTCAATACTTAACATGAGAACTGTCTTTTGGAATTTTTCTATGTAAATTATAAAAGTTAAACTTTCCCTTTTTTAGGTTGAAAAGCTGTTGGAAAGTTACCTCAAAGAGATGGGAATTAATGAAGATCAATTTCAAGAAGCATGCACTTCTCCTCTTGCAAAGACACGTACATCACAGGTTTTGCTTTTGTGTTATTCTACTGACATAGAATTTTAACAAAAATGTCCAGGGTTTCGCTTGCATTTGGCTATGTTTGATTGTCAAAGTATACTATATTAGACACTGTAAGAGTGAAAAGCTAATTCATCATATATGGGTTCTTTTTTATAATTACCTCAAGAAATGATCAGTTGAGGTATTAATGAGTTAATGCAGTTAAAAAGGAACTTTCTGAATGCAGAACTATAATAGATCACAGGGTTTGTCCAAACTACTGTTTTATTTATATAGATCTTGGATAGGTTTTCAGTTGCTCCTTTTTTTATCTCAGCAGTTTCATAGTAAACACTTTCTTGGAATTCCTTCCCTTGGAACTACTTCTATTGTCTCATTAGTTCTGCAGTACTGGTTTGAACTCAGTATTATGTGTTTTTATAATTAATATATACGGAGGGCTCATGCTAGTTGCTGTTTTAGGCACTTGACATATATTCTAGCATTTAATCTTCCTGATGCCTCTTAAGAATTTGGCACTATTGGGGCGCCTGGGTGGCGCAGTCGGTTAAGCGTCTGACTTCAGCCAGGTCACGATCTCGCGGTCTGTGAGTTCGAGCCCCGCGTCAGGCTCTGGGCTGATGGCTCAGAACCTGAAGCCTGTTTCCGATTCTGTGTCTCCCTCTCTCTCTGCCCCTCCCCCGTTCATGCTCTGTCTCTCTCTGTCCCAAAAATAAATAAACGTTGAAAAAAAAAATTAAAAAAAAAAAAGAATTTGGCACTATTGAGTGCCTGGGTTAGTTGGTTAAGTGTCCGACTCTTGATTTCAACTCAGGTCGTGATCTCCTGGTTTGTGGGTTCAAGCCCCACATCAGGTTCTGCACTGACATTTCAGTGCCTGCTTGGGATTCTTTCTCTCCCTGTCTCTCTGGCCCTCCCCTGCTCTCTCTCAAAAATAAATAAACTTAAAAAAATTTTTTTAATTAAAAAAAAATTGGCACTATTTTATTTCCACGTAGAAATGAAAGAACTAATGCACATATATATTAAGCAGTGCAAAGTCCACTACTAAGTAAGTAGTGCTAGGATGCCTGTCCAGGCACTCCAACTGTGAGCTGTTGCTCAGAGGTTCAAGATGGGGATCTGTTGCTACTGACCAAATAGCCTTCTTCACAAGTTGTTTTAGCTTCCCATTTTCCACCAAATAAACTATAATTCCTTAGCCAGATGATAGTGAGGATTGTCTATGATGTGACCCTAAATTATATGTTCATTCTTCTGCTATAGTTCTCTAATATATTATGTACTATAGTCATTACAGGCCACTTGTTCTTGTAAACAGCCATGCATCTGGCTTTGTTCATGCCATTCTGTAACCCTGGAAAGTTTGGCCCTCACCTTCCTACCGCATTATCTTTCCCTTACCCAGAGAATCCCTCTTACATAAGGGCCTTGCTGACTTTTTGTAGCAGTGTTCCTGATCCCTCTTTTTTTCAATGTTTATTTATTTTTGGGACAGAGAGAGACAGAGCATGAATGGGGGAGGGGCAGAGAGAGAGGGAGACACAGAATCGGAAACAGGCTCCAGGCTCTGAGCCATCAGCCCAGAGCCCGACGCGGGGCTCGAACTCACAGACCGTGAGATCGTGACCTGGCTGAAGTCGGACGCTTAACCGACTGCGCCACCCAGGCGCCCCGATCCCTCTTATGCTAGGGTAGACTAGCATTCATTCTGCCTCACTAGACACTTGTACATTTTTGGTAGAATTACAGTTTCTTAAAAGTCTGTTTGCCTTTCTAGATTGTAAGTCCTTTGAACTGTTTTGAGTATCTTTGCATTCCCAGTGTCTAGCACAGAGATGAGAACTTAGTTCCTAGCAGGAGGTTCTTAATAAATGTTTGTTAACTTAAATTATCTTCTTATCAGGGCCTAGAAGAGGTTGCTTTGACTACTGTTTAACCCAGCACTTCCTACTATAGTTCTCTTTTGCACAAGTTTTGCTTATTTAATGATCATCTCTAACTCTAGAGATAGAACATCTTTAATATAACATGACATTTTGAAAAATATATTTAACTATTATTGGTATGCTGCACTAATGTAAATAAACATTTGGTTTTAGTTAATAATGGTGTAAAGCAAAAGTTGTTCACCAATAGATTTTATTCTGTATGTACCATAAGTTTAGTTTATTTTTTTTTTTTAATTTTTTTTTCAACATTTATTTATTTTTTTGGGACAGAGAGAGACAGCATGAACGGGGGAGGGGCAGAGAGAGAGGGAGACACAGAATCGGAAACAGGTTCCAGGCTCTGAGCCATCAGCCCAGAGCCTGACGCGGGGCTCGAACCCACGGACCGCGAGATCGTGACCTGGCTGAAGTCGGACGCTTAACCGACTGCGCCACCCAGGCGCCCCAAGTTTAAAGTGTAATAATGGGCAATATTTTCTTTTCCTTTTTAGTTGAACAGGAATAATTTGAAAATTATTAACTAGTGTTTAGGTTTCTTTTAAGACATTGATATTTGTTTTAATTTTCCTTGTTTTTCAGGAATATTTTCTATTTTAGTTAATATTTGTCAACCTCTTAATTAAGCCATTGTGAATTAGCCTGAATTACTTTGTGAATAAAGATATTCATGCTAATGGTAGACTCATCCATTTTTTGTTTTCACTATTAGGATAACTTTAAATTATTTGTGAATGAAGATGTTCAGAATTTTAAGATACTGTTTTTAGTTCAAGAGTAATGCATCTTTCTCTTTTGTTCTGTCATATAAGACCTTTTGATTTATTTGGAGTTGATTAGTAATACAGTCTTGTTATGTAGTAGGAGACAAGCCTTTTGATACAGACAGACCTAGATTTGAGTCCTAGATGTTTCATTTGCTAGCTACAAGACCATGGAGACTGTTGTACTGTTTTCCTTTCTTATCCATTCTGATTCTCAGTTTCCATATCTGTAAAATATGGGTAGTATCTACTTTGGAAGGTTTTTGCAAAATTTAAGAGATAATATTCACAAAGCATTTAGCACAATACCTGACATTTATAAAGTGATCTATAAATGGAAGCACCTCCCAATTAATACTAGCTATTTTGGTGGTTGATTAGCAGTGTGCTAATTAGGCCAGGGTCACTGGTTCAATCCCCATGTGGACTAGTTAGCTGTATTCTCTTATGGAGCAAACACTTAGCATCAGGTACTGAATAGCAGTAACCTGATTCAGTCAGCACAAGGCCATCACCATTACCAGAAGAACAGCTCAAAACTATGTTATTTACTGCTTTGCAGCAATAATCTAATCTTTACACAGAAAGATCAGAGTGCTGATTACATATGCCAGTATAGGGTGCCTAAGAATTAACTCAAGAAACCAGTTGCTTGCCCTGGGTTACTTAGGAGGTAATTTTTATTTTGGTTTGGTTTGCTTGGTTTGGTTTCAGTTGTTTTAACCAGCTCCCACTGAATTTGACTGCTAAAGCCCATTTAACAAATTTCTTTTCATCGGGTTTGGTCATCGTTATGCCTAGACCACTGCTTCTGCCATACTCTGTTTATTGATGTCAGCAGGAATAGCAAGGAATGCATCAGATGAAGAACTCTAGTTTAAAACAACAACAATAAAAAATCTGTGAGGACATGTTTTTCTGTTATGTATGTGATTCTTAAAAAATTCTCATGAATTAACCTCAGAAAATATGATAATATAATAACTACTGAGATACTTACTATCTCAGTCATCTTCAGTTGAATTTTGTAATTTTGTGGTATTTTACAACTGAAGGAGGCAAAAATGACTTCCTTCATTGTGACTTCCTTGTGATTTTTTGTTGAGGATAAAGTACATCATTGATTTCTATGTACCATATTGCAGAAGACTTCTATATGGCAAGAGACAACAGTATTTTTTACTTTTGTTTTTTACTTGATTTGCTTTGACTTTTATAATATAAACATTAATACTTTCGTATTATGATAGTAATTTGGCAAAATTATGCTGTTTTTCCAATAACTTGTATCATTGAAGAGATTATATATGTAGTGTAACTTTCATTTTCTAAAATAGACACAGGATAATAAACAATATTTTGTATGAGTGCTAGTAAGATTTTTAAATATTAATACTTTATTTTTTAGAGCAGTTTTAGGTTTACAGAAAATTGAGCAGATAATACCATGTCCCTTGTTTAAAAAAATTTTTTTAATGTTTATTTTTTGAGAGAGGGAGAGAGAGAGAGAGTGACAGAGTGCTAGTGGGAGAGGGGTAGAGAGAGAGGGAGACAGAATCTGAAGCAGGTTCCAGGCTCTGAGTTGTCAGCACAGAGCCCAACATGGGTCTTGAACTCACGGACTGTGAGATCATGACCTGAGCCAAAATCAGATGCTTAACTCACTGAGCCACCCAGCTGCCTTATACAGTGTCCCTTATTAACATCTTTCATTAGTGTGGTATATTTGTTAAAATTGGTAAGTCAGCATTGATATATTATTATTGATTAATGTCCACAGTTTATAATAAGGTTTACTTTCTGTGTTGTCCAGTTCTATGGGTTTTGCCAAATACTTTATGTCATATATCCGCCATTACAGTATGTTACAAAATAGTTTTATTGCCTTAAAAATCCCGCTGTGTCCTACATATTTATCTTTTCCATCCTTTCCCCTGGCAACCACTGCATTTTACTGTCTCTCTAGTTTTGCCTTTTCCAGAATGTCATATAATTGGGATTATATAGTATATACCTTTTCATACTGGCTTCTTTCATTACACAATATGCATTTAAGGTTCTTTCATGTTTTTTTTTTGTTGTTGTTGTTTGATAGTTCATTTCTTTTTATTGTCATGTAATATTCCATTATGTAGATGTACCACAGTTTATCACTTTACCTTTTGAAGGACATTTTGGTAGCTTAAATACTAATATTCAGGGTTTTGTGTGGACATAAAAGTTTTCAACTTATTTGGGCAAATACCTAGAGCAAGACTTTTGGGTCATATGGTAAGATTAAGTTTAGCTTTGTAAGAAATTGCCAAACTCTCTTCTAAAGTAGTTGTACCATTTTTAATTTTCACCAGCAATTAATGGGAGTTCCTGTTGCTCCACATCTCTGGCAGCACTTGGTATTGTCAGTTTTTTGCATTTTAGCCATTCTAATATGTGTGTAGTGGTTTACTTTTGCCCATTTTAAAATTGAGTTGTTTGTTTTCTAGTACTTGAATTATAAGGCTTTTTTATATACAATTTTGATACAAGTCTTTTTTTATCAGATACGGGTTTTGCAAATATTTCACAAAATTTTCTTCTGTGGCTTATCTTTTCCTTCTCTAACAAAGTCTTTCACAGAGCAGAAGTTTTTTTGTTTTGTTTTGTTTTGTTTTGTTTTGTTTTATTTCAGTGAAGTCCACGATTTAATCGATTTTCATTCATGGGTTATGCTTTTGGTGTTGTATCTTTGGAAGTCATTGCCAAACCCATGGTTATCCAGATTTTCTCTACACTATCTTCTAGAAGTGTTATGGTTTTGTTTTTTACATTTAAATCTGTGTTCCCTTTTGGGTTAATTTTTGTAAAAGGTGTAAGTTTAATGTTTAGATTCATTTTTTTGCATGACCCGTCATTGTAGCACCGTTTGCTGGAAAGATGATTTTTTCTCCATTGGATTGCCTTTGTTTCTTGGTCAAAGGTCAGTTGACTATGTTTGTGTCAGTCTGTTTTCAGTTTCTTTCCGTTCTATTAATCTATTTGTATGTTCTTTCACCAATACCATACGTCTTGATTATTGTAGTTTATTTTTTTAAGTTTGTATATTTATTTTGAAAGAAAGAGAGTGAACGAACAGGGAAGGGGCAGAGAGAGAGAGAGAGAAAGAGAGAGAGAGAGAGAGAGAGAGAGAGAGAGCTGTGCTGTCAGCTCAGAGCCTGACATGGGGCTCGATCTCATGAATCATGAGATCATAACCGGAGCCAATATCAAGAGTTGGACACTTAAGTGACTGAGCCACACAGGTGCCCCTTGATTATTGTTGTTTGTAATAAGTCTTGAAGTTAGTGTCTGTGCTCTGACTTTCTTTTTTAATATTGTGTGGCTATTCGGAGTCTTTTGACTTTTCATGTATATTTAAAAACTGGTTTGTTGATATCTACAAAATAACTTGCTGGATTCTGTTTGGGGTTGCATAAATCTACAGATCAAATTAGGAAGAATTGACATGTTAGCAATATTGAGTCTTTTTATCTATGAACGTGGAATATCTCTCCATTTATTTAGATTATCTTTGATTTCTTTCATCAGAGTTTTTTTAGTTTTCCTACTATAGATCTTCTGTGTATTTTGTTAGATTTATTCCTAAGTACTTATTTTATTGTAGAAATAATGTAAATGTGTCTTTTTGTTTCATATTCCCATTATTCATTGCTGGTATAAAGGAAAGCAATTGATTTTTGTACAGTAACCTATCCTGCAGCTTTGTTATAATTAATTGTTCCAGGAGGTTTTTTTTTTTTTTCTTGTAATACTTATTTATTTATTTTGAGAGAGAGAGAGAGCATGAGCAGGGGAGGGGTAGGGAGACAGGGAGAGGCAGAATCCCAAGCAAACTCCGCACCATTTGCACAGAGCCCGATGCAGGGCTTGAACTCAGGAACTGCAAGATCGTGACCTGAGCTGAAACCAAGAGTCGGATGCTTAACCAACTAAGCCACCCAGGAGCCCTCCAGAAGTTTCTCTAAATTGATTTTTTGGAATAATCTACAGTCAATCCTGTCATCTGTGAACAAAAACAGTTTTATTTCTTCCTTCCTAATCTTTGTACCTTTAATTTCCTTTTCTTAATGCATTAGCTAGGACTTCCACTATTATGTGGAATGGGATGGGAGTGGGAAGAGGGGACTTGTTTCTGATCTTAACGGGAAAGCATCTAGTTTCTCACCATTAAGTATGGTATTCACTGTCAGGTTTTTTTTTTAAAATGTTTTTTGCTTTTTTTAAAAAAAATGTTTATGTTTGATTGAGAGAGAGAGAGAGAGAGAGAGAGAGAAAGTGAGTGAGGGAGAGGCAGAGAGAGCGGGGGACAGAGGATCTGAATTGGGCTCTGTGCTGACAGCCCTGATGTGGGGCTCAAACTCATGAGATGTGAGATCATAACCTGAGCCAAAGTCAGTTGCCTAACCTAGTGAGTCACCCAGGTGCCCCAGCTGTCAGTATTTTGTAGATGTTCTTTATCAGATTAAGGAAAGTCCTCTCTATTCCTCATCTGCTGAGAGTTTTTATCATGAATGGATGTTGGATTTTGTCAAATGCTTTTTCTGCATCTGTTGATATTATATGATTTTTTTCTTTTTTAGTCTCTTGATGTGATGGATTACATTAATTAATTCCAGGCTGTTGAATCAGCCTTGCATAACTAGAATAAATCCCACTTGGTCATGGTGTATAATTCTTTTTATGCACTGTTGGATTCAACTTGCTGATACTTTGTTGGATATTTTGGTATCTCTGTTCATGAGAGATAGTGTTCTGTGCTTTTCTTTCTTGTAGTGTCGTTGTCTAGTTTTGGTATTAGTATAATGCTAGCTACATAAAATAGCTTAAGAAGTACTCCTTCGGCTTCTATTTTCTGGAAGAGATTGTAAAGAATTGGTATGATTCCTTTTTTTCCCCTGTTTTTGAAGATTCTTATCTGAGGGCAGCATATGCATGTTCAGTTACATGTAAAATCCTAATCTGAATCATGCAAGGAGGGGTGGTAGGAAAATAGCATACACACTGAGTAAGTTATATATGGAAGAGATAGGGAATTTCAAAGTCATACTTTTTTTTCTCAATAATTTGAATCAATAGAACATCTTTTACATCGTTCTATAGGCTATGCTATTTAACTTCTGCAAATATTTAATCATTATTTTTTTGAGAAATAATATTAATCTGTAACTTTTCTTCTATGTTATCTTTTTTTTGTAGAGAAATTTTATAATTTCTTCATTAAATTTTTGGTAGAAATTACCAGTGGACCCAACTAGGCCTGGTGCTTTCTGTTTTGGAAGGTTATTAATTATTGATTCCTTCTCTTTAATAGAGATAGACAAATTTCAATTGTCTATTTATTCTTGTGTGAGTTTGACAGATTGTGTTTTTCAAGGAATTGGTCCATTTCATCTAGGTTATCAAATTTGTGGACATAGAATTGTCAGTAATATTTATTATCCTTTTAATGTCCCTGGGATCTGTAGTGATGTATCCTCTTTCATTCCTGATTTTAGTAATTTATGTCTTTTCTCTTTTTTTTTTCATAGTTAACCTGGCTAGAGGTTTATCACTTTTATTGATAGTTTTGAAGAATCAACTTTTAGTTTTGTTGATTTTTCTCTATTGATTTTCTATTTTAAATTTAGTTGATTTCTTCTCTAATTTCTACTATTTTTTTCCTATGCTTATTTTGGATTTAATTTGCTCTTTGTAGTTTCCTAAGGTGAAGCTTAGATTATTGATGTTAGGTAATTTTCTTTTTCAATATATGCATTTAATGCTATAAATTTCCCCTGAGCACTACTTTTACTGTACTCCCCAAATTTTGATAAGTTGTATATTCTTTTAGCTAGAAATATTTTAGGGGCACCTGGCTGGCTCATTTGGTTGAGTGTCCAACTCTTGATTTTGGCTCAGGTTATAATCCCAGGGTCATGGGATCAAACCCCATGTTGGGCTCTGCACTAAGGGTGGAGTCTGCTTAAGGTTCTCTCTCTTTCTTTCTCTGCCCCTCCCCCCACTTTCTCCACCACTTGTGTGCTCTCTTTCTCTAAAAAAAAATTTTTTTTTAAATTTCTTTTAACAAGAAATTTCCCTTAAGACTACAGTTAACCTTCGAACAACACAGGTTTGAACTGTGTGGGTCCTCTTCTACACAGATTTAAAAAAAAAATTTTTTTTTATGTTTATTCATTTTTGAGAGCGTGAGAGAGAGACAGATCACAAGTGGAGCAGGGGCAGAGAGAGAGGGAGATACAGAATCTGAAGGCTCTGAGCTGTCAGCACAGAACCTGACTCAGGGCTTGAACCCACGAACTGCAAGATCATGACCTAAGCCGAAGTTGGATGCTTAACCAACTGAGCCACCCAGGCGCCCATTCTTTTTGTTTTTTTTAATTTTAATTTTAATTTTAATTCTAGTATAGTTAACATACAGTGTTATATTAGTTTCAGGTGTACAATATAGTGATTCAACAAGTTTATACATTACTCAATGTTCATCATGATAAGTTTACTCTTAATCCCCTTCATCTATTTCACCTAAACCCCCACCCACCTCCCTTCTGGTAGCAATCACTTTATTGTCTATAGTTAAGAGTGTGGTTTTAGTTTGTCTCTTTTTCTCTTTGTTCATCTGTTTTGCTTCTTAAATTCCACATATGAATGAGATTAAATGGTATTCGTCTTTCTCTCTAGATCCATCCATGTTGCTGCAGATGGCAAGATTTCATTATTTTTTGTGGCTGAATAATTAATATTCCAGCGTGTGTGTGTGTGTGTGTGTGTGTGTGTGTGTGTGTGTGTGCATGTTTATACACACACACCAACTCTTTTTTTTTTTTTAAGTTTATTTATTTGAGAGTGACAGAGAGCTAGGGAGAGGCAGAGAGAGAAGGAGAGAGAGAATCTCAAGCAGGCTCTGCACTGTCAGCATGGAGCCTGATGTGGGGCTCAAACCCACAAACTGCAAGATCATCTGAGCTGAAATCAAGAATTGGACGCTTAACCAATGAACTATCGAGGCAACCCACACCTCTTCTTTATTCATCTATCACTGGATACTTGGGCTGCTTCTATAATTTGGCTATTGTAAATATTGTAAATAATGCTGCAGTAAACATAGGGGTACATATATCTTTTTCAATTAATGTTTTCATTTCTTTGAATAAATAGTAGTGGAATTACTGGATCCTATCCTATTTTTAATTTTTTGAGGAAGCTCCATACTATTTTTCCACAGTGGCTACACCAGTTTACATTCCCACCAGTAGTGCATGAGGGTTCCTTTTTTTCTACATCCTTGTTGTTTCTTTTGTTTTTTGTGTTTTACTTTTTTTGTGTTAGCACTTCTTGTTTCTTGTGTTTGATTTTAGCCATTCTGACAAGTGTTAGGTGATATATCATTGTGGTTTCGCTTTGCATTTTCCTGATGATGAGTGATGTTGAGCATCTATTCATGTCTTCTTTGGAGAAATGTCTGTTCATGTCTTCTGTCCATTTTTGATTGGATTATGTGGTTTTTTGGTGTTGAGTTGTGTAAATTTTTAATATATTTTGGATACTAACCTTTTATTGGATGTGTCCTTTGCAAATATCTTCCCCCATTCAGTAGGTTGCCTTTTAATTTCCTTATGATTTTCATAATAACATTTTCTCTTCTGTAGTTTATTTTGAGAATGCAGGATATAATACATATAGCATATACAATGTGTGTTAATTGGTGCAATATATAATTGCTAAGGCTTCTGGTCATCAGTAGGCTATTAGTGGTTAAGCTCAGGGGAGTCAGGAGTCATATGCAGATTTCTGACTGCACAGGGGTCAGTGCCCCAAGCCTAAGGTTGTTCAACTGTACTTTTTCTTTTTTTTAAATGTTTGTTTATTTTTGTGAGAGAGAGACAGAGTGTAAGCAGGGGAGGGGCAGAGAGAGAGGGAGACAGAATCTGAAGCAGGCTGCCGACTCTGAACTGTCAGCACAGAGACCGACGTGGTCATTGAACCCATATGGTGAGATCATGACCCGAGCCGAAGTCGGACTCTTAACCGACTGAGCCACCCAGAAGCCCCTGTACTTCTTGTATCCATGTGTTATTTAGAAGTGTATTGCTTAATCTGCAAGAATTTTAGTTTTTTCCATCTATCATTCAGTTACTGATTTCTAGTTTAATTCTGTTGTGGTCTAAGAGGATATTTTGTATGATTCCTATTCTTTTAAATTTATTAAGATGTGTTTTATGCCACAGAATGTTGTCTATTTGGGTGAATTTTTCATGTGTGCTTGAGAAAAATGTGTATTTTTCTGTTGGAGAAATATCAATTTGATCCAGTTGACTGAGGTACTGTTCAGTTCAACTATGTCCTTACTGATTTTCTGCCTGCTGGATCTATTGTTGATAGAGGGTATTGAAGTCTCCGAATGTAATCATGAATTCACCTGTTTCTCCTTGTAGTTCTATTAATGGAGCAGTGTGAGAACATGAAATCACCTGTACCTTTCAAAATATGGCATGGTGGATGCTTAACTGACTGAGCCACCCAGTCACCCCAGAAAGTTATTATTAAATTTATTTCATGCTAAAGTGAAAATTTTTCCTGTTGTAATATCTCTGAAATGAGAATGCATTTTATAATGAATGACATAATGTAATTGGAAGGTTCTTTTTTCTTTTCTTGTTGGTACATGAAGTAATGATTTATTTTACTCATCTATGGAATCTTAGATTCAACAAAATACTGTATTACTATTATTATTAGAGTACTAATTTGCAGAGGAAGAAACTGAAGCTCAAAAGACTAAATGATATGTCCAGAGTCACACAACTAGTACATGGTTAAGCAGGAAGTGGGCTTGTGATATTAAGGGCTAATTTTTTCCAATGTTTCAGTAGTTCTCAAGCTTTAATGTTGTAAGAATTATCTGTGGGGATACATGGACACCCATCCTCTAGAAATTTAGATTCATTATGTCTATGGTAGGGTTTAGGAATATGCATTTCTTAGATGCATCAAGGAACATACTTAAGTATCAACTCAAACTCTGACTTGCTGATAGAAGCCCCAGTTGATACATTGCTATTCAGTAGCATTGCCCTTTAAGAGTTTATTAGTGATGAGGATAAGGTCCTTGATATCACTAATAAGAAGTCTAGGAAGCCCCAGAACAATGTTTTGTGGGGGCATAATCATAGAAAGATGTCTTGGCAAACATCACTAATCTATCACAGAGACTGTCCACAAGTGTTTTCAATACTGAGCTTTCGGCTGAAACTTTCAGTCAAGCCTATCTGCTATGCCCTGCTGTGGGCCTTTTGAACAGTGTATATGAATTTAATGGGAAAGAATTTCCATCATTTTTTTCTTCAGTTGACTCTTTATAAATGTCACAGAGAGCTGCTTTTGCATTTTGTTTTGTTTTCCTATATACTGTGGTTGTTTAGGGTGGGAGCTGGTTGCTGGGAGAAGGGCTCCTTCTCTGCTTAGAGCTCTTGGATGGAGGTTTTGTTGAGATGTCTGACATTATTGCTGCTGCCCACCTGGTAAACAATAGCACACCCTTGGTTGCCTCTGCATGATTTTGTGTGTTCAATTTTTCCATCAATAGCATGTAAAGCTTGAAATAAGATTTTAGTAAGTGCATAAAATTTGAGCGTTTTGGGTTTTCACACATTTCAAATCTTATTTTACTTATTGTTGATTAGCTTGGGAATTGGTTTGCTCTTTAATATAGCAATAGTTCCCTGTAGTTAAAAAAGTGTTAATTTGGGTACTCCAGGTAGACACCTTAGTTTTTCCCCTAATTTATCATATTTTTTTAATCCAGAAAATTATTTCACACTACAATTTCTAATTACCTCTTATATGAAGCCTTCTACATACAGGAGAACTATAATTGTGTTTTCATATTACTAATACCTCATTACACTTAATATCCAGACTCCATTTTTTTGCATTTACTTTTATTTAACTTGGTACTTTTATTAATTAAGGGATAATTTTGTAATTACTGATTTTTTAACTATAAATTTCAAGTGACAGAATAAAAACCAAACAGGTATCTTTATTTCGGCTGAAAAACAAATCCAGATACTGAAGTTGTAACTTTAAAAAATTAAGTCCAATTTCTGTGCTGTTTTTCAGAGTTACTCAGCACTGGCTCATTTGGAAAATGTATCATCGCCATCAGCCTTAGCTTCTTGGAGGCATGGGGGTTGGGAGAGTTAGCCTCTTGAGAGCCTACATTAAAGGTTTTTAGAATCTTAAAATTTTCCTTTTGAGTCATCTGACCATAAATAATAATACAGCATTCCTGAGTTGATAGAAATGATTTGCCATAGAAATGATCTGTGTGGAAAATAGTTTTAAAACTTGAATCTTCATTTAACTTCCAGACTTCTTTCCATAGGCCATTTTGCAACCTGTATTGGCAGCAGAAGATTTTACTATCTTTAAGGCAATGATGGTCCAGAAAAACATTGAAATGCAGCTGCAAGCCATTCGAATAATTCAAGAGAGAAATGGTAAAGTGTTGAATTTAGAAATTGAATTGCTAAATGCATTTTGTTTTTTCAGTTTTGATTATTCTGATTCTATTATGGTCTTAAGTGTAGCTGCTTTGTATAAATTTATTTCAAGTTTGAAAATCTGTGGCTGACTTAAGAGATTCAAGAATGTAATCTTCCTGATCAGTGTGTGTTTGCCATCTCAAAGAAAGCAGACTAGAATCTAATTTAATGATGATTTAGGTCTCAGAGAGCTTGATTTTTCTTCCTAGCCATTTTGTTTATGAAATTCAGTATTTTTGAGTGGTCACAGTTATAGTTACTGTTGAGAGAAGGGGACTTCTCTTTTCCTTCTGGCTTATGGACCTTTGTGAGAGACGGTGGCGCTCCAGAGTTAGTGAGCTTTGGAAGTATTTGGAGGGTTGTTGAAACCATATGGCTGTCTCCCATTTCTGATTCAGTAGGTCTGGGGTGGGATTGAATACTTTGCATTTTTAACAGGTTTCCAGGTGATGGTAAAACTTTTGGTCTTGGGACCAAACTGAGAACTGTTCCAGGGAAATGGGCAGGTATGATTGCACTACCATCAGGTGGAAAGGAAAACAGAATTCAAAGCCCCAGTAACCCTCTTTTAGTTTTATCTGTTCTCTGACTCTCTTGCCTAATCTCAGTTTCTCTCTAGCTTTTCCTGCTTTTATTCCCTTTTTTGTGTGTTTGAATTACATTTGACATTTTGACCTAAAACATCTGAGTTTCTAACCATACTTATTATTGTACTATGTCCTTTTCAATCCAGACTCTTATCTCCTTTCAGATTTCTGGCTCTAATAACCTGACCTTGATACCTATATGTTCCTTTGTTCAGTGGACCACACTGATATTCTTGACCATGCCTATATATTCTTCTTTGGCAGCAGGACCTTTTTGTAAAAATTGTTTCTTGAACATGTGAGAGCTATAGTTCTGTTGTACTATTTGCTTTTAAAGATCTGGAACACGCAACAAGAGGTTTCTGTTGTTGCAGGGCAAACATTGGAGTGTTGCAGGGCCCCTTGTGGATTGTCCTCTTTTAGTCTGATGTGAGTAGAGACTATCTCTTAGAGTCAACCACCACCATAACTATCCTGTAAGATCCTGGGATGCTTTTCACAGCGGTGAAAGAGGTGTTGTCTGTGGGTAGGAGATAACACCACCCTAACCCTGAACTACACATGACATTGTGCTGTGACTTTGATGTAAAGAAACTTGGAAAACAGTCTCTTTCTTTGTCTTTGTACCATGGTTTTCTGTATAAAATCCTTTTCTCTGAATGTTCCTGAAATTATGCTTTATTCTGACCTATTGGATAGAGAATGTGAATAATTATTTTATGTTAGTTAAAATTGTTTTGGGAGGGCTCAATTTTGATAAAAGAGATAGTGAACTTGATAATGGCACTCTGTAGTTTCCAGTTTGAATTTAACTGGAAACTCATTTAGATTTAATATAAAGAAAGGGAACAAGTACATTGGCTGGATGCCTCAGGCTGCCATTAGCAGGAAGCCTCAGTGAAAATGTCTTAATCAATAAGAAATTATCATCTCACAGAACAAGAAGTCCAGAAAAAGGAGGAAAGGAAGATGGTCCATGTTGGCTAAGTTAAGGACTCAGTGATATTATCAAGAATGCTGACGCTTTCCATCTTTATACTCTGCTATTCTCAGGATCTTCTCTCATAATTGTACTCTGACTGCATTGAATAAGACTCAGCAACATCTCATGAAGAAAAGGGGTGTTTCTTCCTGTGCATCTCTTTTTGTTAGCAAGACAACACTTGCATAGAAGCCTCCTAGGAATTCTCCCCTCAGGTCCTATTGGTCAGGATTTGGGTCACATGCCTTTCTTAAACCATCTAGCAGGGGAAATGAGACTGTTATGATTGGCTTAAGTCACTCATGAATCACTCTGCTGTGGTGGGGTAGGGCTCAGCCTCTAAGTACTTGGCTACCTGCTAATTAAGCAAATCTGGCTTATGTTAGCAAGAGAGGATGAGACAATGATGCAGACTAATGCTGGTGTCAAACTACAGAGTGGGACTGTTTGCTTACTTTTAGGTAAAAACTAAGACTTAGTTTCTGCCATAGTATTTTTAATACTTGGATTTAAGAATGTTGCTTAGCTTAGATCCGGTAGCTAGTACCTTAGAGCAATGTTGATTGTACTAAAAACTGCAGGTCATTTGAAAATTGTCTTTGTGGTAAGAAACATTCAAAGGCTCTTTGGATTCTTAGTTGTATTTTATCAAAGAATTTTTGGAGAAATGCAAATCAGAGCATTATTTTGATGGCTTTGAAGTATTGCATACTATTGCATTATTCTTTCCTTAGTTCTTTGAATTTTCCTTAGAAATATTATTAGAGAATACTAATTGTATATCTTGACTGAGCAAAATGCATCGATGTGTTTTATCGACGTCAGCTTTCTGGTTGTGACACTATACCATATTTTGCAAGATGTTACCATTGGGGGAAAACTGAAAAAAGGTGCATGCATAGCATTTCTCTGTATTATTTCTTAAAACTGCATGTGAATCTGCAATTATCTCAAAATAAAAAGTTTAATTAAAAATGTATTTAAACACCAAGGGGATTAGAATCATATAGCTACTTTAATTTAGAGCAGATCCAAAATCCCATAGTCATTTGTGAATAGAGAAAATGGAAGGTAAAAATTAAGAGACATGTTGCTGATGTTGCGGGAATATACTAATTATAGATATGAACACAACACTGATTACCAGTCTACCTGCTTATCAGGAAGATAAAGCAAATTCAACCAATTCTTAAAATTACTTTCCATGAGTTATTATTTTCTTGGGCCAAAGTTGGTATTGCCCTGGTTTATAGTTATTGGCCCAATATCTAGATAGAAGCTCTGAGGGCAGAGATTGTTTTATTCATCTTTATATTGTCCCTGAGTGCTTAGCACTGTGCTTTTTCCCATGTAGTAAGCAGGGCTCTTTTCAGTAGCATTTGCTATAGTATGAATGAAGAGTATTAACATACTGTTTCAATTAAAGTATTTTATATTTTGTTTTGTAAACTCTTTTCACACTTAAGGGATACTTTTAAGAGCATAGTTTTATTATTAGGAGCTTAATGATTTCAGTGGTATATACTCAGTATGTGATTAGGGGTGGTGATAGTTTATATTAACTAATTTTAATTGCTATATTATGGTTATTTTTAATAGGTAATACAAATAATTACTAAGAGAATTCTAGGTAAAATTGTGGGTTTTTTGGTGGGGCTGATTTTCTAAAACAAGAAAAAGTTAAAAAGACCATAATTAGATAATAGCTGAGAACATTTTTAAAACAAAAGATATGAATAAACTGATTTGTACTTCTTGGTGAGTTAGAGTAGTGAGAAATAAATGTTTTCAGTTGAGTTTATATTCTTTTGTGTGGTCTTTGGTTTTGAACAGGTGTATTACCTGACTGCTTAACAGATGGTTCTGATGTGGTCAGTGATCTTGAACAGGAAGAGATGAAAATCCTGAGGGAAGTTCTTAGGTATCCTTCTTTAATTATTTTTTGAATGAATCATTAGTAATATTGTGATATGATCTGTATATATGTTTTCTATCTCTAAAATATTATGAACTAGTAAAAAATATCTATATTCTCTACTGAAAACCATAAAAATGATTTATCATTGTACTTGTTTATAACTATGTGTAACTTTTTTTTAATTGACAGAAAAAATGATTTTCACATGCCTCATACTATATCAGGCCAAATGGGAGGGTCTTTTTCTCCTTTCATCATGGGAACAGGAAACTAGCCACCAGTGGGAAAAGTTGCAGTAGACCCATCCTGATGCCTGGAAAGGGGCGTAGTGGCCTGAGTAAGCAAGACATTCCATGGCTTCTGGACCTTGGTATTTGAGATGGCTCGTTCTAGGTGTCTAACAGTAGGAAGCTGGACATTCAGACTCCACAGGCAGAATAGCTGACTGGGCAGGTACCCTGCAAGGGAAAAGTAGACAGTGGGAAGTGCTCATCCCAGATGACTGTCTTGTGGGTCTCTTCCTTGCCCCAGTTACATGATTCTCTGCCAAATGCCTGGCATGGAGTGTGCAGCACACTAAAAGTGTAGTTCTTTTTCTCTTGGGTCTATTGTCTCTTGACCCCTCTGGGAGATTTGGAAGGGAGTGGCAATTGAAGCACCTAATTTTTAAATCTCCTTTGAGAATGTATAGGCTTAGGGCAAAAGGATACTTGTGGCCAGTGTGTCCCCTACAGAATGGGGCCTTGTCCTTTGGGGGCCCTTCCTTTCTCTTCAGCCCTAACCACACACATGACTGTCTTCTAACATCCTGTAGTTCCAGCCCTACCCCCCTCATTTCAACTTCAAAGCAGAAGGGAGGACAGGCAGGATGGTCAGTAGGAGGATGGGTCTAGTGAGGAACTATGGAAGGACCTCCATGACTTAGTGCTTATTTCCAGGGGATTTGAGTGGTTGTAGGGAGGGAGGCAGGCGTGCAGGTGAACCCATCCTCTTCTGGCCAGGTCGTACTTCCCACAGCAGGGGCAGATGGGAGCCTGAGAAAATACAGGATGCTTTGAGTTTATAGGTTTGAAGAGTTAAGGATATTGGTAATAGGTTTAGAGGACTGGTAGTTTGACTTGTACTGGTTGCTTCTGTTGGTTGATTCGTGGTCTGAAAATTGATCAACATTGTACTTTTAGATTTTATTTTCTAAAAAGCCCTTAGGTTTTTGAGGGAGATGTACTATTATAGAGTAGTAGAGCTTAGTTATGAACACGTACGAGAGTTGACTTGGTTATTTCTCTAAATCAGAGGGCCTCAGTGAGCATTTTACAAAAGCTGATAGGGCTTTGGCATAATGATATCAGGAGAACTTTGTGGTAACTCCCATGCCACTGGAAAAACTAGAATGGGGGGAGAGATGGATCTCATAATTTTAAAGTGAGAGATCAGATTTGCCATTCAAATTTGGGTTTGGGATTTCAAATCTGTAGGTCTTTGTTCAGTTTGGGGCATTCACATTTCCAGAAGAAATGAGTAAACCCATATTTTATGTTACCATTTTATGCCGTGTATATCTATATGTCTTTCTCAGTTGACTAAGCTGCTTTAAGAAAAGCCTGATTATTTCCGCCTTGGTTTCCAAGATTCCTTAAACACATTGTGAGCTTAGTTTAGAATGTTGTTTGTTGAATATTTGTTCTTTGACCAAAAAAGAAAATTTACTTTCCTACCTTATTTTTGTATATTTCAGAAAATCAAAAGAGGAATATGACCAGGAAGAAGAAAGGAAGAGAAAAAAGCAGGTGCCCACAGAGCATATTAGTATAGTAGAAGTATTTCATTGCTGTTATCTCTCTCTTTTTTTTTTTAAAGTAAACTCACCCAACGTGGGGCTCGAACACTTTACCTCATGCTCAAGAGTCTCATGTTCTACCTACTGAGCCAGCCAGGTTTCTCTCATTGCTGTTATCTCTTAGGTTTATATGGCAGGGTTTTGCTGCTTATGTGGAACCACACAGTTCCTCAGAGTATTGTATTCTCTTGGCAATTCTAAGCATTTATGTGTAACTTTATAACCATATTCACTTTATAACCCATCCAGCAACCTACCTTTTAAACACCCAATAAACATTGAGATTATTAACTCCCCAAAACTGTAATATCATTCATATTTTGAGAGACTCCTTTAAAAATTTCCCTTAATTTTATGAATGGAGACAATTAAGAAAAATATTTTACTTTCCCACTCTCTTTAATTCCTTTACTGTTTTGAAACAGCAGCTATAGTTACTCCTGAGGGTCTCCTGAAGATTTTAACATTATCAGCCTGCTGCAGAATGGTTTAGTTATTATATTTCCTGGCATACTGTTCTTCCATTAAGAACTATTTCCATAAAGTACCTAATCTTTCCTAAGGATAGATTAAACATGTATCTGGCTAAGGTGAAGGAAGCTAATATTTATTCTTTCCTCTTCCTTCTTCTAGCTGCTTCTCTTTCTACACTTGCCCAAATCTCTCTGAAGGGAAGGGGAAACCGAATATAAACTCTCTCTCAATCATTCAAAAGTCATTTTCCTTTTTTTCCTTCAATCACTATGACACATGCTTGTGTATCATGCATTGTCTTTGAAAAACCTTATTTCACTCCCAAGGTACCCAGTGAAGAGCAGGAGAAATAGAGATGTTTTAGGATTAAGAGGGATTTATTTATCTTTAAATAAATCTCCATTTAGTGAATGAATGTGCAGTTCTTAGATATTAATATTTTTAATGTAAGAGTTTAGAACAGAAATAAGTTCAAAACTGCTATTAGAAGACATTAGTATGAACACTTTGGTTTATAAGGAAACTATATTTGGCTTCTTGAATAATACTATGTTTTAGGTGTACATGTTTGGGTTTTTTAAAAACTTTTCTTATGTTTTTATATGGAAATTTTGAAACACACAAAAGTGGAGCTGATAGTATGATAATGAATCTTCCTGTGTTCATTACCAGCATGTAGGGGCTTCTGTCATGAGCTTCCTAACAAACTACATGTGATTAGATTTTAGTGTTTTTAAGAAAAACAAATTATCAGTTTACTAAGTTCTTTCTAAGATTTAAATGATTTATTTGGTTTAAATATACTCTCCCATTTTAGAAATGGAAATAAACCAGTCTGTGGTTTCTTCAGGCATAACATGGTAGTGCTATATAGATTATTTTAAGTGGAAAAGCACCTTATAATTTAGTGAATTTATTTCTCTTAGAGTACTATTGGTGTCCTCATCAATGACATCAATGACTACTCAGGTCACATGAGTAGTAAGGGGTGAAGCCTGGATTTGAACCTAACTTCTTGCTAAGTCTGAAGTACAAAGCATACTGGTTGGTTACTCTTAGCACTTCATGATCGGAAATGAGAATGTTTACCTCAAAAAGTAAAAGATGTAAAGTGCTGAAAACTTTGGAAAATCTCTTGTTCATTATCGATTTAGTAGACAATATTTAATGACATCTTTGGATAACTTAAGTAGTGAATTAGTCAAAATTAATCTAAAAATTTTTTAATTGTGTTATGAATTCCTGAAGTTATCAGAGACTAAAACAGAAGAGCCTCCAGTGCATGCAAGTGAAACTGCAAAAATGAACTCCCAAGGGGATGGTGAACATTTTGCACACCCACCCGTAGGTAAGGTTGAAGTGTACTGAACTTTCTTTAATAATATGAATACATAAACATTATAAAGAGTGTGTTACTTTCTTGTGCATACTTAACCTTCAAAATGACTGAATGGCCATTGGTATTTACAATTCTCTTTTAATTTAGCTATAGAAGTTGCAGGTGGGAAACACTCAGCTGACAGAGTGTAGTCCCCAGATTTCTAAGTGAAGCCTGGCATCCAGGGGAGTGAGTCAAATTCCTTGAGTGAGACACCGGCCTTTGTGCCATGGCTACAGCATCCAACATATGTTCACATCACATCTGTTGTTTTCCTTGACCACGGTTATATAGTGTCTGTGAATTAGAAGTTGAACTTGGAAAGGTAATACTATTTTACTAATGAATTCAAGCATAACTAGAAAACAAGAAGTAGCCAGTTGATGCAGATGTTTAGTCAGGAAATATCATTGAAACTAAAATTGATGAGAATCCTTGTGGGAAATGTTAGTGGATGAACTTGTTCACTGTACAGCAAATCTATTTTTACTATATTCTGATTTCTTTTATAAGAAAACAAGTAATTCTGAAACAGAATTGGAGCCAAGAGCATGAATTCAGTTCATTTTATCTTACATTTCTATGGTTTTAAATAAATGTCCTTTTCTTATTTAAAAAAACCCACACAACTGTCGGGTAGATATTGCAATCCTTATTTTTCTGCTGTCTTATTATTACTGTGTTATAAGAAATTCAGGGAAGTTGAGTGACTTGTCCAAAATCACTGAGCACTTAAATGGTAAAACCGTAACTTACTTTGGTCTTCTGCCTCCAAATCTTGTGTTTATAATTGGGGTGCCTGGGTGGCTCAGTTGGTTAAGCATCGACTCTGGATTTCGGTTCAGGTCATGATCTCACCGTTTGTGGGTTCGAGCCCCAGTCAGGCCACATGCTGTCAGTGCAGAGCCTGCTTGGGATTCTTTCTCTTTCTCTTCCCCTTCCCCTGCTTGCACCTGCATGCACTCTCTCATGCTCTCTCTCTCTCTCTCTCTCTCTCTCAAAATAAATAAACTTAAAAAAAAAGAACTTTTATAATTGAGATAGGATAGGTTTGATGTTTACTCATTGATTGATTTTACGGTACTCTTAGTTGATAAAACAGTGAGGTATAGGAAACAGAAGCAAGTTTATGAAATTGCCTTGCTTCTTTATTCCTAGCAAATGGAATCATTTTTCTTTTTTCATATTCAGATTCTAGGTAGAAAAACTTCATTTGATTATATTTATGAAAGTACCTGCTTTAGATTTGTCTGAGTTCTTTTTTAATTTGTTGGCCTAAATTTAACTTTCTGTTTTATACAGACCTAAGTGCACACTGCTTCAGTCTTGTGTTTGACATAATTTGAATAAATTTGCTTTGTCTAGTTTTTTTGTTTTTAAAAATTTTTAATGTTTATTTTTGAGAGAGAGAGAGCGTGCGCACAAGCGGGGGAGGGGCAGAGAGAGAGAGAGGGAGACAGAATCTGAAGCAGGTTCCAGGCTCTGAGCTGTCAGTACAGAGCCCAATGAGGGGCTCGAACTCACAAACTGTGAAATCACAACCTGAGCCAAGTTCCTATGCTTAACTGACTGAGCCACCCAGATGCCCCTCTAGTTCTTTATCTGTTAAAGTGAAGTTATAGAAAACTTAATCTCAAACTACATATAACTCAAGTATGCACATAAGTGCACAGAAAAAATGGCAGATAATTTCTAAAGTAATGATTTTAGTTTTGAAAAACTATTCTATTTTTAAAAAATGAGTATATCTGATATTCTGGGAAATCATTTTATGCAAAGTGATGGAAATCCATTTTGAAGACCTAATTTGGGAAGAATCAAAAAGCAGTTTGACTTCCTTTTTAATCCTTTTGTTCATGTGTTTCCTTGGTTCTTGCTAGAAATGGATAAGCATCTGTTCTCAGATAGAGGCAAAGAGTTGCCAGAGATAAGATGATCTTTTAGCTTCTTGGTTTTCTGATAGTCTATTCCTAGAAATAGAGAAGCTAAGTATTTTGGTTTCAAGTACTTTCCTCTCTAGGTCTGAGTTAGAATATACAAGATGTTCATAACAAAGTCAAGGAAAGAACTATCCAGAGCAAGTACATGAGTTGAATATAAATGCTTATGTGCATGGGCGCTTGGATGGCTCAATCCATTAAGTGTCTGACTTTGGCTCGGGTCATTATCTTGTGGTTCCATGAGTTTGAGCCCCGTATTGGGCTCTGTCAGCATGGAGACCGCTTTGGATCTTCTGTCTCCCTCTCTCTGCCCTTCCCCTGCTCACGTGTGTGTGCTCTCTCAAAAATAAGTAAACATTAAAAAAAATAAGAAATAGATACTTATGTGCCCCCCTCCTCAGAATGAATGGAATTGTCCTTCTCCAGCTCTCTGCTTCCATATCTGGGGGCCAAGCGTACCTCCGTGTAAAGTCACTATTAGTAAGAATGGCATGTTTAACTCCTGTGAGCAAATCACGACTAATTTGTTGAAGTGGGTCTTTATTTCTAAGTTAGTTTTGTAGCTCCCTGTCTAGGTTGGTTGGAATGTTAGCTCCAGCCTCATCTCTTCTTTGGAGGCTTCCCTTATGTCCAAGAGCCTGAAGAGCTTTTCTTCTTCCAGCCTCCCTGGCCCTGCCAGCATTCCACTCGCTCCATGCTAAAGCAGTGGTCCTTTGGCAAGTTTTTTGTTCATACAGAGACTTATTTCTGGTTTTACTGTGCTGCCATGATTTTCAAGCATTTTGAGACACATAGATCATGTTGTCCCATCTTGTTTTCAGTTCTTGGTATCATCTTTATCTGAGTCTTTTCTTCTCTCACTCTGCTGTCTTTCATGGTTCACATACTTACCCTGAAAATGTTTTATCTTAAAAATCACCTTATCTTATAGTAACAAATTGCTCAGAAAAGCAATTAGCATTTTAATCGTCTTACTCTTAGCAGTCACCAAATAACTGGAAAATATTGAGTGCTCTCTTATCTCTCTTCTGAGTTCTACCTTAACTCTAAAATCTTTACATTTTATTAAAGAATTGGTAGGTTTGTAGTTCTCTTCAGTATGTATTACAAACAAAAAATGATGTTACTGGCATGCACTCTGCCAATACAAAAAGTTATAGCTTTAAGTTCGTTGTTCTGAAAATAAAGGTTCACTTAACAGTTTTTACCTGCAAGCAAAAGTTTGACAACCAATTACATTACCAGGAAGGGATTTTAGTGTACTATTTATTTAGCTTATGTGTCAGCCTTGTATTACATTATAGTGGTAATTCTAATCTTTAGACAAGAATTATACTTCTTGTAGCTGTAGTACCAAACAGCAGGAGCTTGGTATTTGTTGAAATGTCATCATTCATGAGAAAGAGTAGTTCTAGCTCCTTGAGGACAGAAACCATGTTTATTGCTGTTACCAGGTATATGACACAATATAGGCACTGAATCAGTGTGTGTTGATTGGAAAATAAGAAAAAAGTCAGTGAGAAAAAAACACTAGCTCATTTTGGTGAACCTAGTCTCATACTGAATATTTCTTACAGTATTCTAATTGGTCTCTATCTAATTACTGCCAGAAGTTAAAATGCATTTTGCTAATCAGTCAGTACAACCTTTAGCAAGAAAGCTGGAAATGCTGCCTGAAACTTCCTCCTTCCCACAAAAAGGCCTGAAGATTCCTGGCTTAGAACATGCAAGCATTGAAGGACCAATAGCAGTAAGTAAAAAGCACCACTTTTTAAGAACTATGAGCAAAATGGCAAAGTACTAAGAACAAACAATGTAAACAGCCATACACTTGGCTTTTGTTATGATCTTGAACTCAATTTTGAGTTCAATAAGCCAGTGGCTATCTGTGCCACTTATTGTGTGGATTTGAATTTAAATAGCTCCTTCTCTTTTTTGACCCAGAATTTATCAACACTTGGAACGGAAGAGCTCAGGCAACGAGAGCGCTATCTCAAGCAGAAGCGAGATCAGTTGATGTCCATGAGAAAGGATATGAAGACTAAGCAGATACAAAATTCTGAGAAGGGAAAACCTGCTGGGGAAGCAGAGGTATGGATGGCTTTACTGTGTCAAAATTTGCAAATCTAGAGGTGGAATTCTCAAAATCAGAGTGTGTGCAAGACAGTCCTGATAATGAATGTTGCTTGTAGTCCATCCATTCCTATTAACCTCCCTGCAAGTGTAGCACCTGCCAAGTTTTTTTCTACAGTGAAATGGCCATGATACGAACATTTTGTGAGGTTGAGGTGACAGCAATTTCATTATAAACATTTTTTTGTGTTTCTTTACTTGCCCTGCTGAGTGCTTAAAGATCAGCAGTCTGTTTCACCTAAGCCTTTGGAAATACTTTAATCACAAAGCAACAATACAGTGGCCACAAACTCCAAGAGATTTTCTTCTCTAAGAAGAGATTTTTGCCAAGAAGAGATTTAGGGAACCCAGTCCACATGTGGCTTTTAAAATTTCTACTTACTGAAAGTGCTCTTTGAGGCAGTATGTTGGGAATTCTAGACTAATGAACCCATCTTATACTATAGCCAATTTTTTCCTTTTATTTTATTTTCTTTTGTTTTTTTTTGTTTTTTGTTTTTTGTTTTTTAAGGAAATGACAGAGAAACCAGAAATGACAGCAGAGGAGAAGCAAACATTACTAAAGAGGAGATTGCTTGCAGAGAAACTTAAAGAAGAAGTTATTAATAAGTAATTTTAAAGGCAATTTAGCAAAAGTTCAAATTTTCTTAAAAATAAATTATTTAATCCTTAAACTGAGCCTGTTAGTTTCAAATATTTGTTTGTAAATGCAAATAGAAGCTCATTGTTACTACTTTATTAAACTTTTGAGGTAAAGGGTGGTGGGGAGGGCAGCTACTTGAGCTGAGAGGGTATAGAAACTCAATTGCTAGCGCATTTATTTACTCAAACTTGGCTACCTATTTGTGCTAAGCACTGTGCTGAGTGTCAGGGATACAGCAGTCAACTAGATCGTCAAGGCCCCTGCCTTCATGGGGCTAGCGAAGAAGGCCCAAAGAGCAAAGTGTTTAAAGGGAAAGGTGGTGTTCTAAGCAGGGCTGGCCAAGCCTCCTTGAGAAGGCAATGAATATTCAAGCTGATAGTAAGGCTGATTATGGGGAGAAATGCGAAGAAACAACTCAGGTCCTGCCACCGGGAAAAGAATAAAGCACCTTGTGAGGAGCGGGCAGTATGGTGAGTCTACAAAGAATGAAGGGAGAGGGTTAGTGTGTGAAATTGGAGGTAGGTGGGGTACTGACTTGCATGGCCTTGTAGGGAATGTGAGAATTTTCGATTTTGTAATGGCAGTGGGAAATCACTGAAAAGTTTTAAAGCAGGGAAGTTACATCATCAAACTGTTCAGTTTTAAAAAAAAAAGTGTGGCTGCTGTACGGAGACTACTCGGTGAGTTAAGAGTAGTTGTGGGTATACCAGGTATAAGGAAATCCAATCAAAAGACTAATTATCATGGGCAGTGTTAAGATAGATTTTGGCATTTACATGTGAGGCAGGAGCAAATGGGACTTGGAAAATGGATGTGGGGGATGTTAAAAATACTCAATTACTCTTTCTAGGAAGCCTACCATTAAAAAAGATAAAGGGAATAACTGATTGAGCCTCCAGGGGGGAATGTGGCCCTGGGTATAGGTCTTTTGTGTGAAGTGGCCCTGGGTGGTCTTCTGTAGTTGTTCACAGATAACCAGAATAGTAGAAGACCTTTCTTTCAGAAACTTCCTGTATTGTGTCATCCAACAGGCACCCCCTTTTCTAGTTACTCCTGAGATTGAATTTATAATTCCAATTTATCTCTTTAAATCTACAGTTATAAACTTTTAAAAAGGGATACCAAAATTCGCTTAGCTCCAGTCTTCAACCTGCAGAGAAAAACCAGCATTACTTTACATTTGTTACATTTTCATCACTTAGATGGACAAGAGGAAAAACTAGTGATTAAAACACAGAAATGTTTCATGTAACTTTTTATTAAAAATAGTTTTTATACTGGATACATGTTTACAGATATAATTTTAAGAGAACCTCAGGCATACAAATGTGGGCTCTGGCTTGCTTCAAGGAGTGAAGATAAAGATATAAAAATCCTGATCTGCCTGAGTGAGGGTAGTCATTAAGACAGTAGCTAACATGTGGAAACTTAATATTCTTTCAAAGGATACTTTAAGCCCTCTTTTCATATCATTGTGGGTGAGCCTAGGTACCATGAAGACTATTCTGTAAGTCAACAAAACATTCACATTTCTGCTATAAGAATGGTTCCTATCTATGATGATGAGGATTTAAATGTTTGACTCGTGGCAATTCTTCAGAAAGGAAAATTAAAGAAACTCTCCATAAGGTATGGAGATAATAATATTTCCTACTGGAACTTTAAAATTACTTAATCAGTAAGAGTCAAGAGTAAATAGGGAAATGCTTTAGACCTGGGCTTCTTAGATGACAAGAGGAAATTTATTAAGAGCTAAGAGGAGTGAAAGGGGCTTCACAGAACTTTCTTGAAAGAAAATGTATTCAGATGGTGATTTTACTGATATTAAATTATCCTGAGTCACTTGCCTCTTAAAGTGGAAGGTCTTTTTCATTATATGAACCTTTAATCAAAGAGATAAGACTAGCCCCATGCTGTGATGTTTTGGTGCTGGGACTTTATTTGCCCAAGGCACACCTTCTGTAAGTAGAATCAGTAATACTTAAAGTGCAGTCAACCTTTGTTAGAATTATTTCATTCAGATTGGTGTATGACTTAGTGGTTTATAATAAATATCTATGGATAATTTATTGACTTTTAAAAGATATTATAAAATGGACATATCTCAAAATGGAGTTAACTTATATTTACAACAAACCAAACAAAAGCAACAATCATAGAATTACAGGGTCACATTTTAATTCCTGAATTTTACAGGTCAGCATTAATATCACCACATGTATACAAATGGTGTAAAACAAGTACAGTGGTATTTTTTAATACAAAATAAACATCTGTTTTATGGAAAAACTATACTTCATATCTACACAGACAGCCCATCTTTTCCAAACAATAGCCAAAATTAAAATTAACTACAAAATCTCCAAAACAGGGGAAACTGCTTCAGTTTAAGCTATTCCAGGAAAAATGGACCCATAACACATTACAAGGGTGATCTGAAGATTGTAGCTGGAATTACTATTTTTCACTTTTCTTCCCAATGCATTAAATTGTAGTTTGGGGGACGTTTTTCTCACTTCAGCATGATCTCAGATCATAGATGAGCAAAACTAACATTAAAATATTTACAGTTAACTTGCTGTTCTAAAAATAAAACTTCTTAACTGTTTGCCTCATCTTACTATTTTAAGTTCATTTACGTACATGGAATGTGCTTTTATTCTTTAAAAAAAAAAAAAGCAGCTTTCATATTACACCCCTGTTTATGGAAAAACTTCATGTGCTGCATACTGACTTTGATACTGAAGTAACTTCTTGGATCAAAATGGCCTCTAGATATGCCACTTAATTCAGCACTATTCTTTGTATGGAAGTCTTTATAAATTACACTTTAAAACTAGCTTGCAGCTCTGGACAGAGACAACTTAACCAACAAAACAGAAAGTGACTTCAAAGTATCCTCCACCAAAGAGTGACTGGGAGGGAGACAGTTGGAAACATTCTGTTCAACCCACTCCCAAGTTTCTAGAAAAAATCATTTCGAAATACTACTGTACTGATACTTGGCATCAGTTATCTCTAAAAGTGCTGATTTTAAAGTTCTACTGACAAAACTCTCCATTTTGAATCCAGCTTGTTTTCATCAAAATACATACTGAAAATTCATGGTGTAGAAAACTCAACATGTACTGTAACACAGAGTGTACTTCCCTCCAACTACCTATAAGGCTGAATTTGTTAAAACTTCAAAAAATGGTCCCAACAGCATAACTTCACTTTTATGATAGTTGAATTTGTTTTCCATAAAAATTTTTTTAAAAAGAGGCAACTGATTAAAAGAACAACATGGCCAGCACCATTATACAAGTAATGTTATTGGGTTTGTAACTAAAGTTCTGCAATTGTTTCTAGATCGGATACCCCCCCCTGGAGCAACCCTGCATTTAATATTTTATCAACCTTGTCCCTCCCCAAGCCATTCCCAAACCTGAGAGTTTCCTCACTGAGAGGCTATCTCCCAGGTTCAGGTCACTAACCTTTTTTTGACAGCCTGAAAGGCAAACCCCTTAATTACTAGCAAGCAATCAAGTTCCTGGGAAGCCTTTTGTTTTTCTTTTTACAGAACTAAACTCTCCTAGCTGATATACTGAGTATCTTTTGCTACTCCTTGTATATTTATAAGTTCAAGTGAGAAAGCTTTCTGATTCAGATTTTCAGCTCATTGAACAGATGCAGCATTTTAGTAAGACCACACGTTTGAGGGTCCCCAGTAAGTATTTTATGAGCCAAGACGAGGTCTTTTCCTGGGAGATGTTTCTTCTTCTTCATCTTCCTCTTCATCATCTGGATAATCCACTAAACCAACCAAACTGCCCTATTGAAGAATAAAAAGACTTTTTTAAAAATACATAACTTAAGGGAAAAAGAGCTTATTAGTGCAGTTGCTTTTAAAGACATCACAACTTTTCTAATCATATATATCTCAAACATAAATTTGATATAGTAACTGCTTGAAAATTATGAACACTTGGTACTAGTTGATGGCACTCTTATTACCCTCAACTTTTTTATTCAGCCCTTGGATTTTTAATGACACCTCACAATTCAATTCAGCAAAATTTCACTGTGGAAAAGTATTATCTCCAAAAAGTAGGACTCACAAATCATCAGGATACTGGAAGGAGTGAGCTGGAAGGACCTTGGAGATGAACTAGTTCATCTCTATGTTTAAACTATAAAATAGTGACAAGTAGCCGCCTTTTTGCCTCTGTTCTTCATGTATTTCATCACTATGTGCACACCACTGTTTTCATTCTGCTTTTGATGATAAAGAACACATGAAGTGGGTCATACAACTAATAACTAAAAAATTTAGGGCTACCTTTCTCTAACCAAAAGAAAAGATGAGGTAATTCAGGTGTTTGGTCTTTTATGCGTAATGGATCCCTTTGAAAATCGTATTAAAGCTCTACACATTCTACCCAGAAAATTACATGTTCTCAGGTCTGTGTTCATTTTGCACCGACACCATGAAGTTAGTATGTATGTCCCACAGGTTAAAAGGCTGCTGTAAACAATGAATTTAGTTTAAACCCTTCAGACCTCAAACACAATAGAAATAACTCCTACTTCACAGCTACATAGCTTCATGTCTAAAGAACCCAGACATCTGGCAGTAACACTTTGCCAAAATATAAATGAACCACTGTAATGTTAATCAACAAAGGTCTCTGAGCAGCTAGAAAGAGTTATCAGAAAGTCTGGGAATTAAATCAAACTTCTTTGTAACATATATTTACGTGAGCATCTTTCTGCTGTCTTCTCAGCTTAATAACACACAAGTCTTAAGTTTGATAAGCAAGAGGTAATATGGCTAAATTGTTAAGAATGTATTTGATTGTAGTCTGCCTGACTTCAAATTCCAAGGCCACCATTTTTTAGGTACATGACTGTGGGCAAGTGATTTAGTATCTCTATGCCTCATTTTCATTATCTGTAAAATTGGTATTAATAGTACTTACACCTCACTGAACTATTTTGAAAATTAAATTGAAAATAAAACATAAAAAGCACTGGGCACAGTGGTTAGTATGTAGTTAGTGTTCAGTAACTGCTATTAGCTGCTATTACTAATATCATTCTTATTTATTTGGTTTCAAGCCAAACAAGTTAGATGAGAGGAGATAGAAGACATTATTACCTTATAAAAAGACACCAGTCTGATATTCACAAAGATAACAAGTTATCGAGGAAAGTTTTAATTATGCTTAGGGATTACAGATTATATATCATAATGTACAAATATTTCAGTTCCCAACGGGTAACATTTAAAATGACTTTTTAAGAAATAGTCTATCTGGGGCGCCTGGGTGGCGCAGTCGGTTAAGCGTCCGACTTCAGCCAGGTCACGATCTCGCAGTCCGTGAGTTCGAGCCCCGCGTCAGGCTCTGGGCTGATGGCTCAGAGCCTGGAGCCTGTTTCCGATTCTGCGTCTCCCTCTCTCTCTGCCCCTCCCCTGTTCATGCTCTGTCTCTCTCTGTCCCAAAAATAAATAAACGTTGAAAAAAAAAAAAAATTAAAAAAAAAAAAAAAGAAATAGTCTATCTGAAACACTCACCTACATAATTTCAATTTTATCTCTATATCTATACCATAAACAAACTCCTATATAGTAAAAAAAAATCATGTTTACTGAAAAGAATAAAAATATAAAATGTGAAATATTGGAAGTAAAAAGACCTGTAATCCAGAGGTGCACGCTGTAAACAATTTGACAGATTCTGGACTTAAACTATTAATATAATTCATCATGTTAAAAAATTCTAAGGAGAGAGAATTCAAGAATTATCCTCTATGCAAAAAACAAAGGACAGATCTTCCATAAACATGATTAATAAAATTTTTAAAAATCATCAGCAGGAGTGATAGCTTTTACATCTTCTAATTTTTATAGCTTTAATTTATCTCACCTAACTGGATTGGCTAATACCCAGGAACAATGGTTAAATTACAGCAATCATAGTGGTATCCTACCTTGTCCCCAACTCTGGTAGGAACACTGCTAATATTTTCTTAAGTATAAAGCTAGCTTTTGGTATCAGCCATACATACCATGTTAAGAACCTACCTACTTATTTGCATTTTACTGAGTAAATTTGATAAACTGTAAATATACATTCTATACAGAAATACGTATAAGGGGGTGCCTGGGTGGCTTAGTCAGTTAAGTGTCTGACTTTGGCTCAAGTCATGATCTCCTGGTTCATGGTTTTGAGCCCTGCTTCAGGCTCTGTGCTGACAGCTCAGAGCCTAGAGCCTGCCTCAGATTCTATGTCTCCCTCTCTCTCTTTGCCCCTCTCCTACTTGCGCTTTCTCTCAAAACTAAATAAACTAAAAAAAAAAAAAAAAAAAAAATACACATGTATATATGAAATATTTTGTGTAGAAAGTCACATACAATTGTTTTAACTGCAAAAGGCTGGAAACAAGTTTAAAATGCATCAATGGGGGGCGGGGGGCGCCTGGGTGGCTCAGTCCGTTAAGCCTCCGACTTCAGCTCAGGTCATGATCTTGTGGTTTGTGAGTTCAAGTCTCGTGTGGGGCTCTGTGCTGACAGCTGAGAGCCTGGAGCCTGCTTCGGATTCCCTCTTTCTCCCTCCCTCCCAAATTAATAAACATTAAAATTTTTTTAAATGCGTCAATAGGGTTAGTTATAAATTGAAGTGTATCATACGCTGGAATTCTATGGAGGAAGTTCTTTTATATCCTGATATGGAAAGCTCACCCAGATAAGTCTGTTATGTGTTATGTGAAAAAAGCAAGAGCAGTGTTCTCTTTTGTTAATCTGGGGCAAAAGAAGTGTTTGTTTTGGCCACCTACTAATAGTTTCCCATTCTGATTTCATTTTTTTTTTGTAACTATTTTTCTTCAAGGAAAACGTGCATGTTTTATAGCTCTACAGCTAAAAAAAAACTTTGTAATTTCATTAGTAGCTAATGTCTTACCAGCCTTGAAAACTATCAAGTTTTCAAAGAATGCAATTTTTTAAAAAATGTTTTTTATTTCTGAGAGAGGGAGAGAGAGAGAACATGAGAGGGGAGGGGCAGAGATAGGGAGACAAAGGATCCAAAGCAGGCTCTGTCCTGACTGCAGGAAGTCCAATGTGGGGCCCGAACTCATGGAACTGTGAGATCATGACTTGAGTTGAAGGTGAACGTTTAACCCACTGAGACTGAGCCACCCAGGCACCCCTCAAAGAATGCAATTTTAAAAAATATATTAGAACTTTAGGATGCCTTGCACAGGAGAATTAGAAAAGTTCACATCTGATCTATTTAAGAACCAATCAATTTGATTACAGCAATAAACAGACAGTGAAAATGGTTAAACAGGGCACTGCTGATAAAGAACCTGCCACCACTTAGAAATGTGGCTACACTTTGTTGAAAAAGGCGGAGAGCCAATTTAACTAGTTTCACTTCCGTAAACTCCTATCTTGCTTAATTTCAAACTTTTGTTATAGTCTAGAGTGACTGAACAATTTATTTTCCAAGAACAATCACTGTTTTCTCCTTGTCCCCCAAAAAGATGTAGACAGATGCGGCAATCTGCTGTTAGTGTCAGAAGGGTAAAAAATGTGTTAGTGCTTACATTTCATTTTGCTCAGTCATAAATAAAAAATTATCTGGAAGGATAATAAATTAAGAACTCTAAGAAATAACCCAGAAAGTAGAACAAGAAGATTTAAAAAATGAGTAATAAGCGAGGAAAATTATGAAAATTGTAAGCTAAACCTAGAAGGCCCAACATCCAAACATTAAGTTAATAGTGAAATAGCACAAAATGTCCTCAAATTGAAGGACATGACTGTTTGGCTGCTTCCAAGAAGAAAATAAAATAGCACACACAAAGGATCATAAATAAGAAGGTCTTCAGATTACTTGATAGCAGTAACTTCAAATTTTTAAAAGAAAATTATTTCCAACCTGGTTCTATATTCAGTTAAACTGTCAGTCAAGTATGAAGACAGAATCAACATATCTTCATACATGAAGGTCTCAAATTTTACCTCTCATGGCATTTTTTTTTTTTTAGAAAACAATTAGAGGATATGTTCCACCAAAATGGGAGGGAAAATCAAGAAAGAGTCCAGAGACATGAGATGCAGGAAACAATCCAAGAAACAGAGAGGCAAAAGAAGTACTAGGATGATGGCTGAGGCAGCCATAAGACAAAAGCTGTGCAGCAAATCTAGACAGCAACCGATCTAAGCTGGAACTGGAAGGGAGGCTTCAAGACAGAGGTCTCCACAGGGGATACTATGTGGAAACTAACCTGAGAGGTAGTGAAAGAATTACTGACAGGCACCTAACTACTGCAACAAATGAAAAAATGGTGGCCATTATTTACTCTAGAAAGAGAAAAGTTACCAAGAAAAATACAGTATAGGAAAAAAGACCAGGAAAAAATTCACAAAGAATATTTATATTGTCATCACAGCAATAAAATTATCAATTATTTAACCAAAAATTGTGAGAGAGGAAATAAGGGTGAGGGTGTGGTAAGGACTGTTCACATGCTAAATTCTTACCTACCGTAACAAGAATAAATTAGGTCTAAACTTGGCAAAACAACACAGAAGTATTAACATACTACTTAGAAATAGAAGGTACAAGAGTTCTAAGCTATCTCTGTGGAAAGGAAAAAGGACTGATTGTTTCCCTCAACATTTTTTTTTTTTCCCAATGTTTATTTATTTTTTTTGGGATAGAGAGAGACAGAGCATGAACGGGGAAGGGGCAGAAACAGAGGGAGACACAGAATCGGAAACAGGCTCCAGGCCCTGAGCCATCAGCCCAGAGCCTGACGCGGGGCTCGAGCTCACGGACCGCAAGATCATGACCTGGCTGAAGTCGGACGCTTAACCGACTGCGCCACCCAGGCGCCCCTTCCCTCAACATTTTAATACTACTTTGACTTTTGACAGTAAGTGCATGTATTGCTTTGATTAAAAAAAAAAAAAAAAGTCTATATTGAGAGGGTGCAAATAGTGTTCTAAGCTCTTTACACTTATTAAAAAATTTAATATTTACAACATGCCTTTAGAGTAGGTGCTCTTTTATCCTTGTTTATAATGAAAAAAAACTAAGGTTGTGAGAGATTTAATAATTTACTCAAGGTCAAACAGCCTAGAAAGAGGCAAAGCCAAGATTTGAACCCAAACAATTGAACTCCACAGCAAATATTCTTACTATAGTATCACAAATATTACATTAAATTGTCCTATCAAGAAGGGAAAATTAATTTTAAAACTTCTAGTTAAAAAACATAAAATGTTTCAAAAGCAGTAGAATCTCACTGACAATGCTACTTCTGTGATCTTTAGTCAAGAGCCTACCTCAATGCAATACTGACTAGACTCCACATTTTTGTAAAACAATGAATTCAAATTGTATTTTGTGTTCAAAACTAGATGCATCACTTAAGATTAGGTTTTCTACTACTATAACATTTCCCTCCTCTTGTCCTTCTACTCTTCTCCTAACAGTTGTCTTATATTTATGCCTTTTTATTTTATGCCACTCCTTTTTGGGGAAAAGGATGGTTGTGTATAATAACAATATAAATGAAAGAGTTTTATATAAAATTTAAACTTGTTTATATGAAACAGTAACCAATGGGAAATACATATGCTATGCAAGTAACAAAAAGGCTAATATCCTTATAACTGAAGATTCATTCATATAAAGAAAAACATAAGCCAATTTTAAAAAGACAAGACTATGAAAAGACAACTTGCAGAAGAGCAAATTCAAAAGGCTAGTAATCAACGTTGCTACTAACACAAAACACACAATTGGGAAAGAGATCTATTCTGTCTATGCAACCTAATGGGCAAAGATAAAAATAAATTTAACAACACTGGCAAAGCTGCAGTGAGCCAAGCACACTCATACAATGCTTACAGTAACATAAGCTGGTATAGACATTCTGGATGTATCTGATAATATGTATGAAAACATTCCTTTATGCATCTATCCAAGAAAATAGCTTAAAATGCAACAATCCAGCAGTCCCATCAATGAAACAGCAGAATCAACTTATGTGCTCCAAAATATTACTGGGTGTGTTGCTTACAAATATTATGATACAGATAAATAAAATGAAATTCTGTGGTCATCAACAGTATTTAAGTAACAAAGAAAAATTCTTTAACAAATAAATAAAAGCAAGATACAAAACTGTTTAATTACATGTCTGATAAACCCATATACCTAAAGAAGAATCAAATATTAGCAGTCATGTTCTCTGATGACAGCGAGCAAAACTTTCTTCTTTGAAATTATTTTTATTATCCAAATTTCCTTCAGTAAACATGAAATAATTTTAAAGATGGAAAAAGCAAAGTTTGTGTATAGAATAGTTTCACATACCTTGGTGGCTGTTACTGATGTGGCCAAGTTTGTAGTTTTGGAAGAGGATCCATTAGAACTTGCTGGTGGTGTCTGAGCCACTACAGATTTACTGTTTGTACTGTTTGTTCCATTAGCAGCACTGGCAGAGTGGGAGAAAGTAAATTTGAAGCCACTAGATGATGTCCTTTTGGGAAGGTTTTCTTTGTCTTCACTTTCTTTTGCTAAAGCAAAATTTTAAATCTTTTTTAGTAAAGATTCCTAAGCAAAGCATCTGAAAAGCACAGTAACTTTAAAACTTATAAATCATTAATGTGGATGGAACTGGAGAGTGTATGCTAAGTGAAATAAGCCATACAGAGAAAGACAGATACCATATGTTTTCACTCTTATGTGGATCCTGAGAAACTTAACAGAAACCCATGGGGGAGGGGAAGGAAAAAAAAAAAAAGAGGTTAGAGTGGGAGAGAGCCAAAGCATAAGAGACTCTTAAAAACTGAGAACAAACTGAGGGTTGATGGGGGGTGGGAGGGAGGGGAGGGTGGGTGATGGGTATTGAGGAAGGCACCTTTTGGGATGAGCACTGGGTGTTGTATGGAAACCAATTTGACAATAAATTTCATATATTGGGAAAAAAATATAAATTCAAAAAAAAAATAAAACTTATAAATCATTGCCTCTGCTTTATAAGAGTACAGCATGATGTGTACAGTTAAGTCTTTAATTAGCTGGAATCTTAGAAATCTCAGGATTAGAAAGGATCTTAAGAATTATATACCAGAATCTGCCATCCTAGGCTAGAATTCTACACTGCTGTATCTAGGACACATCAAGGATTCATTACCTGCCTGACTTCCTTTTACGGTCTCTTTGCAGCTTCTACTCACTGCACTGATCCTATACTCCTATAGTCCTTGTGAAAACCTGATAATCCCTCCCACAAGTCAGTATTTTAAATGCTTAAAGACGATGATATGATCATATCTATCAGTCTCTTATTTCCTGAATATTCCAGGTTCCTTTATCTGTTTCTCTTATGACATAGGTATCTACTATCCTTTCATATCTGGTTGCTGTTTTTGTGTATGATTCTTGAGTGGATGTGGTGCTTCAAGCACGGCCTCACTGCCCCTTTCCACGGCAGTCAGGGTAGTGCCTGTAATGAGTAAAGGTAGAAGAATTAGGTCACCAAAATTTACCACCTATTCCTTAGGACATTTTAATGGGCTATTTGCTCCCCCAGGCTGAAGTAAACAGAACTAAGAGCATTAACGAGTACATGATGAATGATGCTGGGAACAACGGTTTCAGGAAAAATGTAATAAATCAATAAAACACTATCTAAGGAGAATTGCCTTTAGAATACCTCACATTCAAAATCACAAACTTTATATGAAGTCCAGGAAATGCTTTGCTTTTTCAAAATGTAGATTTGTATTAAACATTTATATGATATATGGAGGGCAGTACTCCAATAATGGTAATTTTTTAGGCCATAGAATTAAAGTGATTCGTTCTTTTGAAAGCTAAGTAAGATCTCAGTTTTAAAAACAAGTTAAACTATTTGAAGGATGGGAAATTTTACTTTCATTTCTCTTCCCTTGATAGCGTATCTTTATTAAATTTTTATAATGATTTTAAAATTTCAAAGAGCAAAGTTACTTCTCTCAGCTTAGTTTCCTCAGCTGTAAAAGGCAGAGTGCTCTGGATATAAGTTTCTATGGATCTATATGGTCTCTATTATTATTGAGGATTTCAGTACAGAAATAAATCCAAGATTATTCACAGAAGACAATGTATTAAGTAGAAAATATAATAATTTCAGAAAATATAATAATTTCTAAATAGTAAATGAAGGGCATCACAAAATGACAAGTTTCAAGAAAAACATTTTAAACATGAAAATAAGTCCCAGCTTTGGAAAAAGATGTGGAAGTTTTAAAAGGTCACATTTCACTATAAAATTCGTATCTTTCATACTTTATATACTATGGCCAAATCTTCACAGACAACTCAATAATTTCTGTATTTAAAAATGATGCACTATTCAAAAACTTAAAATTTTAATACCTTTTTTGGTCTCCATAAATTTTTCATAAGTATCTGGAAAATCATCTTCTGGCTTAGATTTTTCTACTGGTGCCACAACTGCTTTTCCTTCCTCCTCTTCATCTTCATTAAACCACATTTCTTCATCCTCTTCCAAGGCTTTTGCATCTCTGCGAAATCTGTTACTACGCAATATAGATGGTACACTGTAAGAAACATACCACAAATACTAATGACTTAAAGTTTGTAACCAGATTAAATTTGAGAATAAATATGTATAACCAAGAGGAGCTAAAGTAATTTTAACTGAGTATAATTTATATCATAACCACCTCAACTGTGATACAAGATGTAACCAGAAAATATCCCAAAATATTTTAGGATATTGCAAACTAAACTAAAAATTTACCTTGAGTTATGATACAAAGCAGTCATTTTTCACATAAAAGATTCTGGTAAGGAGAATATCCTACCCTTCTATAAGACTCTGTACTATCTAATGATGGAAAGAATGCTCCTGGGTAAATTTATTATGTCAGATCCAAACAAAAGATGATTTTGGATATAATTATATAAACTATAGATGTAATATACTTAAAACAATACCTGTTCAGTTTCTGATTTTGTCTGTCTTTTTCTTGCTCATATTTAGTCTTCAATCCTTTGAATGTCTGAACATATTCAATTGATTCAAGTGCTTTATAAAAGTTTTCAACTATATGTGCAGTAAGAGACTTGATATCTTCCTGTATAAGGACAAAATTTACAATTCAAATATAATTCAATGACTGTTAGGAGAAAAACTTAAAGAAACTTTTTTACAGTTCCAAAGCTGACCAAAAAAGATTTTTCAAAATCGCATTCCAAAAATAAGTGTCCTAGTTTCTTTATACATGAGCCAGGCCTCCTCAGAAAACTTGGAATAAAAAAGAAGCCTTTTTGGGGGGCTACTAAACATCTGAAAGTAAACAGATTTAGTTTATATCTTGTTTATTTTTTCCATTTATGTAGCACTTCACAATTTAAAAAGCACTTTAACATATACTTTCACTTGATCCCCCTAACAATTCTATGAAATAGGGTTCATCACTCCCATTTTACAGAGAAGGAAAATTGAAGATCTCAGAGGTTAGATGGCCTGATCTAGAGCACACAGCCAGTTAGAAAATTATATTCTTTTTTTTTTAAATTATATTTTCAACAAAATGTTAGGTGTTACTTAATGACTCCTTCTTTAACTGGTAAGAAGCCTTACCTAAATAATAAACAGAGACTCCTTTGACTATATTACATGTACAGATATGATCAACTGTTAACTTGAATTCCACCTATTTCCAGTCTTCCAATGGTATAATTTTTGTGAAATAAACTGACAGCAATAACTTCTAAATTCTATATGAACCATTCTAAATAATCATTCCAAATACCTGAGTGTGAAGCAGGCTCATTAAAAAAAAAAAAGTTTATTTATTTGTAATTTTGAGAAAGAGTGTGTGCCCAAGTGGGGAAAGGGCAGAAAGAGAGAGAAACAGAGACAGAATCTCAAGCAGGTGCCTGAATAATATTTTTATTATTAATAATAAAAGTCGTCATTCAGGAATTTAATATTAGTAAAAAATATACATGCCACTTCTTTAAAAGATACACCATAGGGGCGCCTGGGTGGCGCAGTCGGTTAAGCATCCTACTTCAGCCAGGTCACGATCTCGCGGTCCGTGAGTTCGAGCCCCGCGTCAGGCTCTGGGCTGATGGCTCAGAGCCTGGAGCCTGTTTCCGATTCTGTGTCTCCCTCTCTCTCTGCCCCTCCCCCGTTCATGCTCTGTCTCTCTCTGTCCCAAAAATAAATAAACGTTGAAAAAAAAAAAATTAAAAAAAAAAAAAAAAAAAAAAAAAGATACACCATAATAGGGACACCTGGGTGACTCAGTCAGTTAAGTGCCCAACTCTTGATTCTCATGGTTCCTGAGATCAAGCCCCAAGTCAGGATCCATCCTGACAGCACAGAGCCTGTTTGGGAGTCTCTCTCTCCTCCCCTCCCCCACTCAGGTGTGCACACGTGGGCACTCTCTCTCTCTCTCTCTCTCTCTCGCTTTCAAATAAGCTTTAAAAAAACAAAGATATACCACAAACTGTTTCTTTTAAGGATTTTAAGTCTTTAAATTAGTTCTCCTGTAAATCTCAATTAAGAAATATTAGAAACCCAGGTAAAATGGTTCTGTACTATACCCTGAACAAAAAGATGAGTCAAGGTTTGGGATTCAATGTACATTTATCAACTACCCAAAATTATTTTCTGAAAAACAAATTCAATCATAGGAATAGGGATGGGGTTGTTACCCTACAACTCATTTTATCAGTATCTCACCAAAAATTTTAAGGAAAAAAATACAAAAGTCAATCTCTATTCATTAGAACAGTGCACTGTGAACTGGGGTTCAGATACTTGGTGAGCTAGTTAACTATGTTCCCTCTTTTCTAAGGCTAAAGAGTACTTCTATCCTCTTCATCCTTTTGAAAACCATACTCTTAGCAAGTGACTATTATTAGAAAAATAATCCAGTTAGCCAAATCATCTTTATCTGAGAATAGCATATCATGAGCAGAAATGTGATTTGTAACACACACAACTAGAGAATGAATTTCTAGCTCTGATTTTCTTTTTTTCAAATTCTTTCTAACCATGTGGCCATTTGCCCTGGTGGAATGATTTCATTGTGTGGGAGAGGGTAAATTTATTGTACTGGTTCTACAGTTACCTGTCTTATCCCTGTTGCTCACATACAGTTCTCTCCAGATCTTTTTATGACAAATCTTATGTTGCCCCAAAGCGAGCTGTGACCTATCTTCAAGCTCTGACTGTGCTCCTAACCAAATGGATGCTCTTGAATCAATCACTCAAATCAGTTTGGATGACTCAAGTACCTCATCTATAAAATAAGGCAGTTGGAGTGGTCTGCCTACTTCCTGGTCTCTTCAACTTAAAATTCCATGATAAAAGCCTACCTTTTTTACATCTTCCATCAAAGTTTACCAAAGTAATTATTTTCAACCTTTCTATATTTATCACTACCCCTACAACAGATCAGAGAGATCACATCATTGAATGGCATGCTTGACTGAAAAGTCTACATACATATGCCAAATATAATCCTAAAACATTTGGCCAATAAAAATAATACACAGTAAACATGGGTTAAAATACTATGCTCAATTTCACAATTTAGAATATTAACATTGCTAAACATATAATTATTTTGTTAAGAAGCCTTTACTATAAACTTACCACTCTTATGAATTCAAATAACTCAATGACAGCTGAATTCAACAGATTGTACCGAGTTCCGTTATCCAGGAGAGCATTTATAACTGGCTCAAAAAGATTTCCCTTTGTGATGTAACGATTATAAAATTCATCTTTAAGGCCAATTATCCGCCTCATAAAACGAAGAGCACCTAATTAAAAATAATACAGGGAACAAATTGATAATTTATTAATAATTATTGGGAAGTATAAAGAATGTATACTTCTAAAATAAAAAGTAAACACTGTGTACTAAAAATAACTGGGTTTTGAGGGAAAAAATAAGTTAGGGAAAGACCACTTAAACTTGTATAAACTTCTCTGGTAGCTAGCAAAAAGTCCAATAATTCGTATTTAGGAGATAAATAAACTATTCAGGCAGGTAGCTCCATGATATAGAGATTAAAAAAACATATAGAAAGCACAGGCTGCCGATGCCGGCAGTACTGGGAGCAGTGCTGGTGGACATGAAGACAGTACAGTGACAGCAGCTCAGGACCAGCGCAGGGCTGTCCGTCACGAAGGTGGGCGGAGCAGCGGTGTAGCCTGTCACGACGGCCTTGCCTCTCTGCAGGAGGGAGCTCTGAAGGTAGGTACTTCTTTGTGATTTCCTGAAAATAAAGCCAAAGGGGTTCTTGCTGCCAGCTTAAGAGGAGGGCTGAAGGTCTTTTACTTTTCTGATGAAAGCTACAGTTCCACTCCCACCATTTCAGTTCTCTTTGCCTTGGAAAAAGCATCTGTGAACTGACGCTACCTACACATTATAATGTCATTTCCTTGTTTACCAACTGCTTATGAGCTGTTTTGCCATAGCGGATCAGGCTGTACTTGTAAAAGAACAACAGAGTAACAAATAAGCAGTATCATCTGGCTTTTCACATTTTAGAATACTGAAATGTTCAGTCTCTCATTTCAACCCACTGTTCACAGATGGAAGTCATTAAAAGAAGTTTTGTCTGTCAAAAGAGGTTCCTAATATTATCTGAGAATAAAACAGAAACAGGCCACGTAAGGTCTAAATGTAGGATGACTGTAACACTAAACAAGTGTGAAGAGAAGTGCTAGACTTCTAACAACACCTAGTCTTTGTAGCAGAACAAGAAATACTTACTTAAGATTAAAAAGACTGAAGCACCGGTAAAGATGTGAGCACTCTCATACACTGCTGGTGAATAGTAGGATATAGTAACAACTACACTGCTAATTATAATGGAAATCTTGAAGCAATGTAAACATGTAAATACTGGAGATTTGTTCAATTATGGCACATCCACATAAAGAAATGACTCTGCAGTCATCCCTAAGCACTGGCTACAGAAAGCCACATAAGAACACCTATCATGAGAACATCCATCTTCTGAAAATTAATATAAAAATTTAATGTAAATGTGATCAGGATGAACTAGATAAAATTATTTTTAAGTTACTGTGGAAGAACAAGTATCCATGAACCAAGAAAATTATGAAAACAAAAAGTGAGGAGGGACTTAGCGGATAATTAACTTTACAACAAAGATGCCATAGTGGACTAAGAATAAACTTTCCCATTTATTTCGTCTAGTAAAGTAACAGATTTAAAAATATTAGTCCAGAAGTAAGACACAAGATATATGTGGTAACTTACTGGATAACAAAAGAGAAACTTTCATTCAGTAAGAGAAATATAGTTTATTTAATAAGAGGATGGGCACAATTGGCTATCCATCTAGAAGAAAACAAACCAAGACCCTCCAAACCATATACAAAAACAAACCTCAAATGTATTACATATATAAGTAAAAAATGAAATAATAAAAATATCAGAAGTAAAATGAGGAGAATATTTTATTTGTATAATCTTAGGACATAGATGTTCCTAAGCAAGACAAATTCCTCAAAACTCATAAAAAGAAGACATATTTTTCATCAGGGAGAATTTTAAAATTGTTACGTCAAAAAATAAAATAAAGGTAAATGGGAAAGACAAATGAGACTGGGACATTTTCCCCCCCAAACATGATATATTACTGGTACCTCTAATATAAAATGAGCTCTAAGAAAAAGGTAACAGACAATCCACAACAGATAAAATTCAAAAACACTAAAACATGAAAGTATGTTGCCAAAGAAAACATAAATTAAAACACAAGTGGAATACCACATTTCCCATCATCTGCCTCCTAACATTTTAGGAGCCAGTAAAACTGAATGCTGCTAGAGTGTCAAGTGCTTCCATCTTTTGGGAAAGTTATCTGGAGGCTGTATGTTAAACTCAAATTTGAAAGGATACATTAAAACTATATAAACATTCTTTTCTGGCAATAGAATTATTGGGAATCTACACTATGGAAATAAACCAATACTTAAAAGATTCATATACTAGACTATTTACTACAATGTTGTTTGGAGTGGCAAAATACCAAAACAATCCCATAATCTGTACACTGCAGAATGGCAGAATAAATTGTGGAAGAGCCACTCCATCAAATGTTACTCAGCTACATTTAGGAAAACAACTTAGTTGAGATTATATTCAATCACCTAGAGTAAGACTAAGGGACTGAGAAGTATGTTAATATGATCCTTTTTTGGATAAAAATAAAAAATGCCTATAACTGTGTAAATATGTTTATATAAATTTTTACGGATACAGAAAAAAATTGTGCAGGCTGTTAATGGTGGCTACTTTTAAGGTCTTAAAAATAATGGTTGGGGGATTAATATTTTCTCTATATATTAAATGTTTACATTTTATCTATGATTTTTATGCTCAGAAAAACACCCAAAGCTCTTTTTTTTTTTTTTTTTTCAACGTTTTTATTTATTTTTGGGACAGAGAGAGAGCATGAACGGGGGAGGGGCAGAGAGAGAGGGAGACACAGAATTGGAAACAGGCTCCAGGCTCTGAGCCATCGCCCAGAGCCCGACGCGGGGCTCGAACTCACGGACTGCGAGATCGTGACCTGGCTGAAGTCGGACGCTTAACCGACTGCGCCACCCAGGCGCCCCACCCAAAGCTCTTTTTATTTGGAGAGAGGAAGTTGTTAGTTTATCTCTATTTGCAGGTAAAATTGTGAAGAGGAAAGGGAAGTTAAAAGTTTGGCAACCATCAACTGAAGCAAATATTGGCATTTAAGTTTGATTACTACCGGTTCAATTGGTCTACTGAGGGGGACTACTCCTAAATTATTTTTACAAGTTCAATAAATAACCCGAGTTACGCAAAAATATTTCAAGGCTATATCTCAAAAGTATAAAAAAAAGTCACCAATGAATGACAGTGTAATGAAGCGGATGTAAAAGACAGTAGGACTTGTTCTATTAGTGAAACGCTGTTGTTGTACATGCTATTGTATCACGACTTAAGCCAATTCAATCCAAATGTGAGTAATATGTGGGTGGGAAGCACCATGACCTATTCCTCCTGTCCTTTAAATAAAAGATTAGTACTTCTCATAAAATCATCTCTTTAATAGCATATATACTGCTAAAAAAAATAAAGTCCAATGGGTAACTTCAGGGTTTATCTCTATTAAAAATGTTGTTCCTTAAGATATTTTACAAGAACATTCATTTAAAGTGTTACTTACACAAGGCCAGGAAAGTGTGCTTTGAATTCATCAAGACCAAGACTCTTCTTAGCAAGTCCTTGTTCATAATATAGTTTTTTATGTGGTATGTGTGATGTTCCACGCAAAATGTGAGTAGTTCTAAAATTAAGGCAAGCAGCTGTGCTGTTTGATAATTATCTACAAAGAAAGTCATCATATGAAAATAAAATAAATATCGCAATTCATCTAAATAGAATAAAGCTTATGTCCTAGATTTTAGAGCAACAGTAAAATTCTATTTGCTCCTCATTTTTATATCAATTAAAGAAGCTACGGATTTTTACTTTTTCATTAGCAGACTCCCCAAAAGTATTATCAGTTTTACTGACTAAATGGATACTTTCTAAGGCTCTTGTATAAAATATTTATGAATATTAAGAGGAAAGAAAGTCTAAATAAAAATCTACAAACATGATAAGAAAACCGTCATTGCACTGAGATCTTCTTAGTAGTGTTTCCTTAATATGTGCTATTACTATTAATTAACCGATAAAAAGAGTCCACAGTAAATAGCTCAAACTTTTTCCCCATCACATGGTGCAATATAAATTTCCCCAGTAAAATAAGTATGTTTTAAAAATTCATTTTTGAGAGAAAGAGAGCGAGTGTGCGTTCACGAGTGGGGGAGGGGCACAGGGGGGACAGAGGATTGGAAGCAGACTCTGTGTTGACAGGAGCAAGCCAGACGCGGGGCTCAAACTCACGAACCATGAGATCATGACCTGAGCCGAAGTAGGGCACTCGACCGACTGAGCCACCGAGGCACCCCAATATGCTTTCTTTAAAGACACCTTTAAGGAAAGGACATTTTTGGCTATTTGAACATCAAGTGAAAAATATTACATCAATATTTATTTTTAACAATAATCATTTTAACATCAAATCATGATATCCATGAGATGCCTACTGAAATAAACTACACTGTTTTTTTTCCCTCAAGAGGCTTTGGTGTCTACATTCATGAGATTTCAAATTGTTTCCTGAACATCAAAATTGAATGTATGTCAAAGGCTCATGTCAACAATTACCCACACCTATTACAAATGTTTTAGGCAAGAAATATTAAGCCGTGAGGAAATTTTGTAATTACAGCTTTACAGAGTAAATCTAGTCCAACTATTGTATTTTTGAAGAAGATTACAATTATAAATAAATATTTTATGCAACTATGATCCTATCAGGAATAAATCAGCATTCTTTTGATAACAGAATAGCCATTAAAAACTGGGTCACCTGTTCAGTTTTTAAGTGGCTGGTTCAGTTGGTTAAGTGGCTGATTCTTGATTTTGGCTCAGGTCATGATCTCATGGTTTGTGTGATCAAGTCCTGTGGTGGATCTGTGCTGAGAGTGCAGAGCCTGCTTGGCATTCTCTCTTTCCCTTTCGCTGCCCCTCCCCCACACTCAAAATAAATAAATAAACTAAAACAGAAATACAAAATACAGTTCTGGTATTTCAAAGATCCCTCCTACTTTAAATGCAAGTAAAGAGTTTTACTTGCTTCAGAGCAATCTGTGTAACCAACACCACAACCAATATATGAACTAGTCCCTCACCATTAAAAAAACTCTCTTAAACTCTCAATTCCCAAATTTTATTTACAAAGATTTTGTACCAATGATCTGCAGTGTTAATAAATGTCTTGTTTTCACATTCTCAAATTAGGACATGAAATTACTCATGATATCTTGAATCCAATCTCTCCTAGACCTTTGATGAGCCTGGCAGAAAAGATAGGATGCTAGGTGCACACAGCATATTTTCCATACTCCCAGCCCCACACCTGCTATGCATGTTCCAAGCAGAAGCAACAGTGTTTACACTCACATTCATAAACAATACCTAAGCATAATGTTGTCATCAATACTAGTTCCTAACTGGTCTTAGGATTTCAAAGATAAGAATGAACTAAAATCCTCAATTTTCAGATATCTTCTCAAAAAAAAAAATATCAGAAAATAAGCTCTAAATTTACAAAAACAAAAAATTCCAACTGGTTTTCTATCTTTTATATTGGAGAAAGTGGACCCTTTTCTTTATTATAAAGAAAAAAGGAAATATATTTTTTTAATTTCATTTGTTTGAAAATATGCCTTTCCTAGCCTTGTATAAATAAATGCATTATACTCTGAGGAAAAAAAGGCTTTCACTTTGTATTAGTTCATAAAATAAGAATTTATACTTACCAGGGCAAATCGTGCTGTTCTTGTTAGATCCAACTATATTATCTAATAAAAAAAGTTAAAGTCAGTTCAGTAATAATTAGATCACATTTTCCTAGTACTTTACAACATACAAAGCATGTCTTTGATCATAATCTCATTTTACCTGGATAATAATCATTAAGAATTAGTTGTGAGGAGAGGGTACGGGGGTGGGCAAAATAAGTAAAGGGAGATACAAGGTTCCAGTTATGGAATGTATGTCACAGGGATAAAAGGTACAGCACAGGAAACATAGTTAATGGTACTGTAACAGCACTGTGTGGTGACAGATGGTAACTACAACTTGTGGTGAGCACAGCTTAATGTATACACAGACTCTTCAACGTAGCACTGTGTATCAATTATATTTCAATTTAAAAAATTTAGTTGCTTCAAATATACCTGTATCTGCAATTGTTTACAGAATTGGGTGCAGATGAGGAATTATTAAAAGACAATATCACAAGTATTCTGATAAAAGAAAGTGAGGTTACAACCAGAGAAAAGAATGATACTTCTTTTACTTCTCTTAGCCATCCTCCAACAATTAGGACAGGTCTCTCTACGGAGGAGTTTCTTCAACTCCAGAATAACACATATGTTAACAATTAGTCATTTATGCTTTGAATTTTGAGAAAATAAGACATTATAAGTTCTGATTTCTAGGCACATGGCTTACAGTACATTTGTGTAGAAAAAAATAAGACTATCACACAGCATTGTGTATGATAAAAAATCTGGAAACAAATGTACATTAGAGGCAGAAAGGTTAAATTACAACATACTCATAAGAGAATATTATGTAGGGATTAAAAATAAGAACTCTAGCTATCAATATGGACAGATTTCTAAAAAGCACTGAGTAAAAGAAAAAAAAATTGCAGAATATGAAAAACAGAAATTAATTCTTATCAAGTTTGAAAACATGAAAAATAATACATTATACATGTCATAATAATATAAACAGACATGGGGTGATAAACTTCAAATTTAGCATTTCTTGAGGGATGGGGGAGAAATGAGAATGTGGGGAGAACAGGAAACTCCAACAAATCTGTAACTTATTTTCTTTTCGAAAATATTTGGAAAAATATGTCAAGTTAGTTTTGATAAAGCCAACAGGAAATATATGGGGGTCTGTTATACAATTATCTAAATATTTTTGTATGGCTGTAAGTATTTTAAAATAAAGATTAAAAATTTATGTTAATTTATACATGTGAAACCATTCTGCATGAAAATGTTCTGCAACATGTTTTACCCAACTATATATTTTTGGGAACTAGTCAGATGATAGATCAAAATTCAATTATTTTAATTGCTATATAGTATTCCATTATATGAATATACCATACATTCTTCATTTTCCTACCATGAGCAAGGCACCAACATCCTTGTACCTGTCATGCACATGCATAAATGTTCCCTAGGGAAATACAAATCAAAGCCACAATGAGATACTACCTCGCTCATGTCAGAATGGCTTACATTAACACCACAAGAAACAGGTGCCGGCAAGCATGAGAAAGGGGAACCTCCTGCACTGTTGGTGGGAGTGCAAATTGGTACAGCCATTCTGGAGAGCAGTATACAAGTTCCTCAAAAAACTAAATATAGAACTACCCCAAGGATCCAGTAATTGCACTTCTAGGTATTTACCCAAAGGATACAGAAGTATAGATTCAAAGGGGTACATGCACTCTAATGATTATAGCACCATTATTAACATTAGTAAATGTCCACTGAATGATGAATGGATAAAGAAGATGTGGTGTGTGTGTGTGCATGTGTGTATCTGTGTCTATATATCTGTATCTATTATCTACATGATAGAACATTACTCAGCCATCAAAAAGAATGAAATCTTACCATTTGTAATGACCTGGATGGAGCTAGAATTAGAATGTATTATGCTAAGTGAAATAAGTCAATCAGAGAAAAATACCATATGATTTCACTGATACGTGGAATTTAAGAGACAAAACAGATGGCTATATGAGAAGGGGGAAAAAAAGAGGAGAGGGGGAAAGAAACCACAAGAGATTCTTAACGATGAAGAATGGAGGGTTGATGGAGGGAGGTAGGTCGGGGATGGGCTAGATGGGTGATGGGCATTAAGGAGGGCAGTTGTGATAAGCACTGGGTGTTGTATATGATGAATCACTGAATTCTACTCCTGGAACCACAACTGCACTGTATGTTATCTAACTCAAATTTAAATAAAAACCAATAAATAGTGTTCCCTAGGATAGACACTCAGAAATTGAATTGATGGTATTATGTAAGGTGTGCCCAGTTCACAATTTTATTACTTTAGTAAACACTCTCTTTCACTTACTTCTTAACTGACTCATTGAATGTGTCCCCCCTATTTCTCATTTCACCAGATGAGTTGTATGCTTATCAAAAAGTCCTTTGTTTATGCTAGTTATTTTTGGCAGTATGAATACATAATTTAAATACTGCAGACTGATGTAATATCATAAAAATGTAGTATCTATGGCTAAGCTGAATACAGTACAAGTAGAAAAACCAGAAGTTGTAGCTGATGAATTACAGGTGTAGTTTATGTGTGATAGAGGACATGGAAAGATGTTAAAAAGTACATAAAAAAAAAGGCTTGCCCCTCTACAAAATATCAGCAAATGAGTCAGAATTTAGAATAAATATTTGCAAGGGTGCATGGGTGGCTCAGCTGGTTAAGCCTCCAACTCTTAATTTTGGCTCGGGTCATGATCTTGTGGTTCATGAGATCAAGTCCCACGCTGGGCTCTGCGCTGACAATGCAGAGCCTGCTTGGGATTTTCCCCCTTGGGATTCCCGCTGTCTTTCTCTCTCTTTCTGTGTCTCAAAATAAAAATAAACATTAAAAAAGAATAAATGTTGACGGAGTTTTTTTTTAACTTTACAGAGAGTGAGAGAGAGAGAACCCCAAGCAGGCTCTGTTCTGTCTGCACGGAGCCCAATGCAGGGCTCGATCTCACAAAACATGAGATCATGACCTGAGCCAAAATCAAAAGTAGGACGCTTTCCAGACTGGGTCACCCTGGTGCCACATACAGAGTTAATTTTTTTAAACCATTCTCTGCTTTAATCAACTTTTTTGATTAACCCATCAACTTTTGATCCTTATGTTGTAAAATTAAAGAGTTTTTACTATACTGCCAAATTATCCTCCAAAATGATGGTTCCCTTGGATTTTCCAATATAGGTAATATACTGTCTACTCTTATTCTCGATACTAACTCTAACAACTCTGGGAACAATCTCCTTTTGCTAGGTGTTTATAAATCTCTTCCTCAAGGTGCAATGATTTTTGCCACATTTTCTGTATCATTCTCTAACACAGACACTCTGAAACAAGGGAAATCATGATTTTATACTGCAGTTAAAATTTTTCAGTATTAATTTCCCTGACATATAAAGCACTGAGGAGACATCTTGTTGTAGATTTAATACTCATTTTAGTCTTCAAAAACAGAAACCATAAGCAGATAAGTAAGAGACCGTACCCTTTTCACACTTGTCTTCTGAAGTATTGGTCAAAAGTGGTGCTGTGAGAACATGCATACAATGGTTGTAGAAGAAATTTAGAAATTCACTTTTTTCAGTTTTCTGAAATATACAGAATTAAAAAAAATACTTTATTATCTTTTAATTAATAAAATGTCTCTAAGAATTAGTGTAGGTCATACACAAATAACAGATACTTTAAGATACCCCAAAAAACTAGTTTTATGTTCAACTTGATATTTTGCAGTACTAAAAAATCAAATCTATTTCGTATTACTTATTAAATTAAAATGAAAGCCAAGAAAATGATGATAAAAAGTTTATCTGAGGAAAATTATTCAGAAGAATTTTTCTTCAAATACGCTTGTGATCTGCAATGCAATGAAGAATATCTATCAAGCAATGTGGGAGGAGCAACTTAACTGCTTAAACTTTGAAATTCCAGATTTCATAGCATATCCAAATATGAAAAAACACCAAATTGATTTATCAAGCCATCTGAAACAGGGCAGAATTTAGACCTATTTTTTTAAATTAAATTTATTATTTGGAAAATAATGCTTTTGATTTTGGCCACTATTTTTTATACAAATGGTCTCATAAATAAGTCATGATTTAAATACAACATACGTATTCTCTAAATATGAGGGAACTTTATAAAGAAAAAACATCCCAACATTTTGAGACAACTATTAGTATTTTGGAATATTTCTGTAAGTCTTTTTTTAATGACTTCTGTCTTACTACGCGGTTGAGACCATTCAGTACATATTAATTTTTAATATGATTAAATAACACATTAACATAAAACTTATCATTTTCGCCAATTTTACTGTTTACAGTTCAGCAGTGCTACATATATACACACTGTTGTATGCTAACTTCGAAGAACTTAAGAGAGGCCAAGGGCCATAAATAGAAAGGCTAAAGTTTTACTAAGGTTTTAGCAGATTACAATCTTGTATTTTGCCAAAAATAAACTGCTACAGGACCGTCACTGCTACTTGAATGCCAAGTGTACAAATACTTGTTTTTCAAAATTGTACAAATTTTAAAATATTTTATATTTACATATAATTTATATGTTTATACATAATTTATTATACATAAAATCATTTAAAACTGACTAGACTAAAACATTTTTATCTCAGAATAATTTCTTACATTAGTTGTAGCCAGCATGTTCTCTGGATCAATTAGAGTACGAAGAAGTCCCATTAACTGAACAGCACCTCCTAGCTCAGGATCAGTGTCACAGATCATTTGTTCAATTACTACATTAATGAGAAGGATATCCTGAAAGAAAACATATTTCCATTAGACCTGGTTTGGAGATAAGACAAATATACCAACTGAAAGAATAAAATCAGAATTATACAGAAAAAAACAAAGAATAAACAAACTTTTTAAAGCTTTTACATTCCTAATATTTTGCAAAACATATTTAAACTTTTAGGCACCTAATATCTTTCAAAATTCTATAAACACATGAGTGAAAAAACCTAGTAAAAAAAGCAGAGCACACTACAGCTTATGATAACCTCAGTATAGGGGAAGTGGGAAACAAAACAATTTACCAGTGATTCTTGTTCACTGGAAATTCTAACAGATGCTCATTCTAGGTTTCAGCCTCAGTTATGAGTTTAGAAGTTGAGTAAGACCACATATCTTGTGACCCTAAAACACAGATTGTCTCAGCTTTTTTTTTTTTAATTCTTTAACGTTCATTTTTATTTTTGAGGCAGAGAGAGCATCAGTGGGGGAGGGGCAGAGAAAGGGAGACACAATTAGAAGCAAGCTCCAGGCTCTGAGCTGTCAGCACAGAGCCCAATGCAGAGCTTGAAGCCATTAACTGTGAGATCATGACCTGAGCTGAAGTCAGATGCTTAACTGACTGAGCCACCCAGGTGCCCTGATTGTCTCAGCTTCTAACGAGAAAATCCTTTCTGGCAAAAAAAGGGGAAAACTCAGTACAACTCTCCACAGGAAGCAAGTGGGTGTGCACTGTGTTACATAATAATCTAAAGCTACACAGATTTGTTGTTACATTAGTTGCATGCTTTGGCATCTAGATTATGAAACTACAAAGCAGCCTGAAGATACAAAATCTGCTTTTGGCATATATTTTTAAGAAATCTTGGGAATTAAAATACAATACAAAGCGACTGTTCATGTCAAAGAAAAAAGTTTTCACATCAACTCAGTGGATCTGAGAATATGTTTATAACTGGGGGAAGAAAGGTAGTAACTAAAGGAGATGAACTAGGGAACTGCGTGGAATGAAGATGAACTTAAATTGGGAGAATTCTGTAAAGTAATAAAAAGAAATCTTCAGTATAAAGCACTTTTTGTTATTATTCTGTTTTGCTAGCCCCTCTCGAACTTAATATATTGTGATTTCCAAAAATATTTCCCTGTAAAGTTCCTTAAAATTCCTTAAATTCAGCGAAGAACCAACAAAACCATGTCACAGCAACTGAACTGCTCAAAATTAGAACCCTACCCCTACCATGTTTCAAAATTTGAACACCAATAAATCAATTGTCATGGCATTAGGAACAGAATAAAATCTCTTCAGAGAGTTATTATGAAATAAAATTCACAGACCTACATTAATAAATTCAGATCCAAGCCTCATTTCAATTAGAAGGAAAGATTACACATTAATCTGCTGCTCTTATTCTGATATGATCGGCAAAGCATAACTCATGTAAAATATCAAGATACTGCAAAAAGGTGTCAGCTAATAAACTTTCTTCAGAACAATGCTATGGTATTTACTTACTTTAAGTCTGTAAATATGTACAAATTGGATTCTACCAGTTAATTAGGGCCTCAGATAATTTGCTCAATTATATACAATCTTCTTTCATAAATTCATTCATTTAAAACTTGACACACACACACAAATCATAAATGATGAATTTAAGTTACATCTAAATGAAACCACAGTGGCAAGACAGACTTCTTATGGTATAGCTCATACACTGAAATGTCATTTTAAAATAGTCTTCAAACTTTCTGCTCTTCTCTCTTACATGCAATGTCTCACAAATCCTGCTTCCATCAATATCAATGCCAAACTCTGAGTCGCATAATTTAGTGACTTGTGGAGGTGAAAAAAGCCAATTTATATATTTCATAGAGAAACAGATGGCTATAGAGAACTATAGCCCTTTTACGAGATAAGAAAAGAACTGCCTTTCTCAAAGGCCTGTAAGACCTCCCTGCTAGAGACAGGTATATGCACCACTGAATGCTATCTTCAGAATGTTTTAAGATACTGAAACTTCACCTAGGAAGGGCACAGAGGTCAGTAGATAAATTGCAATCTCTAGGTTTAAAGATTATGCTTGGTGTAAGATCTTCAGAATCCAGAAGAAGCAAATAGTGGAAGCCTACTAAATAGTTGAGGAAGCTTAACTGTCAAGAAAGCTTTAAAATAAAGAACAGTCCATGACTGTTCAATCTCTTAAGACCACCACTGGGCCAGAGAACTCATACCAACAGAAAGTAAGCTATGAAGATTATACAGATGCTTGTAAGAAAGGCATCCTCTACTGCCCATCCCAGATGTAGCCACAGCTGATTGTGTCCTGAGAGAAGAAAGGCTTTGGAAGAAAACAGGCAAGGGAGATTTTTCAGAGACAGCTGGTTTGGTTAAGAAGTCTGAGCTATTGCTATTCTTATTCAACAAATAACTGATGGACCTATGCATCACAGTTGTGAACGAACGACTGCTGTATGTATGTTCTCCCTTTTCCAAACAAAAGCAGTTTAGTTTTGATGTTGAGGGCGATAAATTATCTTTTTGTTTATAGGTCATTGAAACACTAGGAGCCTTATCTGGACCTGAAGGACTATGTAATACCCAAATACTCTGGATGTGGCACTGGATACAAAAGTGAATGGAAACTTGATTTGTCTCCCTTGAGGGAAGGGTGGATGAGGAAAGAAAAATGTATATAAATGTTAGGTAGGTATAGAAGTAGACTGCAGTTGATACTAGGAGATGCCAACTTAGTCTCTACTCTCTTTGTTTTGTTAGCAGAGCCCAAATTTTGTTCAGAGAGGCAATGTACTTAGCTAAAACACTATTTCCCAGCATCCTTCATTGCTAAGGATAATTCACTTTTGGCCTATGAAATCCAAGTAGAATTGCTAAGTGGAACCTCCAGGAAAGTGCTTTAAAATGAAACACAAAAGCTAACTAGCCTTCTCCATTACTCTGCCCTCTGCTTTCATATTCTTTTTGCCTGGAGGTGGAATAGTAATCTTACAACCTCAAAGTAACAGACATTAAAACCAGAAAATGAGAATGACCAGCTCAGAAGATGAAAGTGATTGGGCATAACGAGATGGGGATCTAAGGGCATCTTGGAGTTGCTTCTCAACTTATTGCGACATTAACAAAATAAAACCTTTATTAAGTAAAACTATTTTAAGTTGGGTTTTCTTTTTTTGTATGATGAAAACACAACATTTAACATAATATCTACTCTCTTGGCAAAATTTTAAGTATATAATATTCTTAATTATAGGTACTATACTGTGCAGTAGGTCTCTGGGACTTACTCATCCTGTATAAATTCTATATCCTGTATATATATCCTGGGACTTACTCTTCCTGTATAAATTCGTTGATTAATACCTTCCACATCCACTGGCAAGCACCATTATACTCTCTGATTCAAGTTTATTTTTTATTCCTCATACAAGGTGTATCATGTATTTTTCCTTCTGTGTCTGGCTTATTTCACTTGGCAAAGTGTTCACTGGGGTTCATCCAAGTTGTCAAAAATGGCAGGATTTCTTGTTTTTGTTAAAACTGAATAATGTTCAACTGTACATGTATAACAAGTTTTCTTTATCCATTCATCTGCAGATGGACACTTTGGTTGCTTACATATCTTGATTATTGTGAATAGTGCTGCACTGAACATGGGAGTGCAGGTATCTCTTCAAGATCTTTTGGATTTATATACAGAAACAAGATTGCTGGATCATATAGTAGTCTACTTTAATTTTTAGAGGAACTTCCATAATGTTTTCTGATGGCAGCACCAATATATCCTCATCATCAGTATACAAGAGGGTCCTTTCTCCATATCCTTGTGAAGACTTTTTATCTTTTTATTTTTTGGTAACAGCCATTCTAAAAGATGTATGTGTACTTTGGAGAAATATCTATTCAGCTCTTTTGCCTATTTTCAAACTGGGTTGATTTTTTCCCTACTGAATTGCTGGAATTCCTTACATATTCTGAATATTAACGTCTCACCAGCAATTGCAAACAAATTCTACAGTTACTCCCAATCCACATACTATGAAATTGACATCAGAATCTATTTTTCCATATTGTGTAGCTATTAAAAATAGATATAAACTATAAATACAGTTATTCTTAATATTTTGTCTTTTACCTTTTATACTAGGGTTAAAACTGATTTATATAACACCAATAGAGTATTACTTATTCTGTATTTATCTACATATTTACCTTCACCAGTGATGTTTACACTTTCATATGCTTTCTTGTAGTTGTTTAGTGTTCTTTCTTTCATTTCAACTCCTTTTAGGGGCATCTGGGTGGCTCAATCAGTTAACCATTCAACTCTTGATTTCGGCTCAGGTCACGATCTCACAGTTTGTAAGATCAAGCCCCATGTCAAGCTTTGACCTGATAGCACGGACCCTGCTTGGGATTCTCTTCTCTCTCCATCTCTCCCCACCCCCCACTGGTTGTGTGCATGTGCACTCTCTCTCTCAAATAAACAAAAACTGGGGGAAAAAAAAAGAACTCTCTGTAGCATGTCTTGTAAGGCAGGTCTAGTAATGCCAGGTAAAGTATTCTCAGCAGTTTTTTCTTTCAGCACTCTGAATGTATCACCTTACTTTCTCCTGACTTCCATGGTTTTTGCTGAGAAATTTGCTGAGACTTAGGGAGTTTCCTCGTATGTGATTAGAGGTGTTTTTTTGTCTTGCTGCTCCATCACTTTTGACAGTTCTATAGTAACGTGCCTTTGTGAAGATTTCTTTGGGTTGAATCTATTTGAGGACATATAAACTTCATGCACCTGGATGACCGTATCTCTCCCCTGACTTGATGGTATTAGCCATTATTTCTTTAAATATGCTTTCTGCCTTTCTTTTCTCCTTTGAGGTTCCCGTAATGTGTATACTGTTTTTCTCTATAGTGTCCCACAATTGATACAAGTTTCCTCCACTATTTTTCATTCTTTTTTCTTTTGGTTCTCTGACTGGATAATTTAAAATGGCTTATCTTTGAGTTGTATGATTTTTGTTATCTGCTTGAGTTGGCTGCTGAAGCTGTTTATTACTTTTTTTCAGTTTAGTCAATGTATTATTCTTCAGCTGTACAATTTCTTTTGCTTTTTTTTTATAGTTTCTGTCTTTGCTACAAACTCTCATTTTGTTCATGTACTGTCTTCCTGATTTCATTTAGTTTTCTGTGTACTCTTACAGCTCACTGAGCTTCTTTATGACAATTATTTTGAATTATTTGTCAGGCAGTTCACAGTTTTCCATTATTCATAACTTTTTTTTGTTTCTTTGGTGGTATCAAGTTTCCCTAATCGCTGTAATCTTGCACTAATGTCTGCCCATCTAAAGAAGTAGTTATTTCTTTCAGTCTTTGCAGACTGGCTTTGGCAGGGAAAGTTCTTCACTAGTCAGCCTAGCCAGAGATTTTGGCTGGGTCAGCTGATGGAGTTCATTACTTGGGTAATGGACCAGTTACTGACATCTGTGTGGTGATGTTGAGAGCCCCTGCTCCTTTTCTTTGTTCTTAGTGATTTTTCAGTAATCTGGGTAGGACATGAAAGAAATGACCTTCATGGGTAATGTTCTGAAAGGCTGGGGATGTCAGACTCTCACTCACTTTGCTCTCCCTTTCCCCAGAGAGGCCCAGAGGATCTCTTCTGGTGCTGTGCTATGTTGAGAAGTGACAATGGTAAAGTGAAACAGTTCTTACTCTTTCCAATGCATCTTTTCTAATTTCCGTGCTCCACTAAAATGCTACAACCTTTAACTTGGACTCTGGAAGTCTCATGGAGGCATTCTTATCTGTTAATGGTTGTTAAACTGGTTTCTGTTGTGGGGATGAGACCTGGAACTTCCTATTCTGTCATCTTGCTGATGCCATTCCTGGTTTTTCTGATATATGAAGCCAAAGCCATTTTTAAGTAATACATTAATTCCTTATCCTCCTCTTCTGTAACAGGTCTCAACATTTCCATCATCACAGAAACTAGAGAGTACTCTTTAAAATGATTATTACAGTTTCATTGTTAAAGAAAAGGAAAAAAACAATCACACTTAGACAAAAAAAAAAAAAAAAAAAAAAAAGATGCAGGGGAGAAAATGGCAAAACATGGGAATTTCTCACAATCAAGAATACTAATTGCCACATACAATGAAAAGTCTTAAAACAAGTTGGCTTCTGAATCCTTGTGTCAGATGTGTTTATTTTTTTTTTTTAATTTTTTTTTTTCAACGTTTATTTATTTTTTTGGGGACAGAGAGAGACAGAGCATGAACGGGGGAGGGGCAGAGAGAGAGGGAGACACAGAATCGGAAACAGGCTCCAGGCTCTGAGCCATCAGCCCAGAGCCTGACGCGGGGCTCGAACTCACGGACCGCGAGATCGTGACCTGGCTGAAGTCGGACGCTTAACCGACTGCGCCACCCAGGCGCCCCGAGATGTGTTTATTTTTTAATGTGACCATGTGTCACTTTAATGAAACAAAAATAATTTATTAAAGAAAACAGAGAAGAGACATGAATCCACAAACTTTCCAATTCTGTGATAAGGGCCAGACTTTTGCACTAAAATTTGCTCTGAAAATAAAAACAAAACCATACTTCTGCTTTTGGTCAAGATGGAGTGATAGGAACTAAATTTTTGTCTTTTACCTGGAACAACAACAAAAAGCTGGACAAAATATATGAAGCTACAAGTGGTAATACATCAGCCAGTGAAAGACACTGAGAGACAGGGAAAAAAAAGCCTTATGATACAGGTTAGGTTCTATTATTATTATTTTATTATATTACCGGATTCTGCCAAACTAAGTAAAAATCAATTTCTATAATTTTAGAATTAACCACAGATTTAGAGATTCTGTCTCACAGAGCAGTATAGAACAGCTAGACAGTCTTATTCCAGAGGTATACCCATCTCAGTAAACAATTAAAATTAGTCTACTGCAGTGCATGACTGTATCCACTCAAAAGTAACAGTATCTTTCAGAAACAATGAACAAATAGCTCCTAGGCAAAAGAATGAATGATTGAACATTCATCAATTAACTAAAAGTATCACCAACATTGTAAGTTGTCTGTAAGGCATGTTTCATTTCTTAATACAATAGAGCAAGCCCTGGTGAACAGAAGGAATAGCTGAATCAAAGGACCCAGTCTAACTGGGGTATAGCCAATAAGTAGCTATCTAAGTGACCTTATCAACTCTCCCTTATTAACTTTCCCACCAAGGCCCATTATTTCTCCAAAAGGCAGAACAAAGGGAACAGAAAATCACTGTAAGCTGGATGACTCTTTCAAAATTCAAGCCAGCTAGAGTTGAATTGTATAGTTTCTGTTTGCTAGAGTTCTTCACTGGCATTAAAATACTGTGAGTACAAATCCATTTCTCCTAAACCTGCTTCTCCAACAATGGCATTTATTAGGCTAGGAAAAAACAAAAAACAAAAAACTCATGCTCAAACAAGTGCAGCAAAATAATGGAAGATGTAAAACAAAACAAAAACAAAAACAAAAAAACTACTGGAAAATTCCTTCTTCAAAATCTAAATGATGACCTGATGCGCAAATAAACCATCACATAGTAACTCCAGTGAATATGTATCAATCTTGGAGCACCAAAATCTATTCAAGAGAACACGGTCTTAAATTTATAGATACACATTTTTTTAAATCTGCTCCCCCTTAAACTTATAGTTTTAATTAAGAGGGCCCAGTGACTCCCTCCCCATTAAAACCTGCTTATTCCTATGGTCTTTTTTTCTTTTCTTTTCTTTTTACTTCTTTTTACACTGCCATAGAAGCTTCTGCATTTGTAACCTTCAATTCAAAGTCAGCCTTTAAATGCCACCATCATTGACCTACAATATTCTAAGAAAGGGGTGTAAGTCAGGGGTTGGCAAACTACAAAACTACTTTGCTCGTTGCCTACTTTGTAAATAAATTTTTACAGTAAACCATTTACTAGAATACAGCTATACTATTCGTTTTCAAACCATCTACAGGCAGTTCATACTACAACGGCAAGGCTGAGTCTGCAACAGAGCCCATAAGGCCCACCAAGTCATATTTATGTTTTGGCCTTTTAAGAAAATTTTGCTATCCTTCACCTAAATAGCAACATTTAAGTAAATTTAACCAAGGTTTCAGGGAGATTTTTTCAAGGTTTTAATAATTTCTAAATCAAAGTTTTAGAGAAATGATATCCTCATTGGTTTCATTACCACACTTCAACCTCACACTATTCTTAGAAGCACATACTGGTTTTTAAAGTATGATATTGAAATACATTTTATAATCCACGGTATTAGACAGTCACTATCAGCCAAGTAGCAACCACGACAAAGTCAAATAAATATTTTCCACTAGCACTCTCTGGTAAGATAAAAAAAATATTAGCATCCATGTATCTTAGATTCCATGAATATAGTAAACAAGAAAAAAAGAATGACAGGAGTGGGAACATTATTCTGAAGTAGAATAAAAATAACTGATGGATATTGTGGAAACATTTTTTTTAAAATGTGAATGTAAGAATTATTAGAAAAAAATGCATGTGAAATTTGTTCTGCAACTTGAAGGCCTGCAAGTATTAGAGAAATAATACTTCTTTTAATCCATTCTGACATGTTAGAAGAATGCAAAAATAGCTCTTCAAATTCTACAGAACTAAATGGTCCAACTCCTTAAGTCTGTGCAATGGCGTAACAGTCTGAACAAAAATACCTGTAAGTTCAGTTTTTAAATTTGAGGGTATTTCTTGATGGGATGCACTGAAGGAAACGTTATTTTTGCACCATTCCTGTCACAAATAAATAACCTAACTCGAATCATGAGGAAACATTAGATAAACCCAAATTGTGAATACTGGAGCAGAAAGTTTTCATTTTTGTCTTGGCTAAGATGAACATTTTGGGATAAAGACAAAATCTGAATTAGGACTGCAGTTAGATATACCACCGTAAAAATATTAACTTCTTGATTTTGATCACTATAAACATAATTATATTATAGACACTGAAGTAGGGGTAAAAAGGCATTGTGTCATCATTTCTGTACCTTATTCTTCAATGGTTTAGAACGAAAAATAATTATGTTTGTATGTAAATGTGTACATATAAACATAAGCGAGGAAAGAATATGATAAAGCAAATTAGAGATAAAATATTAACAACTTGGGGAACCTGGATGAAGAGTATATAGGAGTTCTTCATACTATTAATTGTGAATTAACACAGAATTTTAAATTTTCTGTAAATTTAAAATTATTTCAAAATAAGAAGTTAAAAAATGGATGCAATTTTAAGAAACATGATTATGTTCAATATAAAATATTGAACAGTTGGGACGCCTGGGTGGATCAGTTGGTTAAGTATCCGACTTTGGCTCAGGTCATGATCTCACGGCTTGTGAGTTTAAGCCCCATGTCGGGCTCTGTGCTGGTATCTGAGAGCCTGGAGCCTCTTCAGATTCTATGTCTTTCTCTCTCTCTCTGACCCTCCCCTGCTCACACTGTCTCTCAAAAATAAATAAACATTAAAAAAAAAATAATAAAATATTGAACAGTTAATTCTAAGAGATTAGCTTATGTATTTTTAACTTTATTAAGGCAAATTATATCTCCCAGAATTATTTTAAAGTAAATTCCTTATATATAATTATTTCAGTATAAATCTTTACAAGATAAGGACTCTTAAGAAGAAAAAAAAAAACTCAATGCTATTATCATACCTAAAAAAATTAACAATATGAATATATTCCTAAGTGAGAAATACAATGCAAATACCTGCCAAAATAAGTGGTTGAATAATAGCTGGATTACTTACCCAGTCATATCCTAAAATAAGTTTTACTAAATGTTTCAGAGGGCATTAACATAAAAATATGTGAAATCTGTGGCAGAATAAAAAGACAGCAATTATCACTAAATCTATCCTTCTAGCTTAGAAATAATGACTATGGTAAAAAATGTTAATATTTCCTGTGTCTCAACACATATTTTAATATGTAATCCAAGTTCTAAAACCAAATCTGCTCCATAATACTGGAAAGAAAAGTTTGAATGCTGTGCATTTATTTTAAAAGGCCATCAAAATATCAACTGCCCACCAAATACACAGTTTAAGTCTTCTCTTTTTAAAGGTTACCAGGAACCCAATGTAGAATTGTAGAATCCTCAATTTTGAAGGAAAAAAAAAAGAGAGAAATCTATCCTCTTTTGTGGGCTAACTAAACTATTTGGAGGCAACACATTTTTAAACTGTTTGTTAAACTGCTAGATCTCAGAAAATTTGGAGAAATGAAAGACCTTGAAGATTAGGATTCTATCAACATGAAAAACTGAGAAAGGGACTTTTCATAGTTAAAAATTAGTAAGTGCTTCTCTAAGTCTCATCCATCAATTAAATGTAAACAAGGAAGTATTTCTAAAGAAAACAAATAAAAACTTTCAGAGTAAAGAATTCAAAAAATTAGTTTATTATTCTCTTCGTCTGAAGAGATTTTATGATGGATGTCCTTAATCAATGCATATCACTGAGGATGCAGCAATTAAGAGTGTTAATTTCAGTTACTTTCTGTAAAGCTGGCACTAAGATACACATACCAATAGTGAGATTATAAACTAATAAACTAGGTATCTGACTTTCTTTAAAGTCAGATTTAACACCTTTTGGGTTTAATAAAAAAAAAACCTTAAAATATACTTAAAGATTTTTTCCTCTTTCTTCTACTGCCTAAAACTGTAGCATTAGCTCAAACTGATAAAAAGAAATACCCTGGAAATGTCTAACAAAGAATGTAAAAATCTAAGGAGAATTTAAAAGATTAAACACAAAACAGCAACTGTATTTTAATTCAAAAGTAACTCATGCAATGAGAAATCATACAATGGGAATCAAAATCTTCTTTAAGAAGGAACATAATTATACTCATTTTCTTCTTAATACTAAAATGTATTTGATATGAGAAAACTACTTTAAATTATAGTTCTATGTTCATTTTGTTCTTAAACAGTTTAAAGGGAAAGTTTAAGTATTTCCATAGTGGGAAAACACATTGGTCTCATTATTAAACATTCATTCACATGGAAAAAAAAAAAAGACACATTTAAACAAGGGAAAACAATTTGCTGGTTTTACCAGGTAAGTGTCTGAGCTAAGGGTTTGAAATTATACCTCATTAGCACTTGAACTTTTTTAAATAATTCGATTCTGTTGTAATATATTTATCTCAATATGAGTTTGAATACAGTTTGTAAAATAAATCAAATGCCACATATTCTGGGCTTGCTAATGTCACAAATGATCAGAAATCTACTATTTTGCTTCACTGAAGATTAAGACTGTAGTTAAACCTTTTCTCTCAATAGTATGCCAACACTACTCTACAGGTAATTCACATATAATCACAGCATTATTACTTACATCATCACTCTGCTGGGCTTCTTGCATTACAAATTCTCGGACCATAGATGGACTAAACTCTACTAGATAAGAAAATATATCTGTAGCTGCTGATCTAACTTGCAAATCATCCATGCCCTAATAAAAGGAAAATTAGGTTACTTAGAGACTGTTAACAAAAACTGTGCTGTGTTCCTTTTCTTTCCCAAATCTATACACACCAACTTTTTGGAATTAGACATTGTACTGGATTCAAAATGTATAATCTCTCCATCCTATACTTCCTTTTATTTTACAAATATAAAAAACTTTTAAGCAGCTCAATGATTAGTTTGTGCCAGTTTTTACCACCACGAAGATAAATATTCAGGGAATTTAAATGTAAGAATCAACATGAGATTATAAAGAAATACTTTACAAATACTATACAGAAATTTTTTTCGATTTAAATATATGCAAAATGTGAATGATGTTACCTAGTTAAGACTCCATCACTTTCCAGAATCCATCTTTGGTCCTGGATTTATTTGCCAGTTACTCCTTAGTAACTGATTCTTTTATGACTCTCCTAATAGAGGATGCTTTTGAAAATACTGGGTATTTTCACTCTTTTTCCACAACTTAGTTTTCTAAGGTACTGATCCATAACATGAAGGATACATGACTCACAAGTTACAAAATCTCCCAAGTGATTCTGAACACATTCCTTAACTCAGCAGTTCTCTAAGTGTTGTCCAGGGAATCCTGGTGAGGTGTCCAACACCCTTTTCAGGAACCACATGAAATTAAAAACTATTTTCATAATAATAAATAATCCTAGGGCATTATCAGCCCTTTTCACTCTCAGTATATCACAAGTATAGTGGGGTTTTCCAGAGGCTATAAGACATATGATATCACAACAAATTAAATGCAGAAGTTGCTATGAGAATCTAGCTGTCTTCTATTAAACCAAATGTTAAAGAGATTGCCAAAAAAAAAAAAAAAAAATGAAATGCCACTCTTCCACTAAAATTTTTTGTTCTGAAAAATTATTTTTATAAGTTATATTATTTATCATTTTAAAATGAAATAATAAATATTTTTAATTTTTCATACAATACCAATGGATAAAAATCATAAACAGATATATATGAGAACCACTGCCCTAACCCATATTGCAGAATGAGCTGCCTTGGTCCAGTCTGCCCTTACTCTACTCTCACTGGTCTAAAAAGGAAAGACATTTTAAAAATTTCTATAAAACATACTTAATATTGCTACAGAAGAGATAATAGTCTTGAAAACACACGTGGGATTTTAATTCACTTGAAGCCATATTATATCCAAGTGCTTACATATTAATATTACAAATTCAAGTTAATAAAAATCTGAAGATGGAGCACATTTGTAGTAATTCACTATCAAGTGAATCATAACCTAAACTATACAATTCAATATGCATTACTATAATAAATACTTTCACATATGTAATATAAAGGTACGAGAAATTCACAACTTCAAAAACATGAAAAGAAGTTGGATAATTACCATTACAATTTCAAGAGCAGGCAGAATCCCCAATTTTGCCAAAGTTTTGAAAAATGCATCCCTGTTTTGAGGTTGTAATGTCTGAGAAAATGCACAAAATTCCTTGAAAAAATTAACCTGCAATGTTAGAAAGTATAGTGAGAAGTTGACACACATAACAGCAAACTTGGGCTCACTTTAATGTGATATACCATAGCATGATATGCCCTTCTGAAGGACCTTGCCTCTTCAGGGTATCTTAGCCCCTCAAACCTGTAAAGAACATCTTAAAAACTAGCATCCCACTAAAACTAAACTTCGCATTATTTCCACAAAATGAATGATGAACTCTCCCAAGGCATACAGTGTACATGTTGTATGTGGAGTCTCAGAGTGAATACACATATAGTATTTTCAATTCATGATTCAGTTGTAAAAATGTCATGGAAGGTATGTATTTTGAATTAGAGCATGTATTTTTGTAGAAATGGTAGCTGGGTTCTCAGACAGCTCTCAAAAGTACAATTTCATTTATAAGAACTGGAAAGGACATTAAAAGATTCCCGAGTTTAAAGGCCTAATTTTATAAATGAGAAAACTGAGTAGGCTATTACCTACACCAAGATGACTTGGCTAATTTAAACCTGTAATCTCTCATTACTTTTTAAAACCCAAGTACCTGATTATAATGTTTAAAGAAAATGACAAACTGCTGGTAAGGAGCAATCATTATTCTCTTCCTCCAAAGCATGGTTCGTATCTCAGAAAATACATACATTCAAAAGAAAAAAACATTTCCAAGAACCAAATTACTTATCATTCATGTATTCAAGAAGTACTGTCCTTACCTTTTGTTTTGTTTTTTGAAAAGAGCCGTTCTATAATATATCTACAACCATAAAAATCTATGAGTTTGTAGTTGTGTCCTAACATAAACCCCATATCTAATTTGGGGATTTTTAAGCACATGAATTCCCTCACTGGAGGAAAAAAACACACATCAAAATACTTTAAGAAACTGGCAAATATACAAAACAATAAGTTTGAGAAACTTTGAGTAATCATTTTATAGAATAAATGTGTACTTTTCATCTTAATTATAAAAAATTCTCTCAACAAATTCAATATTAAAAGTTGTATTAGCCAAGAGTAAGTGTACTTCAAAGGTTTGAATTTAGGGGCGCCTGGGTGGCTCAGTTGGTTTAAGTGTCCAACTTTGGCTCAGGTCATGATCTAATCGTTCACAAGTTGGAGCCCTGCATCAAGCTCTGTGTTGATAGCACAGTGCCTGCTTAGGATTCTTACTCTCTCCCTCTCTGCCCCTCCCCCACTCACACTTTCTCTCAAAATAAATAAACTTAAAAAAAAATAAAGGTTTGAATTTCAAGAATAAATAACTTACCAATTCACGCCGTTTATCATCATCTGTAGCCTCATCCGTTAATTGTGCAAAAACTTCCGACAGAAACTTCTCATCTTCCTACACGAGAAGAAATAATTACTATGAAATAGTCTAACAAAAGCATAAAGTTATACTCACTTACATGATTTACACAAATTATAATAAAAGTAGCTGAAAACCTAATAGTTTCATCATAAACCTTAAAATTCCAGGGCATATTCATGTTATAGTTTTCAACCCTGATTATACCATTTATTATTATACATACACTAATAACTCATTTAACCAGAAACCTCAGCTATGAAGAATCCTTTGGAGACCAAAAATAACCAGTTGTTCTAGGTAATGCATGAAAACTCACTTATTTTAGTTTAGTTTTTTAAAATATTTATTTATCTTTGAGAGACTGAGCACGAACGGGGGAGGGATAGAGAAAGAGGGGGATAGAACCCTATGTGGAGCTCAAACTCATGAACCATTAGATCATGATGTGAGGCAAAGTTGGATACTTAACCGACTGAGCCACCCAGGTGCCCCAAAACTCATGCATTTTAAATGAGAGACACTGTAGCTCCTTCTCAGGGTCTATTTATTTATTCTTAATTTAAATGTAATTCAAACAAGTTTGAAGAGTTCATTGTCGGTCCACTGCAGATTAGAAAAATGAATTACAAATACGACACAGGGACAACAGTAAAGGAGACAGAATTCTGGCAGCAGTAAGACTGGACTGCAAAACCTTTTAAAACACAAGAACTCATGAAATATAATTTAGGGTTATTTGGGGTACAGGCTTGTATTTTCTTGAGGTCCCCAAGGACACAGTGAAATGATAAAGCACTACAATAATGATGACTCTGAGGTATTAAAAGGCAGATATATGTTAATTTCTCTAAGCACTGTTTACAAGGACAAACAAAAATACAGTATAGTACATACTGTATAATCTTATTTTTAATATAAATTTGTGTCTAAAGTCTAAAAGGGAGAAACATTAGAATATTAATTGTGATTATCTTTTGGTGATGGATTATGAGCAATTTTTTTGCTTATCTTTATTTTCTAGTTTTCCACAATAAGAGTGGACTATTAAATTACTAAAGAAAAAAATGACATGAATATTGAAATCCACTTTCTGGAGATCTATCAAGAACTGCTAAAAAATATTGTGTTTTTAAATTTCACTTATTTTTAAAATTCACTTTTATGAAATACAATTTGTATTAACTTTAATTAAAGTAGCATGTTCTTAGAATTTTTGACTTAGTGGTTGACAAAAAAATCAAATTATAACATGTTAAGGATGTACCTTAAATACCTGCCTTTTTGCCTGGATTATCTGTGAAGCAGTTTCAATCTCTTAAATAAGTTTAAAAAAAATAAGATAAAGCATATATAAAAAAATGAAGACTACTAGATACAATCACAGAAGATGTAACATACTCTCCCACTAACCATCCATCAGTGTTACTTAAAGAATACTGAGAGACAAACCCATTCATTAGTCTGACTCAGAATGGTGTTTGTTTTGTTCTCTATTTTGCTGACTTCTAGACCTTATATACTATGGCCTGACTCATCTATTTCTGAGAGAATTCAACTGCATATGCAATCTTATACTTATCCCTCAAATCACTTTTTCTAAATACTTTTTATCTCAATATTTTAGGTTTTGGTGAATACACATTTACCTCCACTTAAACCTTTTGTAATTTTTTTCTTCTTGTATCTTTCTCAGATTAAGTCCTCTTTTCTTCTCTAAGGATCTTTAACTTTTTAAAGAATATTTTCATAGGAAAATAGTTCCATTTCTTTGATAAATGCAATTTCTTACATGATTCATTATTTGTGTGCTGAAAGCTAGAACTGCATAATGTATTATGGAGGGAATTTCAAGTATTACCGTCTGCTAGGAGAATGTTTTCTAATTCCTGGTATATATATTTTTTCTGATTTCTAATCTTATTCTTGTAATACTCTACAAAAGCACTCTGTTCAGTGCACTAGTAAAAAAGCAATTAATTGACTGCTTAAAGTGCTTCATAAATATAACTGTAATGTCTCCCCCTAAATACCTGGTTCTCCAATTAAACTAGTCTCTTTAAATCACTTCAGTTCTTTTTCATAAAGGCCTTTGTTTAAAAAAAAATTTTTTTTAAGTTTATTTTTAGAGAGAGAGAGCAAGCAGGATAGGGGCAGAAAGAGAGGGAGAGAGAGAATCCCAAGCAGGCTCTGCACTGTGTGGAGCCCAAAGCAGGGTTCAAACCCACGAACCATGAGATCATGATCTGAGCAGAAACCAAGAGTCTGAAGTTTAACCGAATGATCTACCCAGGCACCCCGAAAAGCCTTTGTAACTATTTTCAGTCAAATTGTGTGTGGCTGTTTTTTTGAATTACACAACAAAACCTTATGGGGAAAAAGGGGGCCTTTTTTAAAAAAGTGAATCAAACTTTTCTTTGAATTAAACAGGCATGCGCTCAAAACTCCCAAATCCCGGGGGCACCTGGCTGGCTCAGCTGGTAGAGTATGCAACTCTTAATCCTGGGGTCGTGAGTTTGAGCCCACATTGGGTGTAGAGTTTACTTTAAAAAACAAAAAACCCAAACCCAGAACCCATCCACCATTACTAGACTCATGTAAAGACAGAAAGTTGGAATTAGATCAGACTTTAAGACATTACAGAGATTGCCTAGTCCAATTTTAAATTTCAAAAGACTGATGCCCAAAGAGTGGACATTATCTAAAGGGCTAGTGACAGAGATGGATTTAGAATCCAGGTCACGGGGGCACCCAGATGGCTCAGTCAGTTAAGTGGCCAACTTAGGCTCAGGTCATGATCTCACAGCCTGTGAGTTTGAGCCCAGTGTCGGGCTCTGTGCTGACAGCTCACAGCCTGGAGCCTGCTTCGGATTCTGTGTCCCCCGCTCTCTGCCCCTTGCCCACTAGTGCTGTTTCTCAAAAATAAATAAACATTAAAAAAAAAATTATTAGAATCCAGGTCACCTGCACGATCTGGTTTTTGTTACTCTCACCATGTAAAATAGACTACAGGACAGATTTCTAACTAGTTCAAAGTAATGAAACAAACCAAAGTAAAACACACACACAAACCAGACTACGCCAAATCTAGTAAGATAAAATGTAATATGTTAAATTCTTACATGAATCCAAACACCTCTGAAACAAAATGAAGAACCAAATTATTGTAAATTTTTCCTTAAAGACATGAAGAGATTTTACCATATCTCCTTAGTAAGTGGGATGAAAGTTTAGAAATTTCTTTTTTAGTAAGCTGAAATCCACAAAATATGTTAAACAAGAAATAAAACCACTGATTTTACTGGGTTTGTGTTCAGCTCAACTCTTATTTATGGAATAGTGGAGATAACATGTAATGTATTAAAATGTCAACATTTGACATACCTATCCTCAATCATTTCTAGTGAAGGAAGTTAAAACTTTTGTTTTGAAAAGGACTTTAATCTGTAGCTGTGTGAAAATAACCTCACTTTATTGGTTTTAGGGATTTAATTCATAAAAAACATTTTTAAGTATAAATTTCAATTCTGGGCACACGGGATTTTGATATGCAATTAGCTAGAAAATTCAGGTTAACTAAACTCTTATGCCCTAATCAAGCTTTAGAGAATCTCAACATGTATTAAAGTACATACCAGGAGCCAGTGACCACACTAAGTGCTTTCATGTAATTTCTCAGTTAATTACCCTAATTTAGGCTAGGAGTTATGTTATGTACCTTTGCACTAACTCATTTTGGTCCAGATAGATACAATCTTTACATTTGCACTTGCTTATGTAACTCATACAACAGTAGGCCAATACTCATTTAAGAAGCTATAGATACATATCCTAGTTAGCTAGAAGGGTATCTGGAAACATCTAATACTTAGCCAAAAAATTTCTACATGGAAACCTCAGAGGTGCGCTTTAGGAAATGAGCCTTTAGAGGTCACTCACCATAATCATAATTCTTTTCTTTTCACATACTGTTGAGAACAGAAAACAGAATTCAGCATCACTGCTGAAATGAAGAGATAACTAAGTGCTAAACCTTAGATATGCAACAGGTAGTTCACAGTATCTACTTCATAAATGTATCTCACGGACCAGAAATGAGTAAGACTTTCTTTTCTTAAAGCTATGCTGGATTTATATAATTATAGCCTTTACAAATAGATCTATGAGAAAATATATAAACTGACATAAAGAGTTCAAATACTTACAGATTAGTTTGCATAATTTTTAAGCATATAAAGCATTTATGATTTATTATTATGGATTTGGAACCCTTTCTGATGTCAAAGCAGTCATTTGAAAGCTTCTGCACTTAAGCTTCTGTTACTGAGTTCTTTTCTTTACATCAGCTCTATTGACTGTAGGTCTATTTCCAAACTCCTGAGACTGTAACTGTTTTTCTGTCAGCAAGTGAAATGGCACCCTGAATTGTATAGTACAAACGGTTTTAAAAAGCAGGTCTCATGTATAACAAATGGAACCCGATGCTTAAGTCTATTTTCCCTTATACTTATTATTGTGGAATAAGGAAAACTGCTAGGTGAAAGCATGATCTAAAGAAGTAAACCCTATACAAAAAGTAAAGTAACAACAGAAAGATGAATGATGACTGTTAACATCATAAAATGGAATCTCACAACTAAGAGCTAAGTACTAAGTCAGAAACTCTCAACTGTTTGTCTCTGGATCTCTTAAACTCTTAAACCTTATGGAGTACCCCAGAGAGTTTTATTATGTGGATTATGTTTGGCAATACTGACAACAAAAACGGAGACATTTAGAAACATTTACTAATTTGTTTTAAAAATAAGATATAAGTTTATGTAAATATATTTATGAAAAATTTTATAAATTTAGAAAAAAGAGTGGCTCTGTTTTACATTTTTGCAAATCTCTGTAATGTTTGGCTTAACAGAGGAAAACTACATTCTCACATCTTCTTTGACATTCAATCTGTTGCAATACAATATTTTGAAGTACAAGAAGAAAATACAGCCTCACAGTGACAAGAAGTTGGAAAAGGAAAAACCCCACAGAACTCTGAAAGGGCTTTAGGAGCCCCTAGAACACACTTGAGAACCACTACTACACTATGTATATAGAAGCTGCTCAAGAAACTTATTCAGTGATATGGACATAACAAAGACAGTTATGCAGGAAACTGTGGGTATAGTATACTACCACAAGTAAAGGAAAATCTTCAAATTCCTCCTTATTACACTGTTAGTGTATAAAGGATTAACATACTAAACATGGTATAAACTATTTTACAACTCAAGGAGACAGATTAAAACCAACCTCACACAGCAAATAATCTAGTTATCATTTCCTGAAAATTAACAAATGTTAATTTAGATGTGCTGACTACACATTTGAATTATTTGGAAAACTTTAAGCACACACATTCATATGTACTATCCCCCCAATAATAACTAGATCTCACAAAATGGACTAAAAATAATCTTAGAAACAGCTGCTTTGGTTTGGGATGATAAAAAAGTTCTGGAAATGGACAATGGTGATGGTTGCATAACACTGAGAAGGTACTTAATGCTATGAATTGTATACATAAAAAAAGGTTAAAATGATGAATATTTTGTCATATATATTTTACAATTTTCTAAATGTGTGCAAAAATGAAGTTAAAAAAATTTACATGATAGGACACTTAAAAATTTAAAAGGTCACATTATGAAAGGATTCTTTCCTTTGGGGCACCTAGGTGGCTCAGTTGGTTAATTAAGCATCCAACTCTTGATTTTGGCTCAGGTTGTGATCACATGGTTTGTGAGACTGAGCCCCACGACAGACTGAGCCCCATGGTTTGTGATGACAGTGCAGAGCCTGCTTGGGATATTCTCTCTCTCTGCCCCTCCCTCCACTAGTAAACGCACTCCCTCTCAAAATAAAAAATACTTAAAAAAAAAAAAATGAGATAAAGCTCTATTTTCTATGCTCAATAGTACATTTAAAGTAAACAAAAGAAAACTTTCAAAAAGGAATGAACACCAGCTTTAACTATTAAGGAGAATACCTAAAATAATATAAGAACACTTTCGTTTACTTACCTGCAACATGCTGACTATCTCAACTTTGTTGAAGAAAATAAAAGATGTAAGAGTAGAAAGAAAATTCTCTTCAAAAACGGACGGTGTAGGCAAAATGATGTCCTGAATGTACTGTACCCTGTAAGTCTGATGTATTTTTTGCCTTAATTCAGAGTCTGTTATTGGTATAACTTCCTTAAACTTTGCAGTTTTGGTCAAGAATTCTCTATGCCTTTTTGGCTGAGCCAAAGCAGGGTCATATTCAAGGCATCCCACGACATCCATGATACACTCATCAGAAAACATTACTTCAAACAATGTTGCCTTATTTAGGAATAAGATTCCTCTAATAATTTCATACAAATGATGTAAGCCTTCAGTGTTTTCTAGGTTCTCACAAGCTTGGAACAGCTGCAGTAGTTTTTTAATATAGCCTTCGTTTTCCAAGGCCAGAGCCAGCTTTTCCCTACGGATAGGTGAGGAGAGAACTGAGGTAACTAAGTCAGCAATCTCTTCAAGTTTATTGAGTTCACATGTGGGCAGGTCAATCAGATGACTGGTTTCAGGCATTTCTTCAAATCGTTCTTCTTCTGATTCATCAATGAGGTCCTGTGTGACTTCCACTGATGGATCCTTACCTTGAACCTAAAAACATCCAAGTACAGCTGGTTACCTTAAAATACAAAAGAATTCAAAATTTTGGAAATCAAATCACTGACCACTGGATTTAAGTAAAAAATACCTTGCAAAGAAACATTATTAGCCACATAATCACTGTTAATTAAAAATTAAGTTCACGGGTACATGGGTGGCTCAATCGGTTAAGTGTCCAACTTCGGCCCAGGTCATGATCTCATGGTCCATAAGTCTGAGTCCGCATCGAGTTCTAGCAGACAGCTGAGCCTGGAGCCTGCTTCGGATTCTGGTCTCCCTCTCTGCCCCTTCCCTGCTTGCCCACTCTCTCTCTCTCTCTTTCAAAAATAAACATTATAAAAAAAAAAAAAGAAAGAAAGAAAGAAAGAAAGAAAGAAAGAAAGAAAGAAAGAAAGAAAGAAAGAAAGAAAGAAAGAAAGTGAAGTCTAGAGGGGGAAAACACACCCGGTTTAGAGTCAATTATTGGAAGAGTCTCAATTTCACCTCTAAATTTCCCAACTTATAACTTGAGGTTAATTAACTCTGACCCCTGACAATATATTTATTTCAGCTAATATTACACTGATTTATTTGAGGTTATGTAATAACCATGTGCAGTTTAATAACTTCCCTACATCTACTAATTTTGAATTCTGCTGAAGGTTAACTCTTCTGTGGGGCCCCCAAATTAGGGACGGCTCTTAATGCATCATCCCATTGGCCTGACAAAACACTATTAAGTTTAAACCAAACTAAAACCCAACTTCTTGGATATTCAAGAGTGAGAAGATTTCCTCATATTACTTTTGAAATTCACTTTTGAAAAAATACTTGCTTTTGCTAAGAGCCTGCAATTGTTTTAAAAAACAAAGAATACTGGGGCACTTGAGTGGCTCAGTCGGTTAAGCATCCTACTTCAGCTCAGGTCATGATCTCACAGCTTGTGTGTTTGAGCCCCGCAACCGGCTCTGTGCTGACAGCTCAGAGCCTGGAGCCTACTTTGGATTCTGTGTCTCCCTCTCTCTCTCTGCTCCTTCCCTGCTTGCACTCTGTCTCTCTCAAAATTAAATAAACATAAAAAAAAATAAAAAAATTTTAAAAATTAAAAACAAAGATTTTTTTTTTTTAATTGGCATTTATTTAACATCTGTGATAAAAGCCTCCAAGTTCTAGTATCTAGAAAACACAATGAATAAACAACTGTTTTATGATTCAGGTTGATAGCTCAAGAAAAGCATGGCAAACTTGGGACAAGTTTCCTATAATGACACCTTTAAAAAAAAATTTTTTTTTTAATGTTTTATTTTTGAGAGAGACAGAGACAGAATGCAAGCAGGGGAGTGGCAAAGAGTGAGGGAGACACAGAATCCAAAGCAGGCTCCAGGCTCTGAGCTGTCAGCACAGAGCCTGATGCAGGGCTCAAACTCCTGAACTGCAAGATCATGACCTGAGCTGAAGTTAGATGCTCAACCTACTGAGACACCTAGGTGCCCCTATAATGATTTCTATAATGACTCTATATAACATAAAAACTTTACACTTCATAAATTTTTCCCTAATTCTTAACACAAGAGTGCAATTATCCTTTTTTCACCTCAAAACATCCAAATATCCTGAGATGAAAAAGCTCCACAAATTTCCAAATCTACTAAAGCAACATATGAAAAAAGATCCAAGGACTTATTAGAGAAAGTAGATATACTGATGCATATAAGAGACTTTTTCTCCTAGAGCATGAGCGTACTTCTTTTATTTCTGAGTTCTCAACAGAGGAGCTGGGCTTAGGGAGACTGACACGTAAATGTAGGAGAAAGTTTAAGTAACAAGGTCATAAGAGCAGTTCAGATAAAATGCCATGGAAATTCAGAGGAAGGGAAATTCCTTCCCACTCCTGGGAGTAAAGGGGGTGGTGAAGAGAGAATATAAGAAGAAATCATAAAAGTAGTGGCATTTGGACCTTCAAAGATGGGTAAGATTCAGATGGGGATAAAGGTATACAAAGTACAAAGGGAATAGAGTCGGAGAGAGAGAAATGTGTGGTATGCATATGGCCAACAGCAAAACTGGAAATGCAGACTAAAGCCAGATTATGGAAAGTCAAGGGAAGTGAATGTGCAGTACTGTCCTTTAGAAAGTAAGGCATCAGTTGTATGGAAAAAATTTGAGAATAAAGACAAATTAGGGTGTTATTCTGAAGTCTACATGAAGAACTGAATTTAGATAGTGATGTTGAGACAGATGAGGGACAGGTGTAAGAGAGAGGAAGAACCACAAATAACTCTATAGTTTTAAATCTGTCATTAAGAAGATTATGGCTCCTTTAACAAAAACTGGGAGCATGGAGAGGAATGGTTACTAGAAGGTCAGTTTTGTTAAGTTTGAGGTGTTTGAATACCCAGCTGGCAACTAAATCTGTGGGCCTACTACTCAGGAAAAATAGGACAGAAAACAGAAATTTGGTATTAGGGTAACTAAGGGTAACCATAGAAACAGAAGTAGAGCATGAGGTAGGGAGGGAAGAAGAATCAGATGTTACAAGGAAAGAATAAGAAGAAATCAGAGGAAGGGTGGCTGGCTGGCTCAGTCAGTGGAGTGTGCAACTCTTGATCTCAGGGTTGGGAGTTTGGGCCCCAAGTTGGGTGTAGAGATTACTTAAAAATAAAATCGTAGGAATAACAACAAAACAAAAACAAAAACAAAAAGAGGAAATAGGAGGATTCAACTTACACTGCAAATGAATAGTTTGCATATGTTTAAGAACAAAAGCAAAGCTACAGAAGCATTCACTAGGTTATAGTATGTTTCTACATTATCTAGTATTATCCTTACAAGCTTCCTGGAATCTCTCCTAAATTTAACTCTCACTGACAGATTATATCAGACAGATCTGTCAATCCCACATACATCAAAGTATTTGTCTGGATATCAAGAGTGTTGCTCACTAAGCATTTCTGGTTTTCTCCTTTTTGTGGCACGAGTTCTTTGCTTCCATGAAGTTGTATGTAGCTGTGTGATTTATTTTGGCCAATGAAATGTGAGCTAAGTGTCATGTGTAACTTCTGGGAAGACCTTCTAAAAGCCATTGTTCTGATTTGCCACCTGTCATTCTCACATTGCAATTAGCTTGAAAGTATCAAAATCAATTCTCTATCAGCCTGGGTCTCTGAGTGGCTCTGATAAGCACAGCCCCCTCTTGTCCAACTCTAACCCTCATTCATCAAATAGCAGTAAGGAAAAACAAACTACTGTTGTGATAAGCCACTATTTTAGGATTTTGTTACTATAACACAATCTGGAGTTGCCTGGGTGGCTCAGCTGGTTGGGTGTCTGACTTTTGATTTTGGCTCAGGCCATGAGCTCACAGTTCGTGAGATCAAGCCCTACATCGGGCTCTGTGCTGAGCATGGAGCCTGCTTGAAATTCTCTCTTTCCCTCTCTCTCTGCTCCTCCTTTGCTCTTGCTCCTCATTCTGAGTAAATATTAAAACAAAAAACGAAAAAAAAAAAAGGAAAGAAAAGCTTTAAAAGAAAAACAAAACCCACAATCTAACCTTAACATTCTTAAAGTCAGTCAACTACTATGCTGAGTGGGTGCATAAAAAATTTACACTATCAGTAGGGTTCTCAACAAAAATATTTTTTCCACACTCCTATCCTACATCCTTACATTTGCTGCTTTAATTTTTTCCCCTTTTTAAGTGTCAAACACTATTACTTTCCCCTTTAAGTCTCAGAAGAGAGACTTTTCTCCTTTGAAAAAGAGATCACCAGTACGCAACATACTCCCAACATCCTTCTTCTCCATCTTAAAACTTATCTTCACTCATTTCCATCATCTCTTTCAAAGAAAATGTCCCTATCCTACCATTTTCTGAGGTTAAAACTTCTATGCACTTTTGATTTTATGTTTTCTGAAAGATACACACACACACACACACACACACACACACACACACACAGAAATTATCTTTGCTCTTCTTATAATTTATTGCTCTCTGAGCCGTCAAACTTTTCAGAGAGGAGTTCTACTTTCTCATTATAAGGTGTTAAAAAAATAACTGTGTAATGTTTTTGTTGAAATTGTTTCTTCGGGGCGCCTGGGTGGCTCAGTCGGTTGAGTGTCCGACTTCAGCTCAGGTCACGATCTCACGGTCCGTGAGTTCGAGCCCCGCGTCAGGCTCTGGGCTGATGGCTCAGAGCCTGGAGCCTGCTTCCGATTCTGTGTCTCCCTCTCTCTCTGCTCCTCCCCCATTCATGCTCTGTCTCTGTCTCAAAAATAAATAAACTTAAAAAAAAAAATTAAAAAAAAAAAAAAAGAAATTGTTTTTTCAAAGGTCAGCAATGACATCTCAGAACTGAAGAGTAAAATATATAGTTCTGTGGAATACCATGCAGTAATGAGGAGCAATAAACTAGCTGTATATTCAGCAACATGCATAGATTTAAAAAGTACAGTACAACTCAGTTGCTTAGCAAAAAATTAAACTTCTTGGACCAGGAGAGTGGCCAAATCTAATGCCCCTTCCAAAGGCGTTTGGCAGAAGTTTCCAAAGGCAGAAAAGCATGAGTAAAAATCACTGGCAAATGGGTAGAAGAAATAGTAACTAAGGGCAAAGGAATGAATAATGGGTAAAGCAATAAGAAGCATCCAATATTAATACTACTGCCTCAAGAAAGGATCAGAGCAAGAGATGATATTCTCTTAGCTCAATTTTATCAGATGCCTGGAAGGGTGAAAACCATGTTTGCCAAGATCACCTATTCTTGGGACTTGACAAAGTTGAATGGAGGCCTGTAATTAAACCTGATGAGTTACACCACTCTGGGAGACATTTTGTCATATAATATAATGATACACTGAAACAATAGTTAGTGACCAAATTAATGATTCTAGTAACGTGCCAGACTTGTACTTTTCAGATACATCTACTACCATACCACAATATGGTGTAATACTAGCATTGTTGATCCAACTACCCTATGTACATAAGCCTCATGGTAAAATTAGTATTAATGATCAAATGTATTGGGAGACTGAGTTAAAGGCTGCTCAACATGAATGCTGATAGAAAATGACTGGCAGGAGGAAGAAATGGATTTTGTAAACCACCAGTTAATTTCTATGTGAAACACTCCTGTACAAGTATATCATAAGGTACAAATTACAGATCAAGGAGGAAAATGAGTAATCAAATCGGTATAAAAATATAAAAGGTAAATCATGGCTTTATCAGACAAATTAGTTGTTTCTTAAATCCAGCTCTACTCCAGGACTACTCCTCCAAAACTAGGCATATTCATACTGATAGTTGCTCTGTCATATAAATGCTATACTAAATACAGACATTTAGAGAAATATGAACATTTTGTTGTGAGAGTCTTGGCAATGGACCAAGGGGTGTCCTTTGCAATCAAGGATTAGTCTTGCCTAAATGGATCTGGCCCTTGCCTAGCTCCTAAGAGGTAATCTCTAAGCACTCTGAATATCCTGTTTGATGTGTACCTGGGAGCCTTGGGCTATGCCAGATATGCTCTGTGTGGGTAACTAGGTGGTTTACAGTGGAAGTCTTGGGCCACGTAGTATCAGCTCAACCTCTGGAGGTGCTGGAAACTAAAGTCTGCCACAGGGCAGTCAGCCTGCTTATAGGAATAACACCCAATAAAAATGCTGGACACAAAGGTTTAGGCAAGCTGTTCTGGTCAGCGATACTATGTGCAGGTTGCCACACATCAGTGCAGGGAGAAGAAAGTGCTGTCTGCCTAAGTATCCTAAAAAAGAAAACTGGAAGTTCATGCCTAGACCCCGCCCTATGTGCCTTTTCCTACTGGTAATTTTAATCTGTATCACTTTGTTGTAATAAACTGTAATGATGAATGTAACAGCTTTGTGGAGTTGTGAGTCTTTCTAGTGAATTAGTGAACCTGCCTGGTCAAGAGACCTCCTGAACTGCATGAGTGAAAACAGTAAAAAAATAAATTTCAGCAAAAATTTCTAGGACAAATGTACAAAGTCTTTAAGAATACACATATATCCAGAAACATATATTACACAGTACATTCTGAGGTGAGGGGAGGGGAGAAATGGAGTATGCATAACCTAATGTGATGATCACTGGAAAATATTATCTACCACACAAATTTATGTTCTAGAAGAAATGTAATTCAACATTCTAGTTCTAAAGAAGATGTTTACCTTCTATTTTATTCACTTATTCTTTAAATATGTATGGAGTACACACATAACATGTGCCAGGTGCCATGCTGGTATACTGGAGGAGGGAGAATACAAAATACCACTTTTCAGGAATTTATAGTAAAAAGGTTAGTTTTTATATACTATTAATATTCTGAACGGTGTTATAAATGTTATAGAAAAGTAATCTTGTCCTTTTATTTTGAAAGTTTTATATCCTTTGTTATGCTTTCATTATTTTTATGGATCAGTTTTTTCCTCCATTTTGTGGATAAGTGCTTGCAGGATTCAAATTTATTGAATCTAGAACAGAGCAGCAAATATTAGTGGACTGCATATGTCTAAGTCTGCAATAGAGGTCATTTTTAGGTCTTACATTTCACTTCAAAGAAAACTTTGCAAACATAAAATTCAATCTCAATCTATGGAGCGCACACAAGAAAAAAAAGGTAAATATTAGGACCTTCTCATCATCACCATCTATAGGTTTAAAAATGGGAAAACATGACAGCAAAATATAGCAAACCAATCTGGATTATATTCTTATGTATATTTTACAAATTAAAGCAAAAATCATATTTAGCAGTGTTTTCCTCTATTCATCAATGGAAATTCTATTTAAAACCATATACCAATAATGCTCCCGTAATACATGATACACACATAGTAAAATATGAGGTGGAAAGAAACAAACCATCTACTTCCAGTTTACCTTTGTGACCCAGAGCCATCATCAAATAAGCTTTATATGGAATGGGAAGATTCACATTATACTTTCTTGGGCTACTTTATTGCACTGTGTGGCACTGTTCCTAGGAGGACTAAGGAAAAAAATGACTGTGGTCAGATGCATAAACTAACTTAAGAACCTTCAGGGATCAGAATCACTAGAATGAAAAGCTGATAGAAGTGAAAATGACAATAGATAAAAAACACTGTAAGAGAGTATTATGCTAGGCAACCACTAAAACACAGTGATTCCATTTACAGAATAGTAGTTAAAATTAATGTTATGATTAACTTAAAATTCCAGTTACCAGATATTAGAGACTAGTTTGCCTAAGGAGACATAATTACTAAATGTAATGTGGTATCTTGAATGGGATCCTGCAAGAGAAAACAGAAATCTGAATACAGTATGGCCTTTAGCTAATAAATGTATGACTAACAATAATGAATAATAATGTATGAATATTTGCTCATTAATTGTGACTACTGTATCCTAGTATAAGAGACTACTAATAGGAGAAAGTGTGCGAGAAGGTGTTAGGGAGGGGAGTACATAGAAACTCTGTATTTTCTACTCATATTTTCTGCAAATATGAAACTTCTAAAATAAAAACTTAATTAAAATAAGTTCCAGTTACCTGAGAGTTATCACCTCTTATATTCTGCTATACTGTAAGCTCTTTAAGAACTGAAGTCATGAACACTTTTGTTGCCTTAATTTTTAAAAAATACTTTTAATCTTTATTTATTTTTGAGAGAGAGAGAGTGTAGGGGTGGGGGGTGGGGGGGAGGGAGGGCAGAAAGGAGAAACAGAATCTGAAGCATGCTCCAGGCTCTGAAGTATCATCAGCACAGAGTCCAATGCGGGGCTCCAACCCACAGACTGGGAGATCATGACCTGAGCCACCTAGGCGCCCCTTTTTTTTAAAATTTTTAAAGTAAATTTCATACCCAGCAGGAAGCCCAACTCAGGGCTTAACTCACAACCCAGAGATCAAGAGTTGAATGCTTAACCAACTGAACTATCTAGGCACCCCAGAAGTCATGAGTACTTCTGATGATTAGTGTCTGGCACACAGTATTCATAAACATTAGGCAAACAGGTGACCAAATATTAAGGAAAAACCTCAAGGATTTAGAACATAATTAATCTTTTTTTTGTTTTTTAAAATATCCTGACCTTTTATTATGAATATATACTATAAAAATCTAGAGTGGTAAAACATTCTCTCTCCACATTTTTTAAAAAGTTTATTTATTTATTTTGAGAAACAGAGAGAGAGGGATAGTGCGGAAGGGGGGAAGGCAGAGAGAGAGGCAGAGACAGAATCCCAAGTAGGCTTTGCTCTGTCAGCACAGAGCCCAACATGGGGCTCAATCTCACAAACCATGAGATCATGACCCAAGCCTAAATCAAGAGTTGGAGGCTTACCAACTGAGCCACCCAGGCGCCTCTCTCCACATTCTAATATATATCTTCAGGTAACAAGAAAAAAAAATAAAAAATGCACACTTAAGTTAAACATTATTAAAACAACAACAACAACAACAAAAAAACCTTACCTGACAAATTTTTTCCCAAATCTCGTCGCAGCCAGCTTTTTCCTGAAAACTTAGAGCCAGATCATAGTTCTCAGCCTCTGACCAAACAATTAACGTATCCTGTTTAAAAACAAAGATTTCTACATCACCATACTAGAAAAGCTAGAAAAGAAATAACTACTAAGTATAAACAGAAATCAAGAGGACAGGAAACAGTACAGCGATGACAAATGCCCTCTGATAAGTGCAAATAATGCATACTCAATTGACATCATGTAACTGTATTTTGTTATCCTTTGAAACTTTAGTAATATACTGGCAATGGAATAGCTTTGGTACTAAAATGATATTGAGCAATTTTCTAAAACAAAAAATATGAAAACGGGTTAGCAATCTGGTTCATGTACTAAGATCATGTTTAACAGAAAGTCTAGCCACTTTTGGCCAAACTGTAATGTAGACATTCTAATCATCTACATCTTTGGTTTCTAGAAAGTCAGCTATTTCACCCACTAACCACCTACAACTTTATCTTTTCCTTTAACCTGGTTGTCAACTGGTTGCAAGCAGACTGACTAATAGCTGAGAACAATTTAGTTTAACCCTTTCTATTTTTGCCCCCCTCTCCTGAATCTGGAAAAGTCTTCAGGATATGAAGGAATTCAAAACAATGATGAAATGAAGATACTCTAAGTCCTACCAGTAAGGTGTTTCTTATTGTTAATAAGTCTAGCACCTATTTCAGCAGCTTAGGTTGTAGAAAAACTAAGAACCCCAGGGTTAGGTGTTTTTCTACAAATGTTCTTAATTGTATACCTACCAAAAAGTTAATTACACTTTTTGGAAAAAGCTGTCAACCCCTTTATTAAAACTAAAGTTTGGGTTTAAATTAAAACATGGACAAATTTAAACACAAAAATCATAATGCAACACTCAAATGAAATGCCAATTTTTAAAAGATATATAATAATCGAAGTTTAATATGGCTAAAACTTTGATTTTTAGAAAATACACAATTGAAAAAATACATGAGTTTATATCCCAATTGTCAAGTACAATAATGTACAAAAATACTTTATAATTAAGAATTATTCACCTAATACTTCTGATTATGATGTGATATGAAAAAAATGTAAAACTCAAAGTAAGCTGCAGATTTACAAAGTCTTCAGAATGAAAACACTTCAATACTTTGATAGCTCTAATCTGTAAGTGAAAATATCCTTCAACTAACCCAGGCCTTAGGTTTTTTGTTGTGTGATCAGGTAAGAAGAACAGCTGGAAAGGTTCTCGCTTCTGCCTAGCTATGCTTCCTGGAAGTCAAATTTGCCACCAGGTATTCTAAAATTTCATCATGTGACTCCTTTCATTTAAAAACCTTCTGTGGCTCCCACCATATACAAAAGAGGTTTTGAAATATTTTAAAAAATCCAGCAGAACTCTTTTTAGAAACAAAATTTTACTAAGAATCTTCATGTAGAAAAAGATAAAGACAGAACTCCTCTGGTTAAAGCACTAGGACACACATTCAGGCTCCATGTACTTTCCTCAACCCAAGTCAACTTCTTAGAGCTCTCCTCAAAACAGCTTCATGAACAACGATCTCCAATACTTTTTTGTCTCTCAAATTACTTAAGCATTATATTCAGAAATACAATATCAGCAAACCAATACTTTACAAAATATACAGTAAAACAGAAATAAAAAGCCTTAAATAAAGATAAAATAAGCACTATTTTTAAATGTTTGAATGGTTATGGTTCCATACCATTATTAGTTAACATTTAAAGACCCAGTATGTACCTAGAGCACAGTAAACCCACAAATGACAGTAGATACAAGCTCCTATTTAATGTCACCCTTTTAATAATTCTGAATTTTGGGGGAGGAGCGACTTCTTGTGAGATCTATTTACCACTGTTTCTGCATTGTCACCCGGCTCACAGATTAAACTAGGAGTATAAATGTTGGCTTTACCATTACCATGTTAATTTGCACTTTTATCACTGTTTTCAACCCTTTTTACGACATGTGTTCATTTTGTTAGGGTTACACGTCAGTTTAAATTCGTAAATAAAAACATCTGTGCATACCGGCTACTATAATTCACAGTAGTTATGGAACACTTTTCATGGAAGTGTTACCCTTAAAAGGTATCTCTACATATATTTTTTACTTCTGACCACTTATCAAATATTAGCAAAACTTAGTTTCTTTTTTTGATTAAAATACATAAACAGGTTTCGTCTTATATTTCCACACTTTATAATGTACATTCATTTTGGAGATCACTAGTACAACAGGATAAAATCCAAAATCCTTTATCCAGGTATCTAAGGCCCTTTCCAATTTGGTTTCAATCTATCTTCTGAAAGAAAGTCTAGGTAAGCAATGAAGTCTGATTTAAGGTAATTAATTGAGTCCCTTCTTCACCATCATTTTCTTGTTTGTTTGTTTCTTCCCCAAGCCAGGCAAAACCCAGAAACTAAATGGGATTTATATTCAGAATCCTTTTTCAATGTAAAGAGGACTGACATTGAGAGATGCTTAAAAATTCAGACTCTCATGCTTCTCCCTCGGGAACAGGTCTGGGTGAATCCCAAGAATCCTTATTTTTAAGAAGGGCCTCAGGTTATTCTTTTGATAAGTCAAATTTGAAAACATCACCTAAGCGCCTAAGCGTATCTCTGGTTGGCTGACAGAGGATGGGAAACTGCTATCACAGCAGGAACCTTCTGGCTGTATGAAATCTACTCAAAGTGAGTAGCAAATCCCATCCTTCCTTCTTCCCCTCCCAGAACCCTACTATCTCAGTCAAAAAATAACCCTAAGAAGTACTTCTTAGAACTGCTTGTTTTGAGTATTATAGTAAAAGCTCTTAGGTGAGAGAGCACAAGGCTGGCACGAGACTAGTTAAAATAAAATACAAAGTGTTAAATGGCAGAGTTTTCCACATATCCAAAAAGTCTCCCACATCCAAAAAGTCATGTTCAATTTTTGTAATAACGTCTGTTTTCAACTGCTGTGCTCTTTGTGTTCTAGGTTTTGCTCATTTGTATGTAGCACACATATCTTTGGGACATTATTAATGCCTGTTTAAACCAAGAGAAGCTTAGAGTTTTCCTCTACCAACGAAACATTTAGTCACCACTATGTCCCTATGGAAATCAGATTTAAAATGAGCCTGCAGGGAGAACAGAAAAAGTCAGTTATACTTGGTTTGGTCCTTTAAAAAAATAAGAAAGGTGATTATGTCTAAGCCAAGATGGAAATAAGACATGAGCTAGAAAAGCTTGACAATTTAGCATTTACAGAATCAGATTTTCACAATGTTGTTTTATGAGAAATGCTCATTTTCAATCTTAAATATTAAAAACACATTCTTGAGGTGAATATTGTTTAAGTCAAAATTTCTTAATAATCCAAGGCCTAAATGACACTTTAGAATTCTATCTAAAACTTGGTGCTTAACATCTTTTCTAGGGAAAGGGTTATCAGTTTTTACATTATATTCACAAAGGCATTTGTGACACATTTAAAACAGTCTAACAAACCAATTATTGGTTTGTTTTCCTCCCCAGTACATTAACATGAATAAACTCTGCTCATGAAATATTTGAGATCCTATTGCTTGTCAGACTAACCCTATCTTTGCCCCAACAGCTATGACAAAATTCAATATACACAGAGCTGAAGTTTTTCAAAAGGAACGTTATTTTTTAAGAAAAAGGAGAATAGAAATACCAGATTTGGAGAATTCAATTTGCAGATTTAAAATCAATTTAGAAGTCTGAAAATGAGTGAGATTAACCAGACATATAGTGCAACATAACATCTAGCTCTCTAGTAGTTCCTAACAGTAGTTGACCCTAACTTGTTCTGAGATGGATTTTTAAACTATACTATCGTATATATAACATATAGTCCAAGGTACACATGATGACGCTGCTAAAAAACAGTACTAAAATCTTCCTAAAATCTGTGATATATTTGGATATAATGGGAATAACCCCAGACTAGAATTAGGACCTGGGCATCACTCACAGTTTCACTGTCCGCTATTTCTGTGACTTTCAGCAAAGTATTTAACCCCTTTGATTCTTCTTTCCTCATTGGAAAAGAGGATTATGATGAGATTATTATGACTATAGGTCTTTCATTGAGCTTATGTGTGAGGTACTATGCTAAAGCATTTTTTATACATTAATTCACAACTATTACATGATGTAGGTAGTACCTCCATTTAAAAGATAAGATTCAGAGAAAATCTGCTCAAAATTATAATAATGAAATAAATACCATAAAAGTATTCATGTCCTTGATACTATGCCCCATAAAAAACGTGAACAATTCTAAAAAAAATTTTTTTTTCAACGTTTATTTATTTTTTGGGACAGAGAGAGACAGAGCATGAATGGGGGAGGGGCAGAGAGAGAGGGAGACACAGAATCGGAAACAGGCTCTAGGCTCTGAGCCATCAGCCCAGAGCCCGACGCGGGGCTCGAACTCATGGACCGCGAGATTGTGACCTGGCTGAAGTCGGACGCTTAACCGACTGTGCCACCCAGGCGCCCCAAAACGTGAACAATTCTAAAAGAACACAAAGTTCTTAACAACTTGCTTCCCAACCTTTTGCCCTGCAGCATTATATTTATGTAGGTTACCTGTCCGAACCTCTATATAAAATCCCTCTCCATCTGATTTCCAAGGATTCCTTAGTCTCGTTCCAAACCACCACCTAGAATATACCTGTACTCATGACTGCCCAATCTTTCCAACATAATAATCCATGTCCTCCACTTGTGCTCCTAATCTATTGCCAGAGTGGGCTCTATTCATTACACATTCATGCTATTATCTTAACTCAGCATTCAATATGATAGAAATATCCCTTACATTATATACTATACTCCTTACGTTAGTCTATTCCCCACAGTGCCTCTCAGGTAAAACCCCAAATCCTTAATTTTATTGGTTTATTTTGCCAACTAAGAGATACATTGTGACAATTTTCACCTCTACATTTAAAAAAACCTTTTTTTAATGTTTTTTCATTTTTGAAAGAGACACAGTTCAAGCAGGGGTGCGGCAGAGAGAGGAGGACACAGAATCTGAAGCAGGCGCCAGGAGCTGAGCTGTCAGCACAGAGTCCAACGCGGGGTTCAAACTCACGGACCGTGAGATCATGACCTGAGCCAAAGTTGGACACTTAGAACTGAGTCACCCAGGCGCCCCTCACCTCTAACTTTAAAAAAATTTTTTTAATGTTTATTTTTGAGAGAGAGAGAAAGAGAGTGTGAGTGAAAGGGCAGAAAGAGAGGGAGATACAGGGTCTGAAGCAGGCTCCAGGTTCTTAGAACTGTCAGCACAGAGTCTGATGTGGGGTTCAAACCCACTAACTGATATCATGACCTGAGCCGAAGCTGGATGCTTAACCAAATGAGCCACCCAGGGACCTATCACCTCTACCTTTAGCACAGATGTTCTTCTAACTACAACCTAGAAATAGTCTCAATCTTTCACTTGCAGGATATGAACAGCCATTCATTGACCCTCCTTTTGTTACCAAAATTCTATTCTCCCTTGGTTTCAAGACAACACATTTTTCTGATTTTCTACTCTTCCAATTGTGTATTCTTCCTCTTAACTAGATCTTCTTCCTAATTACCAAACACCTAACCCAGCAGCATACCCTGTCAACTCTATCTTCAATATGTATCTCAAACCCATCCACCTCTTTCTATCTCCACTGACATTACCCTAACTTGATTCAACATTACCTCTTGCTTGAATTATATGGTAATCTCTCAGCTACTCTACCAGTTATTGCACCTCTTCAATTCCACACATTTTTGCTTTAGTTTGGATCATGTCACTGCTCTGCTGAAAATTTTCAAAAACTTTCAAATGCACTTTAAAAATCTAAACCAGTTAGTTACAAACCCGTAAGCAGCACTCAACCAAGTATTACTGGATGAATGAATAAATGTGGACAATTCAACAAGGCTCGGTCTTATGCTTTATTCTTTTCTCGATTTCTATCTACTCCCTTGAAAGAGGTCCCCTCTTACAGCTAAAAGTAGCAATGATTCTCAAATTAGAATCTTTCATACCAACTCTTACTGTCTCTAGTTCAGTTGTTCATTTTAAGACATTTACAATTATCTTATCATCATTTCAAAGCCTAAGTCGGGGGGAGAGAAGGTATAAAACAGTATATAGTATGCTACCAATTATGCCAGTAAAAGGGAAAATATATATGTGATTGCATGCCTACTCATTCACACATGCATGACCTCTAGGAAGATATGCAAGAAACTGGTAACACTGGTGGCCTCTAGCAACGGAAAGCATATGGATGGAGTCCAGGGTGGGAGAGACTTCACCAAATACTTTCTGAATTTTTAACGATGTGACTGTATTATCTACCCAAAATAGTTTTTTTGCTTTTCTTTTTTTTTTCTTTTTAAATAAACAAGCCAATAACCAAATCATTAATGTAAACCTTTCTTCTCAACTTCTCAGTTCCTGGAGAGAACCATCATTTTCCTGGCCCCAAGACTCTAAACACTTCTAGTGACCCTTGATTCCTTCTCTTTCATATTTAATCATTCACCAAATCTTCCAGCACTTTCTTGGAAATATACTAGAGCTCTTTTTCTTCTAATTCCATTTACTATACTGCAACAGACTTTAATTTTTTCTGCATCTGAATTATAGTAAATAGTCTTGCTACTCCAAAGCTGTTTCCCTTTCCACCCCCAATTCATTATCCACGACACTGCCACACTTGCTTCCCAAACACGGTATCACTTTCATCATGTTAAACCCCCTCCTCAAGAATCTATAATAGCTCCTGTTTAGCTAAACAAATGTAAAAATAATAAACCTCTGCTGCAAAGAGGCTTAATAACTTTTGTGTCAGGTGTACCATTTCCTTCAGCAGACAGGACCAGGGAGAGTGAAATTTTTCTTAATGATTCTAGCTCAAATCTTCCTTCTTTAATTTTCTACTGCCTGAGTCTGTGGAATAAATTGTTTTTATAAATTTTGTATTGGCATATACATGCTGTATAATCTCAGTCAAGAAACTTGACCTTTCTGGGCCTTAACTGCCTTATCTGTGGAATGCTTTCATGGGCTTTCAATAAGGACTAGATTAAAACCATTTACCAGTTGTTTTATTATCATAAGGTAAATGTTTCACCTGTTATTATCTTGTCTCCCAAAAAACCCATGGGGACTTCCTTACACTTCTTTCCTAAACCCAATTAACACCCAATGGTATTACATATAAAAGGGTACACATCCCTATGACTCTGCTTTTGATTTAGTCAACATCAGTAGGGCTGATTCTAAATAACTTAAAGTTTTCATATGTATCATCAGGCACTTTATTTCATGTTCTACTGCCTACAGTAATCAAGAAAGTGTTGTGAATCAATGATGACCTACTCATTTCACATTCAACTCAACTCATTCTAACTTATTTTGAGCCCATAAATCAGAACTTGGCTCATTTTAGAACTGTGTAATGTTAAAAAAAGAATGTTAAATAATTTTCTTTGAATTTATCCAATGCATTCTGTAGCAATACGTCCTATAAACTATGAGCATGTCATTCACTCTAGTCTTTTTAAAATTAAAAACCCACTACTGATCAATATATTTCATATAAATTTTGGAAATGAATACTTTTCTGGGCCAATTTATTGAATAACTTAAATGATGACATTAAAAAATATAATTCTAATGAACACAGAAAAACATCTATGTGTCTGGAAATCTCAATTTGTATAATCTGGCAAAAAGTACAAAATGAACAATGTTTTGGTGAAAAAATGAAAAACCGTTATGTACAACAAACTAAGTTTAAAACAATCCCTAAATTGCTCATTGATTCTATTAGAAAAGTGTACTCAATTTAAACAAAAATAAAGAAAATAAAACAAGTGACCCTATTTACACATTTTTCAATTTTAGATACAGAGTTTTTCCATATTACTGTCAGTGCCAGTGTTCTCTTATACTTTAATGTTCTTTAGTAAAAGTAATTCACTTAGAAAAAGGTTCTTAAAAATCCTAACGTTATATATTTAAACGTGATGAATTATGGAAAACATTTTCCCAACAGCATGAATTTTTTAAAATAAGTACTTTTTTCTCCAATACTTTAGCTTTCTAGGAGAGTAATATTACAAAGAAAGATATGTTTTAAAGTTTCTAATGAACCATCATGTATTTCTGGACTAATGTTGGAGGACTATTTTATACACAAACCAGTATCACATGTGATCTTTTCAACAGCAACAACAGTTAAAGAATCTTATACACAATCTGAAAAGAATCCACATTATAATTAATTTGTAGGGAGTCACATTAAAAACATAGTTCCTGAATATTTTATATTCATACAGATAGGAGGGAAAAAGATTACAAATTGGAATTTCTTTGTTCACAAGCAAAGCAGCAAAAAAAAAAAAAAAGTACAAAACAAAAAAGGTAACTATCTGGTAAAATTCAGTGCAAAGACAATCATCTGCTTGGCTGACTTAAAAATTAAATTTACTTAAGTATCCAAGTTGTAGGAAACATTTTCAAGTGTTCAATACAGGACAAATGTTTGGTTCTCCATCACAAAGACACATAATATTTTCTAAGCAATAAGAAAAAAACATTAATATTGAAAAATTAAGTATTTCAAAGACGTGGTTAAGAATATATTGCACATGCAAAACAACAGTTTAACAGTAAGATTTTTACTAATAATGAGCTGTGCAACAGACATGTTGTCACTCCTCCAACTGTGAAGTATTTATTTCTGGGCATCCAAATTTTCACTGACCTTGAAGAAAGTAGGTATTGATGGTGTGAATATAATCCTAAAGTAACTTATATTTTCCTAGAAAACTCTCTGCCACATTCATTTTACACACCACACCACACCCACACCCACCTAGAAATAATCTAAATGTCTAATATGGAATACTACACAGTTAAAAAAAAAAAAAAAAAAACCCGAAAAACTAGATCTACATTGTTAATATCAACAAATCTTCAAATTAACTGTTGAATGAAAAATGAAAATCCAGAGTACATGTAAGAGTATGAGATCAACTGTATAAAGTTTAAAAACACATAAAAGACTACATATTATTTATGAGTACATACATATGCAAAAAAGGTATATAAGCATGTACAGAAATAATACATCAATTTCAGAACAGTGATTACCTACAGTTAGGAAGGAGAATGGATAGAATGAGATGGGGGTACAAAGGGGACTTTAACTCTATCCACAATGTTGAACATTACAAAGATTTGAAACAAATATGGTATAATGTTAACACTTTAAATTTGGTGGTTATATGGACACACATTATATTTTCTGTACTTTTCAGTTTTGAAATATATAATAATAAAAATGCAAATATTCACAAAAGAAAAGGTTCAAGCACTGCTGCCAATTCCAGATTAAATACCTGGACACACTAAAAAAAAAACACAGGTTTTTCTCTTCCCAATAAGACAATAAATATTAAGAGAAAACATTACATGACTGGCAATGTACACTTTTATAAAATACCACACCACTTTTTATATTAAAAATATAGAATTAAAGAACAGGATTTAAATGCTTCTACTTCAAAAACTCTACTTTTGCTGGAGTCAAACGATCAAATTTCACACCACAAACAGGTTTTCCTCGCTTTAAAGAGTGTCCCTTTGAATTTTCTTATATGCCATTTTCTTTAAATGTGATTGAGAATAAAAAGGCTTAGTGTACAGGGTATAAAAGATACCTGGCTATCTGTAGTTAAATAAGACTAATGAATACACTATATTCTAACATAAACTAACACTGGCTCAATTCAAAGGTAATAAATTACTGCCAGTACAAAAACTTTCACTTTTGTTTCAAACTTTTGACCTACCAGGGAAATACAGTGTGTAACTCTGTTTACCAAACATGTTTTATCTTATCAGGAAAATTTTCCCATCTTTGTAACATTAATACTTTCTTGATCACAGATGAAGTCTTTCAAATTAAAGATAAACTACTTGCCTGTTGTTTTTGATATGCAGTGTTTGGATTTATCTTTGATTCCAAGAGTAGTGATCCTGAAAGATAAAAAAATAATATTTATAAGTTTCAATTTATAAAACCTATTAAAGTATCAGAATATAAATTAAAAAAAAAAAAAAAAAACTTCTGTTCTCTTCCCTTATTTAGAGAGGTGAAGTAATCAAATGTATTATGATTCGCATTTTTCTCTCCAGATCTGGGCTTCATATTTAATTTAGAACACACCATCTTATCCCCATATGCCCTTAAAGGAAAAAAATCCTCTTAGGATCAACATTCAGACCCAAAATGTAAAGAGGCTAGATGTCCATTCAAGTTTTATTGAAATGAAAATTTTAAGATCTAAATGACTACTTGAAGCCAAACTCTTTTTAACAAAGTTATTTTATTGCTTTTCCATTTTAACAAATAAATTACAAAGGACAACAGGAATCTAAGTAGTTAGTACATAAATTACAGAACTGCATTTATCCTTTTCTCCTTAACAAAAGGAAGGACACTTCATGTAGAAATAAACGTCCACAACTATTTAAAATAATAGGGACAGTGCGAGAATTCAAAATACAATAAATCTAAGATTGTTACTTTTCTACTATCTGGACACAGCTGGTCAAACCGAGGCGTTCAGATTACAACGAGAATGGTTTTAATTACGACTCTACATTTTATAATTTAAAAATACTTCACATGACTCCTACAAAAAAAATCAACGGATAAACGTTTACAATCTGCTCTGGTGTCCTAACTTGTTTAGGTTGTAAAGTATCCACTTTTTCATGGCAACCTCTACAAAGGCAGCCTGGAGGGATCCCCGACATAGATATGCTTGTGCGTGCATGTATCGTGGCAACAGTCTGCAATAACTGCAGGAAAAGGTGCCTTTTGGTTTTCCCTAGCACCTGTCGACTGGGGCGAACGGGATTCGTTAGTAAAATGGGTTAAAAACAATAACAACAACAACAACAACAACAACACTGAGAAAGTAAAGTTTTACTAAGACTTTTGAAATAGACAAGTAATTGGGTAAGAAAGCAAAAATTAAGTGTGTGTGGGGGGGTGTCGTCAGCTCCCTAGGGCGAGTAAATAACTACTCTGTCTTCTCATTACTTCCTCTCTTCTCACTCGCCCCTTTTCAAAGGAGGCGAGACTGGAGAGGAAGGGGTCAAATCCTTAATAGGGATAGGAGGCGGGGGAACAGCATCAGCGTCTGACTGAGGGTAAATCCGGACAAAGTAGTTTGTTTTTACCGTACAGAAGTGCAGGCACAAAACCAATGCGCTGTCCCAAGATGTGGCAGTAACAGTACCCGGCCCAGGGCCTAAACACCAGGGCTTTGCCCAAACCGGAGGCACTGACTGTCCCCTATTCTATGTTCCAATAACCTTACCGTCGGACTCAGCCCGAACCAGCAGCGACATCCCCTTGAGCTCCTCTACGTAAGTAGAGGAGACGTGCCCGGTGCCTCGGTCGTCCCATTGACGGTCTTCGTTGAGGGTATAGACCTTCACTCGCCGCCGCGTATCCGACATGGTGGCTGCTGTCCCCACCGCTCCAGCCGCTGCCTCCTCGCTCACGTCGTCCGCGCCCCTCACTCTTGAGAGACGGTTGCGGCGGAGGCGGCAGCGGCGGCGGCGGCTCCAGAGAGGCCCGAGTTCACCATGGCTCCCAAGGTTCAGCCGCGGGAAGGGGCAACAAGAGTCACCGAGACCTCTCCGCCCGGAGACCCGGTAACCTCTCACTTCACCCCCGCACACACCCACCCTCCCTCCCTTTGCCCCCCAGAGCTCGCTCGCTCTCCCGCCGCCGCCGCCGCCGCGGTAACTACTACAGATCCGCCATCTTGTAACCCGATTCTCTAAGCCTTTCTCTTCCTCCTCCAGCAGACTCGCACGGGCTGTCCTAGCAGGGGCTACGGCGGCCGACGAGTCCAACACGCTGCACTTCTGCTTTCCGCACGCTCTTCCGAGCCCGCAGTGGTCGGTGTTCTCGCGAGGCAGTTTACTGGACCGAAGTGGGAGGGTCTACGTGCAACTTCCTCTTCTCTCGGCCCTGCCTGATGGCGCGGGATCTCGGCCGGGTGGTCGGCTCTCGCGAGTTCTGTGTCTTCTTTAGTGCCGCGAGACTGCTTTCTGAGCCAGCGGCGAGAGCCGAGCTTTGGGTTTTTCTTGAAGTGGTTGCGGGCTGCCCTGAGGGTGTGACGAGCCGTGGGACCCAGCTCTGAGGAAAAAGTAGAGCAAACTTGGGAGGTACGCATCCTCGGGCGGGACTAACCCTAAGCAAGAGGGAAGGAAATGTGCTCGCACTGTTAATTGGAAGCTAACCCTGTCAGCCTATGGGAGAAAAACAGTTTAAATTTCTGTGAACATGTAGGAACAGTGATCCCTTTAAGGAGACCCGAAACCCACCAAAACTTATTATGGAATCTGTTAAAGTTAAGCATCTCCTCAGGAAGTGTTCTGTGGATCTCCAGGCAATTATAACGTGCGTGGTACGGAGTGTGTTGACAAATTCCTATTTCCCGCCAAAGCGTTTCACTGTTAGGCTTTTGGTAGCTGGCCATTGAAAAGCATCCTTTCCCCCTCACGAAAATACAGTGGCCTTTCCGTGTTTGTAAGCTCGGAAAAGAAATCTTCAGAGAAGTTGAGGGAAGTGGCGCGGACCTACGTTCCTAACACATCTAAAATAATTGTTTTGATATTTTTGAGTTTTTCTTACGGGCATTTCTTGCGTTATCTATCGGGAGGTCTTCTGCGCTGAATAAGCGGAAGGTGAATTCTCTCGGCATTCACATTGATTGTCAAACATTGCCGGGTGGCTACCAGCCATTTGCTAGGCAGTCGTTTATTTCGGTCCACGTTCGTTCTCGATGGAATCCTTTTATTCGTTTTTAAAGACTTTCTCAGCTTGTTCTGTCTTTAGTTCTTTCTAACCCATTAGTCTGAAAAGTGAAAAACAGACGAATTGCACACGTAGCCCCTGCGGCGCATCTTGGGAGTTGTCGTCAGTACTTACCTGTGGTTTTGACAAGATCTTCTACGTAGACACCCTTCGGAGGTGTACTAAAAACGTGAAAAGTCTTAAGAAGAACAGACGCCTGATACAAAATAAATTCTAATTGCAAAATCTGAATACATAGGATTTTTTTTTTTAATCCGAAGGAGACCTCAGAAAATGTACTTGAATTAAGTAGTTATATGTAATAATAGGACCCGTTAATTGCTGTGATTGATGTGGACAAAATGCATTTTGAGCCCAGAGGAAATAATATTTCTGTCATGGGTCAAAGAAAGCTTCACAGAAGTTTTGAACCAGATGTTAGAGGATCCCTGAATGGGAATTTGCATTTTGGCTTGGGAAGGTGTTCAAGGCTGAGAGGACAGGAGGAACAAAGTCATTATATGTTACTGGCCTAAAAGAGCTTCTCTCTAAGTAATATATAAGTTAAAGGAATGACAACTATAAAGAAGTCTCTTTAATACTATATGTGTCAAGGTTAATGGCCCTACTAACTCTGGATAAAACGGCGAAATAATAGTTATTTCCTGTATTTACTCAATCATTCCTAGTATTTGTTGATCATATACTATGTGCTAGGACACTGTTCCATACAGTGAAAAAATAGAAGTCCCTCTTGTCATGGAGCTTACATTCTAGTGTAGGAAGACAATGAACAAATATATGCCAGATACTGATAAATATGAGTACAAAAAAATAAGAGTAGCAAAAGGTCAGTGAGCTTGGGAAGGAAAATGGTGTTTATTGAGGAGGGCCTCTGAGGGAGGTAGTCAGCCATGCATTTCCTCAAGGGAAGAGAGCATGAGGGAGCCGGACAGCAAAGTACAAAGCCTTGTGGCTGTAGCATGCTGAGTGAGAGGGATAATAAGGAAACCAGTGTCTTTAAACCAAATTTTGTAATACTATACATATTGTTGTACAGATGTACCCCAGTTTAAACCGTTTTCTATGTATGTGTCATTTCCAGTAGTTTCCACCCTTCAACAATAAGTGATTTACAGAAATTATTTCATGTGTTCAAAATATATTTGAAGTTAAATTCCTAGAGCAGGGATTTTCAGCATTGGCACTAACATTTTGGGCTAGATAATTCTTTGTTGTGAGAGGTTGTTCTGTGCATTACAAGGTGTTTAGCAGCATCCCTTATTTTCACCCATCTGATGCCAGTAGTATTGCACCCTTTCGTCCAGCTGTGATCACCCAAATCATCTACCATCATTGCCATTGTCCTTGAGAGGCACATTACATTTTTTAATTCTTGAAGGTTTAAAAAATTACGTTGTTAATATATACAATTAGGTTGTCGTTTGATTGACTCATGCCCTTGAAATGTGAGGCTTTCTGTTTTCACCCTTCCCATTCTGTTAAATGTTTTAATAAACAAGAGTTTGCTATATTCACTCATTTTTTTTCTTTAGGATGATTAAGTCTTTGCCATTTATTTTATTTTATTTTTTTTATTATTATTTTTTTTTTTAATTTTTTTTTTTCAATGTTTATTTATTTTTGGGACAGAGAGAGACAGAGCATGAACGGGGTAGGGGCAGAGAGAGAGGGAGACACAGAATCGGAAACAGGCTCCAGGCTCTGAGCCATCAGCCCAGAGCCCGACGCGGGGCTCGAACTCCCGGACCGCGAGATCGTGACCTGGCTGAAGTCGGACGCTTAACCGACTGCGCCACCCAGGCGCCCCAGTCTTTGCCATTTAAATAAACCATCAAACTAATAACCTATATCCTCTTCAACCACATTCCTATTTCTTTTCCCCTTTACAGCCAAACTAAGTGTTGAAGTTGTTTATATTCCCTTCATTTCTTCACCTCTCACTTATTCCTCAATTGAACCTATTCTGATTTCTATCCCTTCCATCCTCCTGCCTTGCCTTCATCATAAAGTTCTTTATAAACTAACTGAAGATATCTATGTTAATAATGCCACTGGACATTTTTCAACCCATTTTACTTGAACTAAGCTAATTTGTTTTGAGAGAGAGAGAGAGAAAGAATCCAAAGCAGGCTCTGTGCTGTCAGCATGGCATCCCACTAACCGTGAGATCATATAACCTGACATGAAATCAACAATCAGACTCATAACTGATTGAGTCACCAGACGCCCATACTTGATCCAAGTTAAAATTGACACTTTTTTGTCTGAACTTTGTTCCCTACAGTCATCTCATGACAACTCTTGCTTTATCCTTCAGATGCTGCTAGTTGCCACTTTCATAGAGGAGCCTCTGACTCCCCTGACTAGATAATATCCTCTTGGAATGTTACAGACACCAAAAAACCCAATTCAGAGTAGTTTATTTTTTATTTTTTATTTTTTATTTTTTATTTTTTTAACGTTTATTTATTTTTGAGACAGAGAGAGACACAGCATGAACGGGGGAGGGGCAGAGAGAGAGGGAGACACAGAATCGGAAGCAGGCTCCAGGCTCTGAGCCATCAGCTCAGAGCCCGACGCAGGGCTTGAACTCGCGGACCGCGAGATCATGACCTGAGCTGAAGTCGGACGCTTAACCGACTGAGCCACCCAGGCGCCCCCAGAGTAGTTTAAATGATAAGAGAATTTATTGGCTCATGAATGGGAAGTCTGGAGATAAAGGGAAACCTCAGATAGACTCGATTGGTTCAACATGAACAGTGAGAACTTGTTTTCCTTCTCCCTCTGAATTCTATATTCTGCTTTGTCAAATTCATCTAAGGCTTAAGATCTTTTGTATCTTAAGACAGTGGCCAAGAGCTCCCAAGTTTCCACAGTTCTTCATTCACAGCAAAAGAGAGTTTCCTTACATATTCCCAGTTGCATTGTAATTAGACTAATATAGGTCACATGTCTACTCCTGAACCTAGAGATTTGAAGTCTAGGGAATGTCAAGCACTGATTGGTGGAGGCAAATCAAGGCCCATCCTGGGGGCTGGGGATGGGTTTAATCCCACCCAAATCCCATGGATATACCATGTGATAATGGGTAAAACATGTGGGAAGACAACCAGAGTATCCGTTTTATTTTCTTATTACATATTCACGGGACCATGCACCCTTCCATTGTAGCATTTGTCATATGTGTAGCTTTATTTGTATGATTTCTGATTAATAATTGTCTCTTCATCTAGATGACAAATTTCTTTGAGTTCAGGGATCTATGTTTTTTTCTTACCATTTTATCTGTAGTGCCTAGCGGACGGTGTGGAATATAGCATGAACTCAAATAACTGTTCAAAGATTGAAGTTTCCTTAGAAGTTTACTACTCAATTTGACATGCTCCCTAGAAGGTAATTTAATAACTCCCCTATCAAATCAACTGAGATTAAATTACATCTTTGAAAGCTACAGATTGGTATGTCTAATTTCTAAGTAGTCAGTTTTTGACGCACTACTGAAAGTTGTGAAACAAACCTGATATATTTTTTACATTTTTTAACAGTTTCTGATTCCTTGTAGGATAAAGTTCTGTAGGGTGGCATAAAGCTCTTCATGGTTTAGCCCCTACCAAATCCTGGCTCTTTACTCTCAAAAGCAAGGCTATGGACTGTGATTTTCCCTGGGGTGATTTTTTCAATCATAGCTCTTCCCATACCATTTACCAAATATTCTTAGGAGCCTTTTCTCTGGGTGATTGTCATTTCTCCAGGTGTTCCCTCATACCCTGACAGAATAGAGGCAGAGGAAGGTGGCAAGAGGTCCATCTGTTTGGTATTCAGGCTTTCATTTAATTACTCCTTTTAACCCTGCTTTCACAGTGGCCCACTAATGTGACTAGTGTCTCCAAGTCAAAAGACTCTCCTAATTCGGAAAATAAATCTCAGTCTCCTGAGGTGGTGGTGGCAACAGGCAAAGGGCTTATATGGGTATGAGTGTGTGTAGAGGGAGATGGTAGTCCTTTGGTTATGTGAGGTTGGGAAGGGAACCCTTTCTATATAGTTTGACCCTGTCCTCAAAATCTCAGCCCTGATCCTTTCTGATTTGTTGTGGAGATAATTAATTCTCTTCTTCTCTGATCATCTCTGTGGTAAATTAGGTTGTAACTTCCTCTGTTCTCCTAAGGTCCACTACTGCTCCTACCATTTGCTTGCCATGCAAATGACATTTGTTAAAATATCTTATCGGCTATTGTCTCTTTTGTTATGTTTGCCCTTTGGACTCTATACTTAAAAACTTTTTTTATTTAACTGTATGTGGCTAATTTTCCATTTTTGACAAAGGTATTCTAACATATTTCATGTTTAATTCTGTATTCCACTTGGATTTTTTGTATATGTGAAGTAGGATGTTAATTTAAAATTTTTCCTCCAAATGGAGAGCCACTTGTCAATATCATTTATAGATTAAATAATTTGAAGTGCTATTTTAATCATACTCTTTACTAAGTTTACAGTCACATATACATAAATATATCTGGATTTTAAATTTGTAAAAAATTTTATTATTTTGAGAGAGAAAGCATGAGTGGGGGAGGGACAGAGAGAAAGGAGAGAGAGAGAATCCCAAGTAGGTTCCACACTGTCAGTGCAGAGCCCTTCGCAGGGTTCAAACTCATGAACTGTGAGATCATGACCTGAGCCAAAGTCAGACACTCAGCCGACTGAGCCACCCAGATGCCTCTGTATCTGGGTTTGAGTCTGAACTCACTACATTATTTTCATTGTTTTAGTTGGCTAACTGTAGTGTGACAGTTTTAATTGCCATAGTTTTTTATTACTTGTTTTGGTATTTAATTGATATGGTGGCCATATCAGTGCACTATTCAGATCTCCTTCAAGAGGACCTACTTTGGGGAACATACTTGACTGACAGCCAGCTGCCACTACTTTGGGTCCATTGCATTTGAGCTGAGGCTGTAAAAACCTTGAGCTGCTCCTAGCCAGTAACTGAGCACAGCAGGAGTACTACTATACTTGTCCTTTACTGTCCAGTGTAGAACTTCTCTGTGGGCAACTATGGCTTGGGGAACTTCTTAGCAGTCTGGAAGAGACTTTCTTGGAACTACACTATAATCTGAAGCTCTTTCCACTCAGTATTTCCTTCCCTTCCTTCTTTTACAGAGGTCAAACTTGTATTATGGTCTGTAGGCTCTCTCTGTCAATTCCTGTCTATTTTATTCTTCACAGATGTTTCCTCCAGTCATTATCTTACATGTTTAATCCCTTCTTGGCATCTGTGTCTCTGAGGGCTGGAACTGACATATGTGGTACAGGGAGTGGTGTAAGAAATCAGGCAGTAAGATGGGGTTTGGGGAATAGTTGACTCAGTCCTTGGCACAAGGTGGCCACTTGACTAATGATTTGACCAGTAGTGACCTAGGAAAACTTTCCGTAAGAGGGGAATGCTGTTGTCTAGACAGTGATTTAGGCGTTTGAAAAATATGGGGAAAACAATGCCTACAAGGATAGCAGAGCTGGCCACTTAAGTTGTACAACTGCCTTGCAGGGGGATATTGAGTTGACACTTAACACACAGTTAAAGCTAAGTTTGGGAGCCAGGAGGCCTCTTTGGGCTTCATAAAAAGGCCCTTATTTCCTTCAGTGTAAGAACAGATATGGGATTTGACAGAGTTACAGAGCTCTAAAGATATTTGAATGCTTAGCCCGTGGGCGGGGGGAGTTGGGGAGAGGTCTGCTGTGCAGTTAGGGCCCTGGTTGGGAAATCCTGAAGCTTGAAATATGGGATGGTGTGGTAGAGCCCCTCCCTAAGGAATGTGATGGAAACCTCAAGACAAGGGAAGGCAATCTGGCTTTGTGTGCATGTGCAATATTCTTCACAACTTTGTAATATAGACTGCCCATTCAGACTGTATGCTACTATATATGGGAGACACGGGAGCAAAAATTGAAGAAAAGGCAACCCCCCCCCCCCCCGCTGCACTCAGGGCTCAGCTTTTGGGTTTTAGCCCACTGAGCCAGTGCTGGCACAAATAAAGTTGCTTCCTGGAAAGAAAAGCCTTGGTGTCCAGACTCTCTGTGTGTGTGATTCACCACTACATCTCGTGGGGTGTACCTCTCATCCAGGAGGTGGAGATGGTGTTTTACCTCTCTTATTGCAGGGGTATGAACCAGGAGAGGCAACCTCACCTGGTGCCAATGGACTGCTTGATCCATGTGTGCTGGGGTGGGGGTCCTGAATGCACAAAGGAACCTGGTGAGGCCCAGGAACCACCTCAGGGAGCACTGCCCATCAGACCGGTAAGAGCCAGCATTCATTTTGGTAGACCTGCCCCTGAGAGGCAGAAGGGGAGCCTGATCACCTCCCAGATCACCTCCATGAAGAACGAAACCACAACTCCAAGGTGCTGCTGGGCAGTGGGTTGGAGTCACTGTGTGACTGTGTGTGAATGAGACGGAGAGTGGAAAGGTTCTGACCTGACCAATGGGCTGAAGCTAGTGTTTGGCCCTGATCTATGGTTCCGTTGTGACCTCATATGGCTTAGGGCAGCATCAGACTTGGGAGTCTGATCTGGGTCAGGGTTTGATACTGAACCCAACAGTGTCAAGAGGCACCTGAAATATCTCCGAGAGGAGAGCGGCTGGAAACGGACAAAGCGAGTGCGTCCTCTCCAAATTAATCCCTCCCTTCCCCGCTTTTCCTCTCTTGTGCATGAAAGTTGTCTGATAGGGGAAGGAAATGAGTGGAAAGCAGAGTAAACCGACTCCCCTAGAGTGTATGTTGAGGAATTTCAAAAAGGGATATTCAGTAGATTATGGTGTGAAATTAACTCCTGGAGAGCTCCAGACATTCTGTGAAATTGATTGGCCATCATTCGGGGTGGGCTGGCCCTCTGAGGGCTCACTTGATAAGGAACTAGTTGGCTGAGTGTTCAGGGTCGTTGTGGGGGATGCAGGCCACTCTGACCAATTTCCTTACATTGACCGTTGGTAAGACCTGGTCCTATCTTGGCCGCCCTGGCTAAAAGTCTGTATTGAAGAGATAGCTCATGTCATGGCTTTCTCCAAATGCCAGCCAAAAACTGAAAAATCCATACTGTTGGGGGAGAGCCTGAGAGAACCCCACTACCATATGCCCACTGTACCCCTCACGGCCACCTGTGCCTCCAGCCACTGCAGCTACTGAAACCCCACTGAGCTTGCCCCTAGTCCTGAGGCCTTGCCACCTCTAGCACCACTGGCCTCTCTGGATGTGACCGGCTCGCCCGGACTACCATTCCTAACCCCATAACACCCCTCCTGGAAGGCAACTAGAAGATCAGACGGCGGAGACAGTCCTTCCCTGGAGCAACACCAGGGAGCCCTACAGATGCCACTGAGGGAAACTAAGGACCTATTATGATCAGGAAGGCCAGATCTGAGAAGGCCAGCATGTTTTTGTATACCAACCCTTTACCACCATGGACCTCCTCAGTTGGAAGCACCGTGTTCCTTCCTATACAGAGAAGCCCCAGGCTATGATTGAACTAATGCAGTCCAAAATTGATACCCACAAATCTCCCTGGAAGCACTGCTGCCAACTCCTCCTGACCCTCTTCAACATGGAGGAGTGTCGCCAAAATACTCAGGCAGCCCTAAAATGGTTAGAGGAGAATGCCCCGGCTGGGGCACTAGACACCCAGGCTTATGCTCAGTCTCACTTCCCTGGGAAGAACCCCCAATGGGACCCAAATGACTCAAGTGTAGATGTAGGGCTTGCAAGGACTGAACCGTATCAAGAAGCCCTTCTAAATGGCACGAAGGAATGAGGAAGAAGGGCCATAAATATGAATAAAACATAAGAAGTGCTCCAAGGACCTGAGGAGAGCTGGAGCCAATGCCATGAGAGACTATGTGAGGCATTTCGTTTCTACACCCCTTTTGATCCAGAGGCGCCCGTTAACCAGCAGATGGTCAATGTGACTTTCATAGGTCAGGCCCAAGGGACATCAGCACAACTGTAAAAGCTAGAGGATTTCGCCGGCATGAATGCCAGTCAGTTGCTGGAAGTAGCAACTAAGGTGTTTGTTGACCGTGACCAGGTGGCATGGAGGCAAGAATGCCAGAAGGTGCAGAAAAAGCCAGACTTGTTAGTTGCTGCCTTGGTGGAGTGGTCAGAATGCTCCTGGAAAGACGCCTGCCCTGCAGGGACAGGGCAGGGGCCAAAAAGGGAAATGGCAGGGAGGATCATCTAGCCCAGGACCACAGTTAGGATGGAACCAATGTGGTCACTGTCATCAGGAGGGCTGCTGGAAAAATGAGTGTCCCCTGTGGCTGGGTAATTTTCAACAAGGCCCCAAACAGAAAGAAAAAGGCCATGTGGTCCAGGACCAGTACCAACCAGCATCACTGCCTCATGGGGCCCCCGAAGATGATTTGTGGGGCTAAATGCCATGGAAGGCTATGAGTAGGACTATGACAGACCGGGCTCTATTTTATTAGGCCCCCAAGAGCCTATGGTCCAAACGAATGTGGGGGACCGATCCATCGACTTCATAGTAGATACTGGGGCAGAACGCTCAGTGGTGACCCAACCTGTGGGCCCCCTCTCACGGAGACAAGCCACCATTGTGGGGTCCATGGGCAATTGGACACGTTGTCCCTTCCTGCTGCCCCAGGGGTGCAGTTTAGGCAGCCATGAAGTCATCCGTGAATTCCTCAATCTCTCCAACTTCCCTGTGGCTTTAATGGGCCAGGACCTGTTGGGAAAGTAGCAGGCCAAGAGAACTTTCAACTCCCATGGACAAGCTGCTCTGATCCTACGAAAGCTGGAAGCAAAGATTATGACTGTCATGATTCCCCAAGGGGATGAATGGCATCTCTATAGTCTCGTGGAGGAGCTACCACAGAGACCTGAGCTGCCCTTCAGAGTACCGGGGGTGTGAGCTGAGGACAACCCACTAGTACTGGCCTCCAGTAATTGTAGAACTAAAGCCAGGGGCAGGGCCCATCTGCCAAAAACAGTATTGCATCCCTTGTAAGGCACAGATGGGGATACAGAAGCACCTGGAGAGACCTGTAAAATACGGGATCCTCTCACCCTTGTCAGTCATGTTGGAACATGCCTCTCCTACCAGTCCAGAAGCCAGGCACTGATGACTATCGGTTGGTCCAAGACCTGTGTGCAATAAACCAGGCTGCTGTCACCCTGCAACCAGTTGTCCCAAACCCATACACTCTCTTGGGTCTTATCCCCACTGAAGCTGCCTTCTTCATATGCCTAGACCTCAGTGATGCCTTCTGCATCTGCCTGGCCCCCCAGAGTCAACCGATCTTTGCCTTTAGTGGGAGAATCCTGAAAATGGTGACAAGGGTGAGTTAACCTGGACCAGCTTGCCCCAGAGGTTTAAAAACTCCCCAGCTATTTTCGGCACTGCATTAGCCTCAGACCTAAGAGCCTTCCCAGCAGATCAACATGGCTCTGTCTTGCTTCAGTACGTAAATGACTTACTGCTAGCTGGAAGGTCTCAGGAGGATTGCATGGAAGGAACTTACCATCCTATGGGAAACTGGCGATAAGGTCTCAAGGAAAAAGGCCCAAATCAGTCAAAAGAAAGTCAAGTACCCTGACTTTCGTCTCTCACAGGGGCAGTGCCAACCCGGCCCAGAGAGAAAATAGACCATTTGTTTGATCCTGGTCCCGTCGACCTGACGTCAGGTTCAGGAGTTTCTTGGGGCTGCAGGCTTCTGTAGAATCTGGATAACTAACTTCTCGGCCTTATGAGGCCACAAAAGGGGGAGAGTGGGAACCTCTGTTATGGGAGCAAGTACAGCAAAGGGCCTTTGAAGGGACCAAATGGGCCCTCACCAACGTGCCTGGTCTGGGGCTCCAAGACATGTCCAAGTCCTTGTATGTTCATGAACATACTGGCATCGTGGTGGGAGTCCTAACCCAGATGTTGGGGTCATGGCATTGCCCAGTGGCATATCTCTCCAAGCAGCTTGACTCTGTTGCCCAAGGCTGACCACCCTGCTTACAGGCACTTGCAGCCATGGCCCTCTTAGTCTCCGTTGCTGACAAATTAACTGTGGGAGAAGAACTGACAGTCCAAGTGCCATATTCAGTATTGACATTAATGGAGTACAAGGGACAATACTGGCTAACCAACACCTGGATGATCAGATCTTGGGGAATGCTATGTCAGAACCTGTGCATTCACCTAGAAGTAGTGTGGACTCTAAACCCTGCAACCCTACTGCCTGTCGGGCCAGGTCAACCAGATCATGACTGCATTGAAATCATGGATGAGGTGTTCTCCAGCTGACCAGACTTGAGGAACCAGTCCCTCAAGGACCCCAACACTGAGGATTTCACTGATGGTAGCAGTTTTGTGAAAGAGGGAGAATGCCTTGTAGGGTACTCCATGGTAACCCTGAATTCTATCATTGAGACCAAACCCCTGCCAAAGAGGTCTTTGGCACAGAAGGCAGAGCTCATCATGCTAACCCGAGCCCTTCAACTGGCGGCAGGGATAAGTGTGAATATATACACAGACTCTTAAGTATGCCTTCCCCACCCTCCATATACATGGGGCTTTATATAAAGAGAAGGGTCTAATAAACTCAGGAGGAAAAGACAAAGTATGGTAAGGAAATCCTTGAACTCTTAGACGCTGTGTGGGGCCCTGAAAGAGTGGCAGTCATGTATTGTCAGGTACATCAAAGGGGAGATACCATGGCTGCATGGGGAAACCAGGCAGACTGAGAAGCAAAGCTTGTGGCCTCCAAAGGAACAATGGAATCAGTGGCTTTAACTGCTGCACTGTTCCCTAGTCCACTGGTAGAATGGGAACCTAATTACTCACAACACGGGAGTACCTGGTTTAAGACTGAAAATGGAAGCTACCTTCAAGGTGGATGGTGGAAATTTGAAGGTGGCAGAATAGCAATTCCTGAGGCCCTGGCTCCAGCTTTTGTCAAGCAGTTCTATCAGGAAACCCATATTGGCCATACAGCTTTTGAGACTACGTTCAGCCAACATTTCTACATCCTTCAACTCTCCATAGCCTGAGCAGTATGCAAGCAATGTGGAACGTGTGCCCAGATTAACCCACGTCAGGGACCCAAGACCCCTGTGCAGAGTGTCGGGGGAGCCCCATTTGAAAATATGATGGTAGACTTCACTGAGCTTCCCTAGGTCCAAGGTTGTAAATATCTGTTGGTCTTTGTGTACACTTTCTCAGGCTGGGTGGAAGCCTTCCCTACTTGCACAGAAAAGGCACATGAAGTCCCTCGACTTCTAAAAGAAATTATTCCTCGATTTGTGATCCCTATCACTATGGGGTCAGATAATGGGCCAGCGTTCATGGTGGAGGTGGTGTGACTGGTGGCAAATGGGTTAAAGATCACCTGGAAGTTACACACGGCATACCGACATACAGACCCCAGACCTCTGGGAAGGTGGAATGAATGAGCTGAACCCTGAAGCTGCAATTAAGTAAACTATGTCAGGAACCCACCTACACTGGGATCAGGTGTTGCCAATCGGCTTGTTAAGAATCAGGTGTAGCCCCAATAAGCAAATGGGGTTCTCCCCTTATGAAATCCTTTATGGGCACCCTTACCACATTATCAAGGGCATAAGAGGGGGATCTAAATGAGATAGGCAATCTGACCCTGAGGCAACAGATGCAGGCCCTTGGCTTTACCCTGACCACCTCACACCACTGGGTTAGGGAGCGATTACCTGTTAATCTGACCACAGACCCTCATCCCTTTAAACCAGGAGATGCTGTATGCATGAAGGAGTGAAGTGTCCAACCCCTAAAACCCCTCTGTAGGGGCCTGTTCACTGTCATTTTGTCCACCCCCTACTGCAGTAAAGGTAGCCAAGGTGGGTCCCTCACCACAGCAGAGGGAAGCTGGCATCTCAAAACTGAGAGTGCATTCCTGATCCTTCAACGCTGTGCAAGCTGACCACACAGAGGAAGCAGTCTGCAACAACAGAGGCTCTGGGAAACTGCAGCCCTGCTTTAGTCACTCTGGAACCTGATTAATCTACACATGGCAGAAGCTTGAGGAATTGACGGTCTGGTGGAACAAACAGACTGTCCTTATTTTCTTTATCTGTTTCCTTACTGTGATGTACTGCCACCCCTTGTTTCTCACTGTTTCTGTGATTCTTGCTCTACTTTTCACCATAGGATTGGCAGAGGCTGTCCCGGCTGGCTGGAAGTGTGAGAGATTTCTGTTAGCACTCACCTCTTTGTGGATAGGATGCTTCGTTGGGTATTGGTTGCTTCTAATCTGGACTTCTTCTGTAGACCTAGATTCTTCATCATATGACCCATGTATTGACAAAACCAGGTCAGGGCAGGGAATCACTTGGACCTTACTATACCATACCCACTTCACATGCCAAGGAAAAGTCCTGGGGACCTGCAGACCACCTATTTTATCTGCCAGTGGGAGAGTCAATATACTTGCTTTGATCCACAATACTCTCCCAGTGAAGATTGGTTAGAAGTCCGATCCTACCAAGGCCCCCTCGGGGCGGGGTGGAGAGGGGTGGGTTGGTCAGCTGGACACAAATTACTAACTGCAAATGACTGGTGTCAATGCTGTTTGACGTATGTGCAGTTATAGGTATTGGCCCAGAGGCATCTGTCATACGAAAAAAGCAGGCACATGTCACAAAGGGCCCAGCGACTCGATATACCATGTGGAGACTTAGATTGGGAGTGGGAATAACAACTCAATGACAAATATATGTGTGAGGAAAATGGTTTATGTGCCTATACACCTGAGTTTTTATGACCCAGCTGGAGGTGTGTTTCATGGGCTACTTGGAAACAAGAAAGCACAACAGTGCTCCTTCAGAAGGGGCTGCTACATCAGGTTGTCAATCAAAGGCCTATAACCCTGTTAATTTTACCATCATTAACCCAGGAGATTCCAAGTGGTAATGGGGCACCCGAAGTGGCATCCGGATCCATGGGCGAGGCAGACACCCAGGGAACTGTGCTATATTTCAATAGAGTCACTACTGCCCATCCAACCATGTCCCATCAAGTCTTCCACTCCTTCTATGAAGAAATAAGAAGTAGCCCCCTTCCCATTTCAGTCACAGCAAGGAACCAACTTGTTTCTAGCCCTAGAAGAGACTTTAGCCCAGACTCTAAAGATCTCTTCTTGCTATGTATGCAGGGGAATCAACCTGGGGGGTCAATGGCCATGGGAGGCTAGAGAATTAGATCCCCGGAAACCTTATAATGGAACAGAATAAGTCCTATTATCAGGGTTTGGCTCCTCAAAACCTGTTATTGAGAAAAACTGCCTTGCTTGATGGGGAAGAAAGTTTACCATCTCTGTTGGAAGGTTAACATGCCTAGGCCAAAGATTTTATAACGCAACCACCTGGAAAACCCAATGGTGGGGTCCCCAGATCACCTTGAGCCAGATCCCTACCCCTTTTCCAACTTCTCTCATCTCCAAGAGGCCTGGGACAATGTTGACACAGCCATCAAATGGCAGGCCCCAGGTGGAAGGACAGCCTATACAGTACTTGCCCTAGTCTTGTCAGGGTCATGTGTGCTGGGAACTATTCATCCATCTTCCTGCTCCCACTTGCCAAAGGGGAACATTTGGGAGTCCAAATGTATGGGGACAGGGAGACTCAAAGGAAACGATGTGCCCTACAAATTGGCAATTGGAAAGATGATGAATGGTCTCCTGAGTTATAATCCAATATTACAGCCCTGGGCACAGGATGGGTCCTGGGGCTACCACACTCCCATTTATGCTAAACTGTGTAATCAGACTACAAGCAATTATAGAAATTGTAACCAATGAAACTGCCAGAGCTCTTAACTTACTAGCCAAGCAGCAAACTGAAAATGCACAATGCTGTCTATCAAAATCGCTTGGACTTAGATTACTTACTTGCTTCTGAGGGAGGAGTCTGTGGAAAGTTTAACCTAAGCCTACAGGTAGGTGATAAAGGAAAAGTCTAGAGGAGATCACAGATCGAATGAAAGATTGCTAAAGTTGGGACCCTGGGGGGTTATTTTCAACTCTCGGGGGATTCAAAACCCTCATAGGTATTATCCTCTTGATTTTGAGAGCTTGTGTAGCTCCCCTGGTTATACGGTCTATCGCCAGCCTCACTGAGGTAATGGTTGAAAGGAAAACGGCCGCATGTTAAGATGTTACAGAAATACAAACCTCTAAACCAAGATGATGCTCTTTGACCCAAAATAGGGTATCTGAGCATCTAAGGCGCGGTGGGGGGGAATTCGGTAGAGCCCCTCCTCTTAAGGAATGTGGGGAAAACCTCAAGACAAGATAAGTCAATCTATGTGTGCGTGCGTGACATTCCTCACAACTCTGTAACATAGACTGCCCATTCAGACTGTATATTACCATATATGGGAGACAAAGGGGCAAAAATTGTACAAATTCTGCCCCCCCCCGCCCAGCTCCACTGTGCTGGGGACTCAGCCTTTTGGGTCTTAGCCTGCTGAGCCTGTGCTGACATGAGTAAAGCTGCTTCCTGGAAAGAAAAGCCTCAGTGTTCTGACTCCGTGTGAGTCACAGCTACAATGGGAGTACCCCTGAAAAGTTTGTTCTGCAGACACCTCTGGGCCCTCAGGAATTGCAGAAGTGGCTCATACATCCTAGTAAGAAGTAACAATTCCCTCTGCTTACAGAAAGACCTCTTTCTATAGTTGGTCTCATTTTTTCTCCTAGCTGAGAGACTGTGGTAGCTAGGGTTAAATCTCAGCATCATCTGCCCAGGGACTGCTGGGACTGATAAGGGAGGAAGAGATTACACACTGAAGGAATTGAAATAATCATCTAGCATGTACTAGCAAAGAGCCAGAGGAGTACACTTGGGATTGGATTTTGAGGGTCCTTGATCAAGGGGGCTGGAGGTTAAGATTGGATAATTAAGATTTTGTTGACTTGGGATACCTGTGAAACAGAAGACTTAACCCTGGTCAGGACCTGAGGGGATGGGGCATACTTAACTGCTAACATAGCTCTTCAAAGCTTGGAAAATGGGAGAATAGAAATGAGCTTACACCATGGAAGCTTTTGACTTCTAGAGAAGATAACCTTTTTGTTTTGGCATACTTATCTGATTACTGCTTCCTTATTATTTGTAACTAGTTGTTTTGTAACAATTTAAATGGTTTTTAGATCCCCTGCAAATGTGTTTGTTCTTCTCAACCTCTTTTTAATCTTATGTGGATTATGACCTGAGAATACTAATGATAGTAATAGTGGTGATTCTTGTTTTCTTCCTGAAAACATTACTTAAATGGTAATGTCTCCAGTGTTGTATACAAATTCTTAATTTCTGATAGATACCACTTAAGTTACGGACATTTCCTAATATTTTAAACTCTCTTGTGCAAATTTTATAAATTGCCTCTTCTGCATGTGATCATATAGTTTTTCTTTTCTTATCTTTATAATGAATTACTGTATATTCTTATTCTTACCATCCTTATATTCCCATAGATCTACTTGGTCCCAATAGATCTTGTCAATATTTTATTACGATAATTTATAGGGCGGAGGTTCAAGATAGTAACAAAGATCTTAAACTTACCTCCTCCCATGAACGCAACAAATTTATAGCTACATATGAAACAATTCTCTCTGAAAAGGACCTGAAAGCTAGCTGAACAGCATCTCTACAAGAAAGGATAAAAGGGCCACATTGAGATGGGTAGGAGAGGCAATACATGGTCTTGCAAGAACCACCCCCCCCTCCACCCCCTGCAGGCACAGAGACCACCAACTGGAAAGGATCTCCTAATACAGAGCTTGTCCCTGAGGAGTGAGAGGTTTGTGCTCCTTATCAGGCACCCCAGTATTTGGGAACTATATCAGAGAGATGAGCCCCCAAAGCACTTGAAAATCAACTTCAGGAAAACCAGAGGGCTTTAGGGAATGGAAAATCCATTCTTTTTTTTTTTTTTTCTTTTGGTTTAATGTCTATTTATATTTGAGAGACAGAGACAGAGTATGAGCAGGAGAGGGGCAGAGAGAGAGGGAGACACAGAATCTGAAGCAGGCTCCAGGCTCTGAGCTTTCAGCACACAGCCCAGTGCAGGGCTCGAACTCATGAACCACAAGATCATGACCTGAGCTGAAGTCGGACACTTAGCCAACTAAGCTTCCCAGGTGCCCCGAAAATCCACTCTTAAAGGGCTCATGCACAGACCCACTCATCCTAGGACCCAGCACAAAAGTAAGTTTGCTAATCTTATAGCATCTGCTAGAGAGACAGGAACCTGTTGGGACTCTCGGGACAGAGGTGCTGGCAGACACCATTTTTGCATTCTCCTTCTGCCTTGGGACTGGTGCTGGCCATGGCCATTTTTGCACACATACCCCCTCCTCTCAGCCAAGGCCTACCCTGCTCTAGCTAGTGCCCTGCCTCCATGGCCCACCCTGCCAGGCAGTGGGCATGTATAGCTCACACCAGGGACACTCCTTGAGCACCTGGCTCGGGTGGCCAGGGTGAGACGGTGTTTCTGGACCCCCTGGGACTGAAATAATCAGTCCTTGACAGGTTACCACCTCCAAGGCACTGCACAAACAGCAGACTGAAATATATCCCCAGTGTTCATGTGAAAAAGGCATATTTTCTTGTCCTAGAGCTTTAGCCTGAGGTGCAGGATTCAGGTTTGCCATATATTCAAAAACTATAGAGATGCCCCCAGAAGACGGGCCAGGAGATAACCATATTAGTGCTCTCCCATGGCCACATAACAGCTCACTGATACCTCCCAGAAAGGAGCTTATGTAAGTCTATAGCCACGAGTTTTGCAGTTGTTACCCTGGGGTTACCTCCAGATTTCCTGGTCTGAAAGTCAGCACGGTTTATTGATTGCAGACCCACAAGACTATATATTTATATACCTTAAGAGCTGCTACCTGTAGATCTGGCTTATTCTATTCCTAAAAGAAGTAGTAAAAGAACAAATGAAGCCCAAAGTTAGTACAAGGAAGGAAATAATAAAGATCAGAGTTGAAATAAATGAAATGAATAATTGGTTCTTTGAAAAGATAAGCAACACTTATGAATCTTTAGGTAGGCTCACAAATTAAAAAAAAAGACAGGCCTCAAATAAAATAAAAAATAAAAGAAGTTACAACTGATACTATGAAAATACAAAAGATCCTAACAGACTACTACAATTATGTGCCAACAAATTGGACAATCCGGAAGAAATGGATAAATTCCTAGAACTATACAATCATCCAAGACTGAATCTTGAGGAAATAGAAAATTTGAATAAACCAATTGCTAGCAAAGGGATTGAGTCAATAATTAAAAACCTCCCAACAAACAAAAGTCCAGGACCACATGGCTTCACTGGTGAATTTCTAACAAACATGCAAAGAAGATGTAATACTAGCCTTCTCAAACAAGGATACCATAAGAGAAGAAAATTACAGGCCAGGCCAATAACCCTGATGAACATAAATACAAAAGTCCTTAACAAAATATTAGCAAACCACGTTCAACATCATTAAAAAGATACACAAGGGTCGTCTGGGTGGCTCAGTTGGTTAAGTCTCTGACTTTGGCTCAGGTTATTCTCGTGGTCTGTGAGTTTGAGCCCCATGTCGGGCTTGATGCTGACAGCTCAGAGCCTGGAGCCTGCTTCGGATTCTGTCTCCCTCTCTCTCTGCCCCTCCCCTGCTCATGCTCTGTCTCTCTTGCTCTCAAAAATAAATAGACCAAAAAAAAAAAAAAAATCATACACCATGACTGAGGTTGATTTATCTAAGGGATGCAAGGATGGTCAATATCCACAAATCAATTAATGATAGATACATCATATTAACATTTGCATAGAAGAATAAGCTATTGTGTGTAAAGTACAAATAAGGCCAGGAGACTCCAAAACAACTGTAGAGAGAGAACTGCCTCAGTTCATAATGACTTAGCAGTCCTGGTGCCATTCTGCCACAGGGAGTGTGACTTGGCTTCTGTGAAACAAATTCCTGTCCCTGGGATAAATTCCCTCTTTTGCTTTAGCTTATGTTGGTTTCTGTCCTTTGATACCAAGACATATTCTTAGTTTTTCATTTACATTGTCTACCTACCTGGTCTCAACTCTCATTAGCCTAGAATTTTGTAACAGCCTCTTGAGCTTTAACATGATCTCATTGTCTACCTTCTTTTTGTAAGTAAACAAACATATTCTTGCCTGATTAAATGCTTTGAAATATCATTTTGCACTTGCCTCCTCTTGACTTGTTTTCTTTAATAAAATTTGTGAATTCTGGTGAAGAGAAGGCACAGATTAAGGAGTAAGACTATGTTAAATTGGTTTATAAAATGAAAAGGCTACTCTATAACATAAAATACCGAGTGAATATGAAGTTGTTAGTGCCTTTATCTGGAATTCTTTTTCCAGAATAGTGGCACATCTTCCTCTGCTTCATTCAGGTGTCTGCTTAAATGTTACCTACTCAGGCCATTCTGGTTAATTTTATCTAAAATGGTAGCTTTTTTCTTTTTTTCATCTTTTTAAAAAATTATTTATTTAATTTCAAGTTAGTTAACATATAGTATTGGTTTCAGGAGTAGAACCCAGTGATTCATCACTTACATATAACATCCAGTACTCATCCCAACAAGTGCCCTCCTCAATGCCCATCACCCATTTAGTCCATCCCCTCCAGCAACCCTCAGTTTGTTCTCTGTATTTAATAGTCTCTTATGGTTTGCCTTCTCTTCTCTGTTCTTATTTTTTCCTTCCCTTTCCCTATGTTCATCTGTTTTGCTCCTTAAATTCCGAATATGAATGAAATAATATATTTGTCCTTCTCTGACTTATTTCGGTTAGGATAATACACTCTAGTTCCATCCACATTGTTGCAAATAGATTTCATTCTTTTTGATCTCTGATTAATATTCCATTATATATATACACATAACACACACCACATCTTCTTTATCCATTCATCAGTTGAGGAATATTTGGGCTCTTTCCATACTTTGGATATTGTTGATAGTGCTGCTATAAACATTGGGGTGTATGTGCCCCTTCGAATCAGCATTTTTGTATTCTTTGGATAAATACCTCATAGTGCAATTGCTGGGTCATAGGGTAGTTCTATTTTTAGTTTTTTGAGGAACCCCATACTGTTTTCTAGAGTGGCTATACCACTTTGCATTTCCACCAACAGTGCAAAAGTATTCCCCTTTCTCTGCATCCTCACCAACATCTTGTTTTTTTTCTGAGTTGTTAATTTTAGCCATTCTGTCAGGTGTGAGGTGGTATCTCATTGTGGGTTTGATTGTATTTCCCTGATGATGAGTGATGTTGAGCATCTTTTCATGTATCTATTAGCCATCTGGATGTAGTCTTTGGAAAAGTGTCTATTCATTTCATGTCTTTTGCCCATTTCTTCACTGGATTGGTTTTTGGATGTTGAGTTTGATAAATTCTTTACAGATTTTGGATACTATCCCTTTATCTGATAGATCATTTGGAAATACCTGTTGGTTGCCTTTTAGTTTTGTTGATTATTTCCTTTGCTGTGCAGAAGGTTTTTATCTCAGTGAGGTCCCAATAGTTCATTTTTGCTTTTGTTTCCCTTGCCTCTGAAGACATGTCTAGTAAGAAGTTGCTGTGGCCTAGGTTGAAGAGGTTGCTGCTGCCTGTTTCTCCTGTAGGATTTTGGTTTCCTGTCTCACATTTAGGTCTTTCATCCATTTTGAATGTATCTTTGTGTATGGTTTAAGAAAATGGTTCAGTTTCATTCTTCTGCATGTCGCTGTCCAATTTTCCCAACACTATTTGCTAAAGAGCCTGTCTTCTTTCCATTGGATATTCTTTTCTGCTTTGTTGAAGATTGGTTGGCCATACATTTATGAGTCCATTTCTGGGTTCTCTATTCTGCTCCATTGATCGAGGTGTCTGTTTTTGTGCTATAAAATAGTACTTTTTCTTAATCACTTTATCCCTTTACCCAGTTGTTTTTCTTTAAAGAACCTACTAGCTGTTATGCTATATACTTTACTGTTGGCTTCCATCCATTAGAACGAGCATTGGAACTTCATCTGTTTTGTTTACTGATACATCTGTAAATGTTTACTGATTCATCTGTTTTGATACTGATACATTAATAGTGTTTGGAACAGAGTAAGTATTGAATAAATGAATGATTACTATGCTTGGCATAATTGAGCTAAGAAAGATATATTTATACTACTATCTTAAATCTGGAAGTGTAAGATACTCTATGAGAAGAAAAAATGATTGTATACAAACTGTAATTTATGGGCAAGGGGTTATCACAATAACTAAGAATATGAAGGAAAAAGTCTTGTACGTACCTGTAGTGCACGAACTACCAAAGATGGGCACTTCAATTTTAGTTCTTATAGCATTTTTAGCATATAATTATATGCACTTTCATTTTTTAAAATATTTTTCAACTTTTCCATTTTTTTAATGTTTATTTTTATTTGAGAGAGAGAGAGAATGAGAATGAGTGCCAAGTGGAGGAGGGGCAGAGAGGGAGGGAGACACAGAATGTGAAGCAGGCTCCAGGCTCCGAGCTGTCAGCACAGAGCTGGATGCCAGGCTCGAACCCATAAACCATGAGATCATGACCTCAGCCAAAGTCGGATCCTCAACCAACTGCAACGAACTAAATGCACTTTTAGAAGTACTTCATGGAAAATAGAGAAAACTATCTGGGGCGCCTGGGTGGCTCGGTCGTTTAAGCATCCGACTTCGGCTCAGGTGATGATCTCACTGTCCGTGAGTTCGAGCCCCGCGTCGGGCTCTGTGCTGACAGCTCAGAGCTTGGAGCCTGTTTCAGATTCTGTGTCTCCCTCTCTCTCTCTGGCCCTCCCCTGTTCATGCTCTGTCTCTCTCTGTCTCAAAAATAAATAAACGTTAAAAAAAAATTAAAAAAAAAAAAAGAAAATAGAGAAAACTATCAATATTTGAAGACAAAAATAAAAGTTCAGACATAAAGTGTAAGCTCTTGGTTTAATGGAATCTTTTTGGAGATTTGTTAGTGGGCTGTATTGTCACTTTATGGAACCAGAGTTTTAAGAACTAGCTTCATTTTTCTCCTAGTAGTAGTACTTGGGAGTCCCTCTGAAAAATAGAAATTTAAGAAAAACATAAATTACTATTTTGAAATTCTACCATTAAAGTTTAGGTCTTAGAAGGCAAAGTGAGAAATGAAAGATTTTGGTCACTATTAGAGAAAAATCAAATGTACAAAGCATATAGTTTATATTTAATGTCATTTTCAATTAATCTTAAGTATTTCAGAAAATGTGCCTACCATAATTATATATTATTTAATATATAATAAATATTATATAATCAGTATTTATGGACTTAAATACTTTTAAAAAATATTTGACTAAATTTTCAGTATTTTATAAACTATGTATGAGTCATGAATATACAAACATTTTATCAGAGTTATAGAAGGATTGCATATTCTAAATTATGGCTTCCATCAGCTATTCACTTTTTTGTGGATTATGTGATAAATGAAATCATGGAAATGAACATTTTATAGCTATTACTAATAATTATGTCAACAGCCTTTATATAGGACTGTTTCAAACATTAACTGAAAATCAAGGTCTTTCCATCCTTTATACCAGGAACATACCTATGTGAGCAACATACACAAAAAATGACCTAGATCCTTTTGATGAGTAAATGATTTTCCTGTATTTTCTAAATATTCTAAATATATTTGCTAAATTTGAAAAATGTACTCCCTCATTCTAGTTAGGATCCCATTTATAATATTTATTCCACTACATTTATGGTTTTGTGACCAATTTGAAAGATGGTGTATCATTAAAAAAACAGATCAAATTAGCTTCTTCACCTCCTTATTATATCTGGTAACTGTACTAAAGAAACTGGCTTTGAATACGGCAAGTCCCGGTCTGTGAAAGTTGTAGGCAAGAACAGCACTTGTGCAGAGGTGAGCTATTACATGACCAAGGGTAAACTGTCACAACTATATACAAAGAAGGAAAAGAAGATATGTAGGAAGAGATCCATTACAGTAGCAAATGTTACCTATTACTTCTAAGGTTTAAGCTATTTTGGAATTATAGGAACTGAAGGGCAATCTTTTTAAAGATGTATATAAATGGTTTAGTTTTAATATTTATTCATTTATAACATAAATAAAAAATAGAAGTAACTCTTAAAATAAAAAAATAGACCACATAAAATGAGCATTTTAATACAAATCATTAGAATATATTTATACTATATATAAATCTATACATTAGAAGACACTACTGAAATTTTGCTCTACAGAATATCATTCTAGAATTCTCTTTAAAACAACCAAATCACTGGGAAGAATTAGATGATGACTGTGAAACAGATTCTCCCATTACAATACTACTTCTGTCATTTAGAGTTTTGACAACAGTTGTAGCTGGAGACTGTAGCACTTTACGTGAGAGCCTCATTCTTCCATCAGCTGGATCACGTCCAAAGTATTTCACCTATATTAAAGAAACAAATTTAGTTTGAAAGTTATAGTACAGTGATTGACATCCAAATTAGAAGATATTTAAATTTACATAGTGCAAATAAAACACTGATTAATGTTTTTACTTGTCTGTTGAAAGCATAGCTCAGTGCTAAGTAGAGGTATATGCTAATAAATATAATTTGGTTAAACAGTGATTATAAAAAAAGAAGAGACCAGCATTTAGCTGTCCAATTATAATCTTCTGTTAGACACATCTGTGCCTTCCAGGTCTCTACACTGGAAGAACAGTGAAAGCCATGGTCAATGATTCTAGATAAGGGATTTCTGAGCCTAATGGTGCTACAAACTATATAGGATTATGCTTGGGTCATTTACACTATTTCTCAAAAAGGACTATCACACTGGAGATTATTTGGCTTGACCTTAGACAACACAAATCAGGGGGAATTGTGGCAGTTTTAAAGTCCCTTCCGATGTTAAAAAAACAATCTTATACAGATATATCTTAGTTTTTATTCTTCTCCAGAGGCTACTTGAACAATGGGACTACAGATTGGGAATAAACTAGAAACCTTAGTTACCCGGGTCATGGATGATAGGTGTAGCTGGAATGTGGTATGGAAGAACAATAAAACAAAAGAAACAAAACCAAACCACACCAGACTGGCAATGACTTCCTTTATCCACTCATAAAAGACTATAGAAAAGGTCAAACAACATGGCTTTCATCAAACTTAAAAACTTTTAGCCTTAAGCAGTGTAGAAGCAATTAAAGTCTCAACTCCTCAAATATGACATTCGAGGCCTTCAACAGAGTTATTACATTTTCAGGGTTCTCCTGTCCTATCTGCAAATCACTGCACAGTCATCATTGACCTCATATATTTTTAAAAGCTCTAAAGGGGACTACTGTTCTAACTAAACTATAAGCTAGGGTAAAGAATTGCATCTTAAATCTTTAGTGAGTCTATTTAAGAGCAAACCTAAAGTTTAAAAAGCACAGCATATAAATAATGTAAATCACAGATGTTGCTTTGATTCTTTCAGCTTACTTAAAAAAAAAAATTCAAACTTCGGATATAATTTACAACATTAAGGGTAAAAAGTTGAATACAAGTACCTGAATTTCTTGGCCAACTTCTAATCCTAAGGCAGTAGGATGTTTAATCTGAAAGAGAACATGTTAATCTATTAGTTGTTGTATATAATTTCCTAATATCCATAGTAGTACACATTTTTTAAGTAGAAACAGCTTTATTGTTTTTTTGATTATAAAATCTATTGATAAAGACTTAATACATAAGTATTCAGATGATAGCAAAAATTACTGAAGACCTCTATACTTTTAGATCACTACTGCTAATACAAGTATTCAAATGTCTACTTAGTGTGTATTACATTTGTAAAAATGGACCTTACTGAGCTTGTCTTATAGTATGTTAATTTTTCATTCAATAATATGTTGAGGACATCTTTTTACAGTGGTGAGAATGGACATCCCTGTTTTGTTCCTGACCTTAGGGGGAAAGATCTCAGTTTTTCCCCACTGAGGATGATAATAGCATTTGTCTTTTGTATATGGCTTTTATGATCTTGAGGTATGATCCTCCTACCCCTACTTTCTTGAAGGTTTTTATCAAGAAAGGATGCTGTATTTTGTCAAATGCTTTCTCTGCATCTATTGAGAGGATCATATGGTTCTTGTCCTTTTTTTTTTATTGATGTGATGAATCATACTGATTGATTGGCGGATACTGAACCAGCCCTGCATCCCAGGTATAAATTCCACTTGGTCGTGGTGTATAATTTTTTTTAACGTATTGTTGGATCTGGTTGGCTAATATCTTGTTGAGGATTTATGCATCCATGTTCACCAGGGAAATTGGTCTATAGTTTTCTTTTGTAGTGGGGGTCTTTGTTTGGTTTTGAAATCAAGGTAATGCTGGCTTCATAGAAAGAATTTGGAAGTTTTCCTTCCATTTCTACTTTCTGGAACAGCTTTAAGAGAAGAGGTGTTGACTCTTAACTTAAATGTTTGGTAGAATTCCCCTGGAAAGCTATCTGGCCCTGGGCTCTTGTTTTTTTTGGAGATTTTTGATTACTAATTCAATTTCTTTACTGGCTATGGGTCTGTTCAAATTTTCTATTCCTGTTTCAGTTTTGGTAGTGTGTATGTTTCTAGGAATTTGTCCATTTCTTCCAGATTGCCCATTTTATTGGCATATAATTGCTCATAATATTCTCTTATTATTGTTTTTATTTCTGTGTTGGTTGTGATCTTTTTTCATTCTTGATTTTATTTATTTGGGTCCTTTTTCTTTTTGATCAAACAGGCTAGGAGTTTATCAATTTTGTTAATTCTTTTAAAGAACCAGCTTCTGGTTTCATTGATCTGTTCTGTTTTTTTGGTTTCAATAGCATTAATTTCTGCTCTAATCTTTATTATTTCCTGCCTTCTGCTGGTTTTGGGTTTTATTTGCTGTTCTTTTTCCAGCTCTTTAAGGTGTAAGGTTAGGTTGTGTATCTGAGACCTTTCTTCCTTCTTTAGGAAGGCCTGGATTGCTGTATACTTTCCTCTTATGACTGCCTTTGCTGCGTCCCAGAGGTTTTGGGTTGTAGTGTTATTTTCATTGGCTTCCATGTACTTTTTAATTTCCTCTTTAACTTCTTGGTTAGCTCATTCATTCTTTAGTAGGATGTTCTTTAGTCTCCAAGTATTTGTTACCTTTCCAAATTTTTTCTTGTGGTTGATTCTGAGTTTCATAGCATTGTGGTCTGAAAATATGCATGGTACGATCTTGATCTTTTTGTACTTGTTGAGGGCTGAGGACATCTTTTTATATCAATGTATGAAACAATAGAGTATTCAATTATGTAATTTGTTTGATATCCTAAAGATGGTCATTTAATGTTTTCAATTCTGGTGTTGTAAATGTTAATAATTACTGAATCTAGGTGTAAGGTATGTGGGTGTTCAGTGTACTGTTTTTTCAACCTTTCTGTAGGTAATTATTATTTCAACAATTGTGTATTCATTTACTCAAATTATACTCTCAAAACAAAGTCCTAATGTTGAACTTCTAGGGCCAAAGGTACTCATACACATTTACCAAACACTCTCCAAAATGTCTGCCCCAATCCTGTCAACAGTATCTGAAGTATATGAGAATGTCCATTTGTTTTACCATATATTTACCCACACTGGGAATTTTCAACTATCTGAAAGCTGAAAAATAGTAACTTAGTTTTATTTGCATTTAAAACAATTGCTATTGCTATTGCTCTTTCTTACTGATCCATATAATCCCTTTGTATATGAAACCTCTCTCATGTTATATACATTTTTTCCCCTAAGTTGCTACTTGCCTTTCAGCTTAATTTTGCCACATACTTTTTTCCCCTTAATGTTTGTTTTTGCGACAGAGTGTGAGTGTGAGCAGGGCAAGGGCAAAGAGAGAGGGAGGCAGAGGATCTGAAGCAGGTCCTGCACTATTGGCACAGAGCCTGACACGGGACTTGAACACACAAACAGTGAGATCATGACCTGAGCTGAAGTTGGACACTTAACTGAGCCACCCAGGCACCCTTCTGCCATATACTTAAAAAAAAAAAAAAAAAAAAAAAAAAAAAAGGTCAAATTTAATCAATTTATTTACATTTTTGGCTTTGATATCATGCTGAAAACTATTTCCCCAGTCCCAATATTATTAAAATATCCCAATTTTCTGCTAGTGTCATTCCTCAACCCCACTCTCCCATGCCCAGATTTTCTTTTTCTTCCCTCATCACCTTAAAATGTTTTTTTGTTTTTAACAGCTCCTCAAAGCAGATGGGATTTTGGTATTAAAAAAAGTAGACATCAGGGGCACCTGGGTGGTCAGTCCATTAAGTGTCTGACTTCGGCTCAGGTCATGATTTCACAGTTCACAATTCTGAGGCCTGCATCAGGCTCTGTGCTGACAGCTCAGAGCCTGGAGTCTGCTTCAGATTCTGTGTCTCCCTCTCTCACTGCTCCTCCCCTACTCACACACTCTCTCTTTCAAAAATATACATTTAAAAAAAAAAAAAAAAAAGAGTCGATAGCAAATCAGCTACTCCAATATGAATTATTGAATAATCTTTGTTTCTTCACAGACTGAAAATGCAACTTTTAGAATGTATTATGTTCCCATGCATATACCTGAATGACTTCTGGTCTCTATTTTCTGTTGCATAAATTGTCTATTTCTGGGTCAGTAATACAGTTTTATTCTGTATAGCTTTATATTTCAAGGTTTGGTAAACCAAATACTCCTATTCTCTGCCCCCCCATAGTTTTCTTGAATAGTTTCGTATTTTTAGCTTTATCCTGCCATGCTTGGTTGGCCAAGAAAAGTGGCAAGACAGGGCTACAACTAGATATTTGTAGTTAACTGCCATGTGTTAACTCTAGATGTAATACTCAAGAATGTTTCTATTCCATCATGAAAGAACAAATATAAACATCTGTGTTAAAGAGTATAAGAACCTTTTGTCATTTTTAGTTTTCTTTATTTAGGCTAGTATTGGAGAAAGTACACAATCCTCATCAACCCAGGTAATTTCACTATGATTATTTTAAGGCAGTTTTATATTTTTTTTTAATTTTTTTTTTTAACGTTTATTTATTTTTGAGACAGAGAGAGACAGAGCATGAATGGGGGAGGGTCAGAGAGAGAGAGGGGGAGACACAGATTCTGAAACAGGCTCCAGGCTCTGAGCTGTCAGCACAGAGCCCGACGCAGGGCTTGAACTCACAAACCGTGAGATCATGACCTGAGCCGAAGTCGGATGCTTAACCAACTGAGCCACCCAGGCGCCCCTTTAAGGCAATTTTAAAAATAATCAAGTTATTTATTTATTTTTTTTACCTTTCGTTGATCAAGTTGTGTGTTATGAAGCAGTACTGCAGTCATATTTGGATATAGTTTAACCATTACTCCAGTGTCTCTGAAAAGGAAATAAGCCTAGTTAAAATAGTAATATCTGTGTATGTACTGATAATCAAACTGATTATGTATTCATATGGGAACAAAGTAAACACACACACACAATAAAAAGTAGGATTCTCTAACTTATATTTTCAATTGAACATACAACCCATATTTAAATACTTGTGAATCAAAGTACAGAGAAAAGATAAAAAGGACAAGCTTTTAAATTGTATATTTTTCTGTATTTCTTTTCATCGTATTTCCCAAAACATTTTGAAATGACATTAAATATTTTATTATACTTTTAAGTGTTTATGTATTTATTTTGAGAAAGAGAGGGAGAGAGAATCACAGGCAGGCTCCATGCTGGCAACACAGGGGCTTGAACCTATAACCGTAAGATCATGGCCTGAGTTGAAATCAAGAGACAGACACTTAACTGACTGAGCCACTCAGGTGCCCCTCCTTTGGTTTTTATTCTTTATTATTCATTTCATATCACTTTGAACATTCAGGCTACATCTGATATAGTTTTTTTTTCTTCTTAGATAGTGGATTTTCTCATTCTGAAAATCAATCTTTTAAGCTGATGTTGAAGCTGACATTTTAAAAAATGTGCTCCTTAGGCATTAAGTAATACTATCTTTACAACAAACTAACAAGAAACTACCAGAAAAAGAAGAAAGAAAAAGGAAATATTGCTAGGTCTTTTCTGGGCCTGTTTACTATTAGAAGATTTAAATGGTGGGAAATTTGGTTTAAGAAAACAATTCAGATATAAGAATATATTAGAATATATTAGAAGAATATATTAGTACAATCGCAGAAACTTACTGAATCAAACTGAAATCTTACTGAAAACAAACTAGTATAGAAAATAAAATATACCTTAAAAATAATTAATGATTCTATGGTAATTGACATAAAATCTAAATACCTTATACTTTCAAAGTACATAATGCAAATGTGAAGTTAATGTGCACTTATAAATCTTATAAAAACCAGAAAAGCATTACCTGATTTCAGTTATTGTGGCAGTATACACTGCTCCAAATTCTAGTTGGTGCTCTTGCTGTAAATGCAAAATAAGTCATAAGATTAATAAACAGCAACAGAAAAGAAAAAAGTATTATAAGATCTATACTTACATCATCTCTGCAGATTTCAGTAATGAAGTCTCTTGCTTCATGCATAGCACTGGGTGTTGGTGCAAATACAGAAAATGTTTCTTCATCCACCTGACTAATAGTTACTCCTTTTAAAAAGATAATTTAACATATTAAAGTTAACTTGCTCATGTGAGGGGTGCCTGGGTGGTCAGTCAGTTGAGTGTCTGACTCTTGGTTCTGGCTTAGGTCATGATCTCATGGTTTGTGAGTTGGGGCCCCACACTGGACTTTGTGCTGACACCACAGAACCTGCTTGGGATTCTCTCTCCCTCTTTCTCAAAATAAATAAATAAGCTTAAAAAAAAAGTAGATGTGACAGCAAGGGATTGACCTGTAAATAGCTGGGCAGGGTTGTGTTGTATTTAGTCACTGCTTTAGGAATGATAGGATTCATTCACCAATAAATACATATTGCACACCTGCTATGTATCAGACATTGTGCTAAGCCCTAAGGAAACAACAGTGAGTCACTGTTCCTGTGCCCTTGGAGCCTACAGTTTGGCAGGAGAAAGCATATATAAGTTCTAGTTTTGGAAGGTTTGGCTTTGCTCTCTTAATTATGAGTAGAAACTATACTATAATGTTTTCCTCACCTTTTCTTCTTTCTCTTACCCTTTAGAGTGATGAACAGACGGGTAAGGGATGAAATTATGTCAGTTTATCAACTAAAAAGCTGGTTAAGGCAACTCTGCTTCTCATTTTCCCTCAATAACTTCAAAGCTGGTAAGTACTAGGTAACTTAGATTGTTTCCAGAAAAAACAAAGTATACTATTTCTATACATACTCTTTAAATAAAATAGCTTAAATAAGACTAAGTGAAAAACAGAATAGAAGATTACAGCAAAATCCTCTAAAGTTGAAAACTAAACATTTTTCTAAATGTTCAATTTTAAAATGTTGCAAAGAAACTGATGAATTCTAGGTGATCCTTCTTGAATACAGTTAAGGATGAATGCTGATTTATTAAGAGGCATACAGAAAACGTAAAGACATGTCAATGTTACATTCTTTTCTCTTGTTCTTTTCTTAAACATATTTTTGGAGCATCACAATAGAGATGAAATGGACCCTTACATGGCCTAGCATTAAAACCCCCAAACTTCATACAACTCTCACCTGTTTCAGCCTGAAGCTTTTTTAAGTGATATCCACCTGGTCCAACAAATTTTGCCCTTTTTGATAATGGAACCTGAATAGTTTCTGAAATGTAGTACAGACAAAATCATAAATAACTCAAATATGTATATGAATATAAAACATGTCTTGATCAGTCAAGATTTTTTTTTGACTTAGACACATGTAAAAATATTTCATGTAAAATAGAAAAATAGTTATTTGACTAAAGTTTTTGAAAGTTCTAATGTCTAAAAATATCTCCCCAAATTTAAAGCATTTTCACTATGGAAGTATTTATAATATTTCTGTTTTATGTATGGAGTTAAAGGAAATTTAAAAGTAATAACATACTTTTATATATTAATGTTTACCTTATCATGGAATAAATAATTTTAATGCGTTACCTACAACAGGCCCATTTTCTTTTCTAGATGCTCGAGGTTTTGAAATAGTTTTGTTCATAATCTGTAAGATCTCCTTCTTTGCCACTACAAGAGATAAAAACATGATAAAAATTATAACTACAGTTGACCTTGAACAACTATAGACTAGGGACATCTACCCCTGCTTAGAAAATTCGTGTCTAACTTTTGATTCCCCAAAACTTAACTACTAATAGCCTATGTTGCCTGGAAGCCTTATCCATAACAAAAAAGTTAAGTAATACATTTTGTAGGTTATATATATTATACACTGTATTTTTACAAAGAAGTAAGCTAGAGAAAAGGAAATGTCATTAAGAAAACCATAGGATGGGGTGCCTGGGTGTCAGTTGAGCATCCGACTCTTGATTTTGGCTCAGGTCATGATCTCATCATGGTCCATGAGTTCAAGCCCCAGGTTGAGCTCTATGCTGACAACATGGAGACTGCTTGGGATTCTCTCTCTTGCTCTCTCTGCCCCCCTCCCTCTAAATAAATAAAAAACATTAAAAAAATTAAAAAAAAGAAAACCATAAGGAACAGAAAATACATTTACAATACTGTATGTTTGTTTATTGAAAAATATTTGTACACAGGCATATCAGGTAGCTTAGCTAGGATGGGGGCTCCCTGTAGAATGGCAGAGCTTCATAGCCTGATTGCCTAGGCTCAGTAGTGGCAACCTCTGGGTGGCCTGCAGGTAGCAACAGTTGTGTGGAGACAAAGTATAGCTGCCTTATCTGCCTGGGCATGTACCACAGTCCCATGGCCATTCACCTGACACCTGTGGCCACTTGTGAGTGCACTGGTCTCCAGGGGTTCCTTGAGGCCAAGGTGCCATGGTGGGGAGTGGGTCCCTCCCCAACCCCACAAGCACTGAAGACTTTGTGCAGGGACTCCTATGCAGTGCTGTCCTGCCCTCTGGGCATGCTCCTCCTTCAGCTGAGGCTTCTGCCAGCCAGCCCTGGGTGCTTAACAGGACCACCCTCTCAGCACATTGGGTGATCTTCAGCCCAGCACAATTATGGGCCCCCTGGGGGGCTGCTGATGGCCTCAGAAGGCCTCTCAGGATAGTCAAGAGTATAGCAGGCATGACCTTTGTGTGAGATGCCTTTAGTTGGTTGGATGGAGACTGGGATGGGCAGTAGAAAATAAATGCCTTTGCTGTAAACTTAAAAAAAAAAAAAAAAAATCCACATATAAGTGGACCCATGCAGTTTGAGCACATTGTTCAAAGGTCAACCGTATATAAAATAAATGAGATCAGATATAGCAGCATTCTTAGTTTTTCCAGAGTAAAACCCAAATTCTTTAACTTAATAAACAAAGCTTTTCATATCCTAATTACCTTTACAAGTCTACTTATAATCCCCCTTGTCCATAAATCCTATAAAAATTGAATTTTCTCTGGTCTCTCATAAAGGTTGTTACAAGAAATTTCATTTTCTAAAGTGGTATTTTATAAACAAACCCATTTTTAATAATAAGTTTAATGGGAATTATAGTTGCCATGAACAAATGAACAATGATGGAAAGAGAATCAGGCACACTGGGTTAGCTTACCTGAGGCTTGTTGAATGGCCTCCATTACAATTTTTATTGGTATTCCGGGTAATTTAATATCAGCCTAAGATGGAAAAGCCAAAAAATGATATAAATACTACTTCATGACATTATTTAAGTATTATACAGGTGAAACAAAATAGGTTTTAAAATACCTGTAATGCAGTTATTCCCTTATTAGTGCCAGCTATTTTGAAATCCATGTCACCATTGTAATCTTCGATTCCCTGAAAGAATTTAATAAAGTATGATACGGTTTTAAACAAAAATAAAATTCACCCAGTTACTGTAGAAGAATTAAAAAAAAAAGCTTTAGAAGTAAACCATGTCTTCTGAGACTAAAAACAAAGAAGTGTCTTCTACATTAACTACTGCTTCTCATTTGTGACTTTAAGTTGTAACTATTTCATCACAAAATCACTTTAAAATCATGTTCCTCACATAAATGCATAAGGATTCATTTACAATCACCCTAAAGTGAGCCATTATGAATATTTATAGTGTAATATATATATATATATATTTACTATATATATATATATATATATTTACTCACATCCTATAAAATTCAAGGCTAGTATTCAGAAGAAGAAAGTAAGCACAAGGACCTTTATTTCTCAAGTAATTATTATTCTTCTAAACATACAATGTTTATAAACTGTTTATAAAAATGCACAATCTTCACTCTTAAATATTTGAAAATGTGGATATACTTGCCAGAATATCTGTCAGCAATCGATAATCTTCTATTTCATCCTTGTCAGGATTGTTTTTAGTGACCAATCCTATTGCCACACCTGCGACAGCAGATGAAATTGGAACTCCTATAGTTGAGAAAAAGAGCTTGTGTGTAATGTGTATATCAGCCTAACACACATATCTATCATACTCTTGACATTTATTTTAATGTAGGTGAATAGTGTTTTAAATTGACAATCACCAGAAGTAAGTTGGAGAGGTCATCTGACTACCTCATTTCTTTTTAAGCATACGATAAAAGCCCCTTAAGACAATTCTAACAGGTAATTACTGTTCTCAGCAAAAACTTCTATAAACATAGCAACCTTAACTCCTAACAGAATCCATCCATCTTTTTGCTTTTGGTGTGTTTATCTTTTTTTTTTTGAAAAGTAACCATGTATTTGGTAAATTCTTCTAGCTTGAACCCCTCAGTTTACCTTTCCATGAAAGCCATCATGAGGTTTTGTGTATCCTCCCAGAAAATTTCTGTGCCCAAATATGAATTGTAGTGTAATCTTCTTTACTTATGGAAGCATACTGAATGCTCTCACTATCCTGCACCTTGTTTTTTTCACTTAATAACATACCCTGGATATTGACACATAATGCCACACAAAGCTCCACCTTCTTCTTTTGAATGGCTGCAGAGTACTCCCCCCATAGGTTTATAGGCCACATAACAGAAGTGGGATTACTGAGTCAAAGGGTGTGTGGGTTTACATTTATTATAATTCTGTCAAACTGCCTTCCAAAGAGTGTAGCATTTTATATTTTTACTGGCAGTATTTGAGGTTCTACATTCTTAATTCCCATCCAATCTCCTGACCTTTGTTCAGATAAAGGGTAAAAATGTAGCTTATTGTTTTTAATTTGACTTGTTTTTATGAGAAGGGCTAAACTTCTTTTGAATGTTTATAGGAAATATAAAAATAGATTATTTCCTAGTCAGTTGACTTTGTTTATTGTGATTTATTTTCCTGTACAGAATTTTAAATTTATATGCAATGATGGTTCCTGGATTCTGCCTAAAATGGTTTTTCCTAAGATTTTGATAAAATCTTCAATGTTTCATTTTTATATAAGCATTAAAAAAAAAATTTTTTTTAATGTTTATTTATTTTTGAGACAGAGAGAGACAGAGCACGAGTGGGGGAGGGGCAGAGAGCGAGGGAGACAACAGAATCTGAAACAGGCTCCAGGCTCTGAGCTGTCAGCACAGAGCCTGATGCGGGGCACGAACCCACGAACCGTGAGATCATGACCTGAGCTGAAGTTGGATGCTTAACCAACTGAGCCACCCAGGCACCCCAAGCATTTTTTTTTTTTTTTTAATCACTTGGAATTTATTATAAAGGAGTGTGGCAGGGGGGCAGGGGAATCTCATTTCATATTCTCTAAGTAATGTCACTTATGCCCATGGTTTTTAATCATCACCTATAATGCTGATGACCTAAAAAATCCCTCTCGCCTGCCTACTTCTCTTTGCTAAAGCCTTACATCTGTATACCCAATAATCTGCCTTGGACATCTCTTGCTAAATGTCCCAAAAGCACCTTAAATATATATATGTATATTCAAAATGTAATTACCCCCAATAAATCCTTTTTGTCTTGCCTTTCTTATCTTGGTTGAATGCAACTAAGACATTTATGCCAGAATCAACAGTTCTTTCCTCATGTCCTATATCCCATGAAGTCACAAAGATCTGATAGTTTATCCTTTAAATATTTTTTTTTAGAAAGTTGTCCTTCCCCCTAAATACTGAAACATCCATTGCTACTCCTTTAGTCCAAGTTCACATTATTTCTTGCTCTGACAGCATTCTCCCTGTCTAGTTTCCCAAATTTTAGTGTCTCCCCCCAGCTCTCATTCTCTCCTACTTCATCCTCCAGGGCTAACATCTAAGCTGGGAAAAACTACCAAAAAGAAAAAAAAAAAAATCAGATTAAAAAAAAATCAAATTCAAATCAAATCTACATAAAATTCTCTGAGTTCCCCATTATCTCCTTTCAAGAAATTTTTATACATTTCTATGGTCAAAAAGGTTAGGGAAATAGTATATATCCTATTTCTAGAGATTCAGAATTCATACTAGCATATTAAAGTTTCTTTAACTCATATTAAATAAACCTGCTTAACCCTGCTCAAATGTACTTTAGAACAGAAAAATTTTCAATAATCAATATCCAGCAGGAACACTAGTTCATAGAACGCAATACGGAGTTGTTAAATACTAGCTTTAATTTCAAAATCCTTAGCATAACAATAACCTTTAAAATCTGGTCCCAATTTAGTATTTTTTTCAAATACATTTCAGAAACACGCTATACTGCTTTCTAACTTTATACACGTTGTTCCCTTCAAATGAAATATGGTCCCTGCTCCTAATGACAGATCAAAAACTACTCAACCTTTGGAACAAGATGAAATGTAGCTGTCTCTATGAAGCAAATTTTCTTCAATCTAATTCTTCATCCATATTGTACATATTTATGCCTTTTACCTATTTGTATTATCTTTCTGATTTGTTAGTGTCTTTGGATTTTTCACACCTGTAAGATTTAAAAAAAATAGGTACCATTTGTATCTCTGGAGCACAGGACAGTGCCTGATATAGGGCGTGGCAAGCACTCAGGTTTTGAGTTGAATTGTATACACTTTGTTGGCTTTTCCCACAGGACTTGACATTCCTTCTTGTCAAATTAAATTTTTTTCAATCCTGTTTTTTACATTTTTTAGAGATCAAAATTGTCATTTAACATATCGGTTACCTACTCCTTTTTAGCAGTATCATTTTTATCAGCAGGCCAGTTTTCTCAGTTCAGTAACAAAAACATTGAAAGGGACAGGGTTTAGAATGAAGTATCCTCAAGCATTCCACTTGAGGTCTCATTCCAACATACTGATCTGATTCTCTTATCTCCTCTGCTCATCCTTCCACCAGTTATGAAGCTGCACCTATCATCCACCTCAATTTCTGCATCATTTACAGAAAGATCATAAACTGTGTATCTCTAGATACATAGCATAAGCAACATTCCCCACACCCCCTGCTCCAAATCTAGTACTATTTTTGAAAAATGGAACATTAGTTTACTATGACATGTTTTAAGTCAGTCCCTTCTGGTCCCTTCTCTTCACAGTCCCCTTCCTTCCTAAAAACACTTATACACCTTTCTTTTCATAATCTATTTAAGAGTCTTCCACAGTCAAGTTCACTGAGTTATGCTTTACAGAAAATACTTTCCTTTCTTTCAAAATTAAAAGCTTTTTGTGTCCTTGGTATACCACGTTCTGATTTTTCAAATACTGCCAACATAGGTCAGTTTTCTCATCCTGAAGATCGTCTTTTTAGGTTGGGTTTTTGTCTAGACCAAAAGATCTGAATTCATTTAATGCAGTTAAAGGCTCTCTCTTTTTACTTTATCTTTCAGTTCACCTTTTTGAGAATATGTTGTGTTTTCCAATATGAAATTGGAAGACTGATGAATTCAGGACCCACAAGGACAAGGACTTCATTTTGTTCATCTTTGTGTCCCAAGGGCTTAGATTAGTACTTGGCACAGGAGTGACATATAGTAAAGATTTGTTGAATGAATGCATGACGGTGAAAACAGCAACCTTAAATATCAGATTCTGTTTTCCTTCCACTAAACACAACTGAAAATTGCCTTTAGCATTTTTTTTTTTTTTTTTTTGCTTTGGCTTAAGTTTTCATCTTTCTAGATAATGTTATTACATATTCACACCATTCTTTCATCTCATTCTTGGTTATGGTATCCTTTCTATCCATTTCTCTGTACTATAAATGTGTGAACTTAGAGGGAACTCCTTGTATGGCCTCTTGAGTATCTTTAGGTTCCTTTTTCTTCTGAATGGCATCATTGGTGGGATGCAGGAATTGTTTTCAGAGCCTCTTAACATGTTGACTCTTTCCCTTTTGGTGTTTTAGACCCAGAGATTATACTGAACCACCTGCAGTCTTCCTTCCTAAAATCCTGTGTACCCTTCTATGGGTGGTATTGTTCTTCTTTTATCTTGCATAAATTGACTAGAAGATTACATGGTTACTTTCTTTTATGGGTCCTAAATACTTCTGCTTGGTGATCCAAACTTCCTTAGTGAATGGAATCAACTGCAGACCTCTTTACCTTTTGGAAGGTGAGAAAGCTCACTGCATCCCCAAGGCAAGTAAATAATTTCAGTGTTCTGCTTTTTGCCAAAGATAAGAATTCTAGTAGATATCTGTATAGTTGAAGGTGTACTTTGATCTTGCTCTAGTTTAGTTTGGTAATCTGTAATCTGACTTCTCCAAGTCTTAGTAAAACCCATTTTTTTTTTTTTAATTTTTTTTAACGTTTATTTATTTTTGAGACAGAGAGAGACAGAGCATGAATGCGGGAGGGTCAGAGAGAGAGGGAGACACAGAATCTGAAACAGGGTCCAGGCTCTGAGCTGTCAGCACAGAGCCCAACATGGGGCTCGAACTCACGGACCGCGAGATCATGACCTGAGCCGGAGTCGGATGCTCAACCGACTAAGCCACGCAGGCGCCCCAGTAAAACCCAATTTTAAAGAGATCTATATTTAATACTAATCAAATCCATATAAAGCGTTAGTAGTTTTGAGACATAATCCTTTTACCTGCATCCATTAATGCTAAGCTTCCACCACATGCAGATGCCATTGAAGATGATCCTATGGAAAGAAAAATACTTGCTTTATAATATACTGATTTTTTTAAGTGTTGAAAATTGTTATATTGGTTATTTCCTTGTACATATTCAGTTATCTTTCCTTCTTTCTTTTTATTTATTTTTTATTTTTTAAAATTTACATCCAAATTAGCATATAGTGCAACAATGATTTCAGGAATAGATTCCTTAGTGCCCCTTACCCATTTAGCCCATCCCCCCTCCCACAACCCCTCCAGTGACCCTCTTCTCCATATTTATGAATCTCTTCTGTTTTGTCCCCCTCCCTGTTTTTATTTTTGTTTCCCTTCCCTTATGTTCATCTGTTTTGTCTCTTAAAGTCCTCATATCAGTGAAGTCATATGATTTTTGTCTTTCTCTGACTAATTTCACTTAGCATAATACCCTCCAGCTCCATCCACGTAGTTGCAAATGGCAAGATTTCATTCTTTTTGATTGCCGAGTAATACTCCATTGTATATATATACACCACATCTTTATCCATTCATCCATCAATGGACATTTGGGCTCTTTCCATACTTTGGCTATTGTTAACAGTGCTGCTATACACATGGGGGTGCATATGTCCCTTCGAAACAGCACTCCTGTATCCCTTGGATAAATGCCTAATAGTGCAATTGCTGGGTAGTAGGGTAGTTCTATTTTTAGTTTTTTAAGGAACCTCCATACTCCTTTCTTTTTAAAAGCAATTAACACAAGCTGTGCTAAACCACAAACTACAGGACTACACAATCCAGTATGATAGGTACATGTAGCTACATGTAGCTACTAAATTTAAGTTAACTGAAATAAATTCAGTCCCTAAACTGCATAGCAGAAATAACTTTCATCATCACATAAAGTTATATTGGGTAGCAATGCTATAGGAGATTCTAAGAAACCTCCCACAAAAACCAGCACACCTCTTTTGTTGCTTAATCAGATGTCAATTAAAGATACAGGCTCTGGCTCTCTCACTGGACCCTAAGTCACACCCAGTAGAGAACAGAAAGTCTCTAATTTAAATTCAGAGGGTGTTTTTGTTTTTTAAAAATATTATCTGATCTATGTCTGATATATCTTTGAGATCTCTGTGATCTTTTTTTTTTTTTTTTAATTTTTTTTTTTCGACGTTTATTTATTTTTGGGACAGAGAGACAGAGCATGAACGGGGGAGGGTCAGAGAGAGAGGGAGACACAGAATTGGAAACAGGCTCCAGGCTCTGAGCCATCAGCCCAGAGCCTGACGCGGGGCTCGAACTCACGGACCGCGAGATCGTGACCTGGCTGAAGTCGGACGCTTAACCGACTGCGCCACCCAGGCGCCCCTGTGATCTTTCTATCTCTAATGACCATACCTTGCCTTGACCTGGGTACTTAATTTTAATTTAAATTTGTTCTTATAATTCAGACTCTCTCTGCTATTTACTTGTATCTGTGATATATGATAGGTGTCCCCTACCAAATGGATCACTCTCTTCTGGTGCTTTCTTGCTGTAAGCTGGCCTTGTTTATTCTAAAAATAAACATCCCCAACTGGATAAGTTATAAAAGATCATGAGAAATATTCACTTTATATTGCTTTAGAAACATCTCATTGACTAAGAACAGATTAGACAGTATATGATTAAACACATTTTTCTTTTGTAATGGACTTGGGCACTGTAGTTATAAGCATAATGTAACATTAATTATGAAAAGAATATATAGAGAGAGTTTGGTCTTTTTGACTAGAAAAAATTTATATTAATACTCTACCATTTGACTCTAGGACTTCAGATGTGACTCTTATGGTGAAAGGAAAATCCTTGGGGATAACAGGATACAAAGCTTTCTCAGCAAGAGCACCTAAATTAGAATAGAAAATAATAAGGATAAATGTATTAAGTCTCTTTAAGAATACCATTTGAGTTTACAGATTTGTACTCACCGTGCCCAAGTTCTCTTCTGTTCACACCAGTGACTTTGCCAATTTCATTAGTTGCATAAGGAGGAAACTTAAAAAAATAAACACATATACATAAACAACCAACATGGAAAGATATCTAACCTATATTACCAAAATAATAACAAAAGTTACAAAACAGTAGAATCCCATTTTTTTTTAAAGTAGATTTATATATGTAGAAATGTCTGAATATCTGAAATATAAAACAAACTGCTAAAGGTATCTATATCTAGTGTGTATATGAGCCAGAGAGGAACATGGATGGTTATGGGGACTTAATAACAATGACAAAGTATTACATTTTTATAATAAAAAAAAATATACAAATTAAAAAAAATGCACACTGAGGAAATAGAGATCTTTTTCAGTAAGGGTTTTCTTTTAGTCAGAGGTTGTAAACTATTTTATTTGACCAATACAGTATCTCAAAGGAATATGAATTAGTTGCAGTCATCTAAAATATTGGGAAATTTCCCATAAAAATTTGGAATTCCAGTTTCTTAAACAAAATATTTTTATTTAAGGGGTGTCTGGGTGGCTCAGTCCGTTAAGCATCCAACTTTGGCTCAGGTCATGATCTCATGTTTCGTGAGTTCGAGTCACACATTAGGCTCTCTGCTGTCAGTTTGGAGCCTGGAGCCTGTTTCAGATTCTGTCTCTTCCTCTCTCTCTTCCCCTCCACCACTCAGTTCTGTCTCTCTCAATAAATAAACATTGAAATTAAAAAAAAAATTTTTTAATAAAATTGATTTTGAGAAAAAGAGAGAGAGTGCAAGTGAGGTAGGGGCAGAGAGAGAAGGGACAGAGAGAATCCCAAGCAGGCTCCACACTGTCAGCACAGAGCCCCATGTGGCGCTCAAACTCGTGTGTGCAAGATCATGACCTGGGCTGAAATCTAGAGTCAGATGCTTAACTGACTGAGCCACCCGGGCACCCCTAACAAAGTATTTTTAAAAAGGAGTGGTGCGGGGGCGCCTGGGTGGCGCAGTTGGTTAAGCGTCCGACTTCAGCCAGGTCACGATCTCGCGGTCCGTGAGTTCGAGCCCCGCGTCGGGCTCTGGGCTGATGGCTCAGAGCCTGGAGCCTGCTTCCAATTCTGTGTCTCCCTCTCTCTCTGCCCCTCCCCCGTTCATGCTCTGTCTCTCTCTGTCTCAAAAATGAATAAAACATTAAAAAAAAATTTAAAAAAAAAAAAAAAAAAAAAAGGAGTGGTGCGGGGCGCCTGGGTGGCGCAGTCGGTTAAGCGTCCGTCTTCAGCCAGGTCACTATCTCGCGGTCCGGTCGGGCTCTGGGCTGATGGCTCAGAGCCTGGAGCCTGTTTCCAATTCTGTGTCTCCCTCTCTCTCTGCCCCTCCCCCGTTCATGCTCTGTCTCTCTCTGTCCCAAAAATAAATAAACGTTGAAAAAAAAAAATTAAAAAAAAGAAAAATAAATAAATAAAAAGGAGTGATGATGGTACATGAATCTGATCAAGCCTCTGGATCTAGCCATCAATTTTCAGGAATGCAGTCAATTTTCAGGAGATAGAAGGACAGAGAAACTTGCTGGATTGCACCATGAGTGTGTAATCAGCAACATGCAGACTGTGGGGAACTCTACAGGTCAGATGGCTCTGGGACTTCAACAGACAGACTGAAAAGAAAAGAATGTACTGGAGGAGAAACCTATAGATTAAAAGAGAAATCCCAAATTAAAAAAAAAAAAAAATGGACAAGACTATAGTGTCTAGGGATGTACACTAAAAATGCAAGGAAGTAATTACTATAAAACTTAGCAGAGTAGTTATTTTTAGGGAAAGAATGATATTGAGACTAGGATGAAAAGCATGGAGAGGTTTCTGGGGTGACTGGGAACATTCTACTCTCTACCTTGGGTGGTAGTTTGTAAGGGTCTCTGCCTTATAAAAACTCATTATGCCATCCTTTTATAGGTTTTTCAGTATCTGTGTTTCATTATACAATAAAAAGTTTTAAAAAAATGAAATGATATAGCAGGGGCACCTGGGTGGCTCAGTTGGTTAAGTGTCTGACTCTTGATTTCAGCTTAGGTCATGATCTCACAGTTTGTGGGTTTGAGCCCCACATTGGGCTCTGCATTGACAGGGTGGAGCCTACTTGGGATTCTCTCCCTCTCTCTCTTCTCTGCCTCTACCCTGTTTGCTTTCTCTCTCAGAATAAATAAGTACACTTAAAAAATTTTTTTTAAAAAATCAAATGATACAGCAGTAACAGCCTATATCCTTTTCATGCCCCACTTCTTTTCCCAGTAATCAGCTAGAGCTGCATTTTTCAGAACTGCCCTTTTAAAAAGACTGTCATGTGCTGTGTAGCTCACAATGAAGGATATGCTTCACTCAGTTATAATTCCTCTCTGGCTTCTATAACATCTGGGTATATCCAGAACAGGGTATTTATAAGGGACTGAAAACCTGTGAAAATCTCCAGGTTTCTGGATATTCTCTAGCAATTACTGTCTACATGAAGTGTTCTCTATTATTTATAGCAGACTCAATAAAATTGACATGTTGGGATTCTGGGCAGCCAATAATGGTCACTCAAAAGTGAAGAGACTTGCTACTTTTATACCAGCCTCCCTGCATATATGCTTCAAATACTAAAATTAAAATGCTATATATAGTGTCTGGTTCCTTAGGATTAGTTGTAAATAAAGTCAATCACAAACTCATAATAATTTCACATAAAGTAATTTAATATCAAATACCTTAGAGTTCTTTTTTTTTTTTTTTTCAACGTTTATTTATTTTTGGGACAGAGAGAGACAGAGCATGAACGGGGGAGGGTCAGAGAGAGAGGGAGACACAGAATCGGAAACAGGCTCCAGGCTCTGAGCCATCAGCCCAGAGCCCGACGCGACGCTCGAACTCACGGACCCCGAGATCGTGACCTGGCTGAAGTCGGACGCTTAACCGACTGCGCCACCCAGGCGCCCACCTTAGAGTTCTTTTACTATTTATCAACTGGGTAAAAATATGAACATTTAAATGAACTATAAAGGGAGAAGGTGATTTGTCGTTTGAGGTATTTGAAAAGTCCCAGTTTTGCTTCACACATGTGAATGGGTATGACTTTTTCTTGACTAAAACAAAGCTGTCTACTATACTTTAACTTTTATGTATGATTCAGAACATGAAGTTGTTGATTGAAGACTATGGCTTAGCTCTCTAAATTCCGTTCTGCATGTAAGAAAACAATAGTGCCCAAATCCCCCTTTTTTTATTTTATTAAAAAAAAATTTTTTTTTTTACATTTTATTTATTTTTGATAGAGAGAGACAGAGCACAAGTGGGGGAGGGGCACAGAGATGGAGACACAGAATGTGAAGCAGGCTCCAGGCCCTGAGCTGTCAGCACAGAGCCCGACACGGGCCTCGAACTCACAAACCGCGAGATCATGACCTGAGCCGAAGTCGGACGCTTAACTGACTGAGCCACCCAGGCGCCCCCCCAAATCCACCTTAACAGATATATAAAACGAACACCGTAAAATATTAATAGAACCGAAGTAGTGGGCATATAAGTATTCACTATAAAGTTCTTTCAACTTTGTGGTATCCCAGAAATTTTTCATAGTAAAATACTGGGGAAAAAATTTATCTTACCTCATAGTGCAGCATGAAATTTTTATCTTTTATCCCACTACAAACAAAAAGCATAATATTAAAAACATCACATAGATACAAAAACATAATTTCAAAGAACTTAAAAAGATTTAAGGGTATCTAAAAAATAACTAGGTATTAAAGAGTTGGTCTGAAATTGAAAACCAGAAGAACTAGAAGGATGAATGTCAGAGACAGTATTTTTTTCTGGGACTTATAAATGAATTTTACACAGATTTAGAGAATAATTTTGCTTTATAAGCACTTTAATATTCAATTTGAATACTAAAGACAGTAGACATTTATTTTTAAGCATTTGTAACTACTGAGAGAATCTCAAACGTTTAAACACATTAGTTAAATCTCAGAATTATGATCTTTCTCCCAGTCAACATGTGAAATGAAGATCAATAACTGAAATGATATATGGGAGAGCAATCAGGAGATCAGAGAGGCAGATTTTTTCAGGGTTTGAAATGAGAACTGTTATGACTCTGTCTAGAACAGTGGGGGGAAATAAGGATGAGAAGAAACACAATTCCTGAAGTAGGAAACCAGATTTATCTTTAACTGAAGAAAAGACTAGCATATATAGGGTCTTAGCTCAAATAGTGTCCCCTTTGGGTGGATGTTTAATTACAAAAAATACCTCTCTCCGCTGAGTATTTAAAAAGTCCTGGATTAGGGCTAAATCTGCATAATCATAAGCCACAGTCTTGGGAAAAGAAATATAAAAACCTGACTCTAGAAGACTAAAGGAATAATAGATTTGGGGGGCTAGAGAGAAGGATATGGATCATTAGCCCAGCACCTGCATTTTACAAGTATGAAGAAACCAAAAACCAGCATGGCTGACTGATGTGTGCCCTCTCACTAACATAGGTTACAGACCTAAGACTAGAACATAAAGAAGTGCCCTGGCCAAACACAGTGCTCTTTCTTATGAAGCTGTGTTGCCTCCTAGAAGGGAAAGGAGTCAAAGTGAAAAAGGGCAGGGCAACCAAATTGGGGCTCAGATGGGAATTTAAAATACAAAGTATAAAAGCTCCCCCCCCAAAGGATTATGATTACAATGAACAATCTCACCTTATACACACAGCTGCATTGTCAATTTTATCAGAAAACTGAAAAACAATTAGCAACGCTATCCTGAAAATACTAGGGATTATCCTCATAGGAAGAGTGCGAGAGAGTCTTATGGTCTTCTGAGACCCTTAACCAAGGGAAAGGGAAGCAATGCTGTTAGGCACTGAGGAAAGAAAAGAACTGTGGCTATGAGTCCCAGGACTGATGCAGTAACGCTGGTGAAGACTGTAACACAGATTCTCATCATCTAAAATTGATCAGCAAGATATTATTGCTGATTTTTTAGGAAAAGAGGAGGAGAGCCAAGTATTTCTGAACACAAATTCCAACGTGGCTTGGGATTAGATAAAGCTTTTTTTACTTATTAACAGCCTCCAGATTCTTTTTAGCAACTGGGACTCTTGCTTATTTATTTGCTCTCTGGTTTGTAATAGAAAAACCTACTTATATCTCTCCTGAGAAATGGTTCTAGAGACAGAGAATAAATGTACCCATGTTAAAAATACCTTAAAATCACCATTAAGTAAACAGAAAAATAAAGTACAGATATATAGGTTTAAAAAAGTAATAATGAGGGGAGCCTGGGTGGCTCAGTCAGTTAAGCATCCAACTCTTGATTCTGGCTCAGGTCATGGTCTCACTGCTGTGAGATGGAGCCCCATGTTGCGCTCTGCACTGGGCATGGAGCCTGCTTAAGATTCTCTCTCTCTCTCTCTCTCTCTCTCTCTCTCTCTTTCCGCCCCTCCCCTGCTTGCGCTCTCTCTCAAAAAAAACATAAATAATAATGAATAATATACTATGAGCTTCAATTATATGCTGTAAGACCACAACTTCAAGACATATCAAACGTATGTTTTAGAACATACCAAATGTATGTTTTAGAACATACCAACATACTTATAACTTACCAAAAAACTTAACTTACTTTATGGCTGTTATAATTCGGTCTGACTTAATACTGGATTCTAATGAATCAAATGTAACAGTACAAAGTACCTAAAATAATAAGAAAAAAAATTGTCAGGCTTTAATTTACTAACAATGAGAAGAAAATAAAGTATCTGAAGAACCCAATTAGTTATTAAAGAAATGGGACAAATTCTATACAAAGCTTGTCATGCTACTTAACACAGTAAACATTTATTCATTTTATAAATATTAGAGTTATGTGTAAATCTCAATAATGCAAAGGTGTAACATCACAGACTACTATGTAAAGCACTGTACTAAAAGTGCTGGGGGAGGACAGGAAGAGGAAGGTATATTTGACCATATAGGAAGCCTCAATAAAGGTCTAGCCAATAAAACTGCCTACTTAAAAAAAATCCAGTCTCATTTAGAGGGACACAATGTAGTCCAAACTCTACAGCACATCATTCACAACATCCGAGATACAACGTACAAAAAAATAAGAAATGGGAATCATTCTTCAGAGAAAAGACAATGAATAGAGATTGCCCCAAGCTAATTGAGATCCCGGATTAACAAACAAGGATCTTTAATAGCTCTTATAATTATACTTAAGGACATAAAAAAGAACCAATAGAAATTCTAAAACTGAAAAACACATTATCTTATAATGCAAATGAGATGACAAGAGTCAATAAACATGTAGATAGATTAATAGAAATTGCCAAATCTAAAGAACAAAGAAGAAGGGGTGTGGGACTATTTCAAAAGGACTAACATATATACTTACAATCCCATAAAGAGAGATAAGAGAGAATAAGGTAGAACAGTATTTTAAGTTTCATTAACAATACAAATTTACAGGTTCAAGCTCAGGAAACCCTTAGTATGATAAATACAAAGAAAACTACACTTTTTATAGTTATATTGTTGAAAACCAAGACAAAAAGAAAATCTGGAAAGCACCAAGACGAAGACAATTGGAACAATGATTTGAATGCATCTTGACTTTTTATTAGGAGAAAAGATAAACAGTGGAACATTTTTTAAGTGCTAAAAGAAAAAAAGCATCAACTTAGAATCTATACCTTGCAAAAACATTCTTTGTATGTGAAGGCAAAATAAAGATATCTTCAGATAAATGAAATATAAGAATTTGTTGTCAGAAGACCCACAGGACAATAGCAAAGGAAGTCTTGTCAGATTGAAGGTAAACAATACTAGATGGAAACTTAGATCTTCAGGAAGAAATATGAAGCATCAGAAATTATATATGTAGGTCAATATAAAAGACTATCTTTGCCACTTACCTTCTTAAAATACATGATTGTTTAAAATTCAAGTTGTAATATTGCCTTGTGGACTTTATAACATGTAGATGTTACTCATGAGACAACTACAGCATAATGTGTGAAACAGTACAAAATTAACTCTAAAATGAAAAGTTAATGATATATACCATATTCTCAATAGTCACCACTAATAATGTAAAGATATAGCTAAAAAGCAAAGAGACATATTAAAATGGAATTCTAAAAAAATATGCAGTTAATCCAAAAAGAAGGAAGAATAGAAAAAAAAAACAGAGGGGGTAATCAGAAACAAATAATAAAATGACAGGCTAAATTCAATCAAATCAGTAATTAAAACCAAACATCAATGGACTAAACACTCCAGTTAAAAGGCTGAGGCTGTCAAAATTGCTAACAAAAGTATGCAGGATATCTTAATTGAGTTATTTTTAAAATTTTATTAAAAGGCATAAAAGAAAACCTGAAACAAGAGTGAGGCTATTTATTGTAAAGACTGTGATTTAAATTGTAAAAATATCATTTCTCTGTCAAGTTACTTTATAAATTTAGTACAATACCAATCCAAATCGAAGGACCTTCCCCCCACCCCCCCCAGAACGTAATTTAACACTGAAATTCAAATGAACGAACAAATGCACCAGAATAGCTAAAACAATTTTGAAGGGCAGAGGAGAATAAAAAGGGAGGATTTGCTGGGTGCCTGGGTGGCTCAGTAGGCTAAGCATCTGACCTCAGGTCAGGTCATGATCTTGTGGTTCATGGGTTCGAGCCCTGTTTTGGGTTCTATGCTGACAGCTGAGAGCCTGGAGCATGCTTCTGATTCTGTGTCTCCCTCTCTCTCTGCCCCTCCCCCGTTCTCTCTCTCAAAAATAAACATTAAAAAAAAATAAAACAATTAAAAAAAGGAGCATTTGCTCCTCATATATTAAGACAAACTTTAAACCATAATAACTAAAACAGTTTGACACTGGCCAAGGAAATTCACAGAACAGAATATAGTTCAAAAATATATTTATAAGCTCAGAATATATCAACATTACAAGTCAACAGGAAAAATGAATTAGTAAATAAGTTGTAAAATTGGTTCATTCTGGAGGTTTCCACCTCACACTGTATGTAAGAGTAAATTCCAAGATAGATTAATGGTCTAAATTTGACAGCTACAACCAGAAAGTTAACAGAAAAATTAGGTGCACAATTTTGTGACTAGGAGGGTAAGGAAAGATTCCTTAAATAAGACTTTAAAAACACAAATCACAAAATAAAAAAGAGGAAGGATTATCTACATCAAAACTAAAGATTTCAGGTTCACTCTTCACAAAGCTAAAAGGCTTATGACAAAGAGGGAGAGGATATATACAAATTCTGGTTACTAAAAAGGATTAATATAAGAAGTCATTAGAAAATAGGAAGAAAAAAATAAACCACAGTAAAAAAAAAAAGAACAAAGAAAAAAAACTGGCCAAAGGGTATGACCAGATAATTCACAAAAGAGCAAACCTGAACCAGGACTAGCACGTTGCTTAAGTTCAGGGACCACTATCTAAGTGAAAAGAATGTCCTGGAGGGTGTGCAGCCCTCCAGGGTATGATTTATGCAGTGACCACACTGATAGGCTATTTATATAAAGAGATGCTTAGACTCATAGGGAAATACAAATGAAAGCAAGGACATAACACAGTTTGTACCAGTTAAACTGGCAAAATTAAAGTAGTGATTAATATAAGAAGAGGGAGGGAGTATACAGCAAATACCATACACAAAACAACGGATACACCTATATGTTAAATATAAGACAATGGGTGCCTAAGTAAAGGAAAAGAATAGGATTGAGGTATAAGCTAAATAGAGAAAACAAATGAGGGCCTTGAATTGACCAAAAATGACAATATGCCATAACTGAAGAGCATGGGTGATTCAACTCTGTGCATGAAAATTAAAAGAAAAATATGATAGAGATACCAGGTAATTCTAGAAAATGCAAACCAATTTACAGAGACAAAGGCACATCAACAGTTGCCTGAGGAAAGGGAGGGGAGCAGGAAGAAGGGATTATAGAGAGGCAGGAGGAAACTTTGCAGGGGTGATATGTTCATTATCTTAACTTTGGGGACAGTTTCTCAGTTGTATACACCTGAAAACCTATTAAACATACACTTTAAATATGTGTAGTTTTGTGGATGGCAATTATACCTCAAAAGCCATTAAAAATATTTTTAAAAAATCAGGTATTAACACATTCCATAAGATAAAAATCTATAGTGTCTACATAATGTACTTCTGTTAGATCTAATTAAGCAATCCTGAGTTAGCAAATACAGCTTTTCACATATATTACCTGTGTTTGTCCCCTCTGAAATAATGCTGATCCATGAAGAATTTTAAACATATCTACCTCACAATTTATATTCCTAAGTGAAGTCAAATCTCGACCATCACACCTACAGTAATAAAGGAATAAGTATGTAAAGCAGTGTTCAAAATCATAAATATCTCTTTATTCCTACCAGAAAGTTCTCAATCCCAATTGTGTCATATCACCTATGGAACTTTAAGAACTTTAAAAAAAAGAACAGTTCCTTGAACAAGTTGTCACTTTCAAAGCACCTTATAGAGACAGCACATATTTCATTCAGTTCCATCAAAAAAAGATATATTGGGGCACCTGGGTGGCTCAGTCAGTTAAGCATCCTATTGAGCTTGGCTTAGGTCATGATCTCATGATTGACCGAGTTCGAGCCCTGTGTCGGGCTCTGTGCTGATAGTGTGGAACCTGCTTGGGATTTTCTCTCTCCCTCTCTCTCTGCCCCCTTCCCCGCTCATGTTCTCTGTCTCTCTCAAAATAAAAATAAAATAAATTAAAAAAAAAAAGATATATTTACCTTTTGTATTCATTCAAGATAATACTTCTAAAAACCTCCTTTGCAACAACATTGAAGGATTCTATTATTTCATATGTATCAGCCTCTGGAAACTTTTCTGTAGAAGAAATACAAATCAAAACAGAGGTTTTCTCCTTTTGGAAGATAAGATTTCTCTTCATAGTATCAAATCAGTTAACTGTGGGAGTAAACCAAGGGGGAGGTGAAGCTGAACATTTTGTCCCCAGGCAAACAAAGTAGATGAATCAAATATTCTGAAGTAGGAGAGACACAAGTATTATACCTCAAATGTATTGTTATTGAGAACTCAGTCTGCTTTCTACAAGAAAAACAGTGCTTTGTAATTAGCTCTCTATTGTATTACATTAATAACAAATCCAGCCATATTATGAAAAGGTCTGAATGACACTCTTTAAGACTAATCACCTGCACTGTTCTACCTTAGGAACTTGTATCTTAGTCTGCAAAGAGAAATAATTTTCTTTATGTTACAAATCTATAGTTACAAATCTTTTTAGTTAACATTTATCAAATTCTTTCATGATCCATGTACTATATATATATATTTTAAAGTCTTTAGTCTTTGAAACAACTTATGAGGTATATTCTATTATTATCACCATTCTAAAGAAGAAAAATCAGCTTAAAGAAGTAAATTGCCCGAGATCACATAGTGACTGACACAGCTGTGACACTGTTCTTTAAGGCATTTGGTTTCTTAATTATAACTTTAACCAGAACTAAGAAATGGACACAGAGAGATATATTAAAAACTGTACCTTCATCAGGCAAGAATAATTTTATACACTTTAGTAGGAACTTTTATGCTCTGACTTGCACTTGGAAAAGAAAATAATTAGTAATTAAATATTTAAAATATTATCCTATGAACTCAAAATGTCCTCAAGATATTCTACTACATATAATATTAACACAAAATCACTTTTGTTTAAATAAGGCAACAAGTGTTATACAGCTCATTTTTAACAAATAGGATGAAACGTAATGAGAAAAGACTATACATTTTCAATGGCAATTATAGGCAATGGCCTTAGTATCAATACTAACAGCAGAGTTACAATCTTAAAAATAAGATAGGAGAGAGGACAATTATCTCTTAACCGAAAAATTAATAAGTATATGTCATTCTTGGTATACATTCAGTTTGTGATTGATATTAATATAATAAGATCCTTTGCTTAATAATTTCTGGAGAGCTAAATTCTCTAAAACCTAAATTTTACAATCCTACATATTAATAACAGTGTCAGTTAACATTTTTCGGACAGTTGGTATGTGGCAGGCACAAATGCAAATGATTTACCTATTTAATCCCTATAAACCAGATATTATCAGTATTATAATTTCACAGACTAAAAAGTCAAGAATTTTAAAGAATATTTTTCAGATGTTCAAATGACAGGATACAAAATTTCCTATCATAGAGGTTAAGAACCTGATCCAGAAGAGATTGGGAGTATTTCACATTCAACATTTACTGGTGATCACTCTGTATCAGGTACAGTGCTGACCACATTCACAGAAGTTAATTTAACAGTACCCCTGGGATGCAGCATTATTCTAAGTTTAAACTAAGTTTAAGGTAAGTTTAGGTATCCTGAACATAAAACTAAGGAACAATGAGAATAACTGATTCTTTGAAGTCTTAGAGTAAATTGAAATTTAAAAAACCTATTTCCTTTAAATATTTTCTTAAATTAAAAAAAACAAAATTTACCTTTTAGTTGTTCCTCTGTATCTAATCTTATCTTGTTAATAGCTTCATCTCTGGAAATCTAAAAAAAAGATGAAATTCAGTATACATGGCAATATTTACCATGTCTGTTTTTACATTATTATACAATTAACACAATGCAATACTCAGATTTTTCTACTGATATTCTTCAGAAGATTAGAGCTGGTTATTGATTTACAAGAGCTATTAGCTGTTTAATTCAGTCAAATATATTTGCACACTTCCCTAAAATTTGCATTAATCAACAAAAGGAGAATGGAGAAGCAAATTGCTATGCTTCTATTTACTTAGCTGTTTAGAGATTTTTAATAAAAATAGGACTAACATTCATAAATAAGATTATGTGAATTATGACAAAACAGAATTCCCAGAACAAGAAGACAAATTTCGGGTACACCTACTTTATCATGTTCATAATCAGTAAAAACTGCGTAGAGTCTTTCCATGGCGAGTCTATTTGAAGCACAAAATAAATGTCAGAATAAAAATACTTAGAAACATGAGGCAGTGTCTATTATAAACAAAACAAATACTTAATAGTAAGCTAAAATACTTAATAAGCATTTCGTAGAGAATTTAAAAATATATATTTATTATTCTTTAACACAGCTCATCTGTTTACTGTTTATGATACACAAATTTCCTTCTCCCCACCTGTCAGGGAAATCACTCACACATGGTGCTACGCCCTCCCTTTTTCTTAATTGTTCAATTTATTTCAACTTAGATTTTTTCTTACACACGAAGTCTCTCTCCTGAAACACTCTCTTTTAACTTCTTGCTTTTTTTCTATTCTGTCTACGTTGGCTGTTATTGCAGGCAACTGTTTTGTTGGGGACAGTTTACATCTCTTTACTCTCTCACTGATGGCTATGAGATTGATACTAATGGAAATATTAACTTTTTCAATTTATTTGAAGTAAAATGAAATATTTTTTCTGGTGATTTCATTTATATTTACTGAGTGCTTGCCTATGTACCGGCACTGCTGTAAGCACTGGGCATAAAGAGGTGGTCATACTTTTTTTTTTTTTTTTCAAACTTGATTTCTTTTCAAGAACCTCAGCAGTTTCCTTGGATAGATATCCTATACTTTCTTTTTACTTTCTGACACAGAGTTATGTGGATTATATGAATCTTAACCAATAAATTCCCTCCCCCTTGCATTTGGGATTCAAGCTTAGGCCCTTGAAGAGCGAGGTGGGTTTATCCTTTTTAATGCATTAATGACTGATACTTATGGCACTCTTAATTTTGGGGGGTGGGGGGTGGGTAAGAGTACACAAGTTGGGGAGAGGGGCAGAGGGAGGGAGAGAGAGAATCTTAAGCAAAGCATGGAGCCTGACATAGGGTTCAATCCCACAACCCTGAGAATCATGACCTGAGCTGGAATCAAGAGTTAGACACTCAACTGACTAAGGCACTCAGGTGCCCCTGGCACTCACTTTTAAAATAGAAGGGTACCATGTTAGTAATGCATGGACAATGCTTCCATGGGAAGTTTTTTTCTGAGAGGAAATTAAATCTGATAACAATTTCAAATTTTCTTTTGTACAGATATTCTTACTTATGAGTGTGTTCCACAATCTCTGGTGAAGGGGTAAATAACTTCTGAGGTGTCCTCTTGGTAACACCAATTTCTTTTACCAACTGCTGGATGCCCTGAATTATTTGTTGGGTATATTTTACCCCCACTTTAATAGCATGGCAAAAGTCCTGTTGTAAAATGTTCTCTGCAGAGGCTTCCATCATAACTATTTAAAGGGAGAAAAAAAAAAAGATTGTCATTGAACCTTTTACCAGTATAGCATTGTCAGTGCTACACATTACATGCATGTATATGACATGTATACATACATGTATACATGACATAAATACTACAGATCAATTTTATTAGTAGTATATCTACTTTTTAAATTTTTTCCCTTAAAATCAACATACTTCCAAAATGTAAACAGCAATGAATAAAGAAAACTTAATATCTGAAATTAGGTTTACATTTTTCTTTAATAAGGGACTTCTCATAACAAGTGAAACGAATTATGCATACTTATTTTTTAAATAAGTTCTGAGCTATAATTCAAATACCATAAAATTCCACTTTTTAAAGCATACAGCTGCATTTACTTTTAATATATAGTTAAAATGAAATTTAAAAACAACAGCATAGTAGATATCCAATAAATGTTTCCTGTTTAACAATTATTTGCTGTGACCTCCTACTTAATTTTGTCATTGTCACATTGTCTACTGCTTGCACAGGTGGGGGGAAATCTTTTGAAGTGATACTGTTTCAAGTAAGCCAACTAGTGGACAGTAGCTATTACCATAAAAAGGCTGTTTATGGTTTTGTAATAGTAAAACTCCTGTGTAAAGCAGAAGAAACCCCAAGCAGTGCTTCTAGCATGGTATCTAGCTAAAATCTGCTATTCATGTTTGACTTTGGTTTCTGCTAGGCTGACAGACTCTGGCCTGCTTGTGTGTCATTCCTGGCACTTCTCCATTTGTACCAAGTCAAAGATCCTGTAATGCAAAGATATGATAGTAACTATCACATCTAATATGTTTAATTATATCATGTTGTCATTAAGGTCACTTGTAAAGCTTCTAGTTATAATCTAGAATGAAAAAAAATCTTAAGTGCTTTGTATGTTGGAATTCCATCAGTCAGCTGAAGGAGACCTGTGAAACTAAAACGTTAAAAACCTAACATTTGTTGGGAATACAAGCTGGTGCAGCCACCCTGGAAAACAGTATGGAGGTTCCTCAAATAACTAAAAACAGAACTACCCTATGACCCAGCAATTGCACTACTAGGCATTTATCCAAGGGATACAGGTGTACTGTTTCGAAGGGACACATGCACCCCCATGTTTACAGCAGCACTATCAACAATAGCCAAAGCATGGAAAGAGCCCAAATGTCCATTGATGGATGAATGGATAAAGAAGATGTGGTATATATATACAATGGAGTATTGCTCGGCAATCAAAAAGAATGAAATCTTGCCATTTGCAACTACGTGGATGGAACTGGAGCATATTATGCTAAGTGAAATTAGTCAGTGATAGAAAGACAAAAATCATATGACTTCACTCATATGAGGACTTTGAGACAAAACAGATGAACATAAGGGAAGGGAAACAAAAATAATATAAAAACAGGGAGGGGGACAAAACAGAAGAGACTCATAAATATGGAGAAGAAACAGGGTTACTGGAAGGGTTGTGGGAGGGGAATGGGCTAAATGGGTAAGGGGCACTAAAGAATCTACTCCTGAAATCATTGTTGCACTATCTGCTAACTTGGATGTAAATTTTAAAAAATAAAAAATAAAATAAAACCAAAACCAAAACAAAAAAACCCTAACATTTGTGTCATCTGAAATCTGGAAAGAGAGGCTAAAGATGGCAGGCTGAAAAGTACTGGAAAAATAATAGCTGAAAAGTCCCCAGATTTGGCAGTGACATAAACCTACAGATTTGAGAAGCTGAGTAAACCCTATATAGGGTAACCCAAAGAAAAACATATCATAATTAAACTTCTGAAAATCAAAGACAAAGAAAAAAAATCTTGAAACCAGCCAGAGAAAAACAACACCTTACCCGTATGGGAAAAGCAATTCAAATTACACTAGATTTATCATTAGAAACCATGGAGGCCAGAAGGAAGTGGCATAATATTTTTTAGGTGCTGAAAGAAAAGAACTGTCAACCCAGGATCCCATACCCAGTAAAAATATTTATGAAATAAATAAATGAAGGAATGAATATTTAGGAATGAACTGATACTCTTAGATGAAGGAGAACTAAGAAAATTTGTCACTGGCAGCCCTACCCTAAAAGAATGGCTAACAGAAATTCTCTAAACAGAAACAATAAAGAAACCATGGAATATCAGGAAGAAAAATACCTGTTAAGCAAAAATGTAGGTGAATACACTTTCTTTCTCCTCTTGAGTTTTCTAAATTACGTTTGATGGCTGAAGCAAAAGAAAAAATTGTAACAGCCTGTTGTGGTTCTAAATGTAGAGGAATATTAAAACAGTTATATTACAAATGGGGGAGGGTAAGGCAAGGTAAAGTGTCAATACTTCCCTTTAGATATGAAGCAGCTTTTCTGTCACCATGACACTGAAATGGTTATATTCTTCTTCCCATCAGTATTCCCATGAAATCCTCTCTCACTTTTCAGATTAATTTGAACTGTTTTTTTTTTTTTTTTTAACATTTATTTTTGAGAGACAGAGACAGAGCATGAGCAGGGAAGGGGCAGAGAGAAAGGTTGATACAGAATCTCAAGCAGACTCCAGGTGCTGGGCTGTCAGCACAGAGCCCAACGTAGGGCTCGAACCCACAAACCGCGAGATTATGACCTGAGCCAAAGTCAGACACTTAACCGACTGAGCAAGCCAGGTGCCCCTGAACTGAAGATTTTTAAAAATGTATTTGACAAATGTAAATTATACCTCAATAAATTCATTTAAAAGAATATGAAAGGAAGAATATAATAAAGAAAATTAATGGCACAAAAACAGACACATAGACCAATGGAATAGAATAGAAACCCCAGAACTAGACCCACAAACGTATGGCCAACTAATCTTTGACAAAGCAGGAAAGAACATCCAATGGAAAAAAGGCAGTCTCTTCAACAAATGGTGCTGGGAGAACTGGACAGCAACATGCAGAAGACTGAAACTAGACCACTTTCTCACACCATTCACAAAAATAAACTCAAAATGGATAAAGGACCTGAATGTGAGACAGGAAACCATCAAAACCTTAGAGGAGAAAGCAGGAAAAGACCTCTCTGACCTCAGCCACAGCAATTTCTTACTTGACACATCCCCAAAGGCAAGGGAATTAAAAGCAAAAATGAACTACTGGGACCTTATGAAGATAAAAAGCTTCTGCACAGCAAAGGAAACAACCAACAAAACTAAAAGGCAACCAACGGAATGGGAAAAGATATTTGCAAATGACATATCAGACAAAGGGCTAGTACCCAAAATCTATAAAGAGCTCACCAAACTCCACACCCGAAAAACAAATAACCCAGTGAAGAAATGGGCAGAAAACATGAATAGACACTTCTCTAAAGAAGACATCCGGATGGCAAACAGGCACATGAAAAGATGCTCAACGTCGCTCCTCATCAGGGAAATACAAATCAAAACCACACTCAGATACCACCTCACGCCAGTCAGAGTGGCCAAAATGAACAAATCAGGAGACTATAGATGCTGGAGAGGATGTGGAGAAACGGGAACCCTCTTGCACTGTTGGTGGGAATGCAAACTGGTGCAGCCACTCTGGAAAACAGTGTGGAGGTTTCTCAAAAAATTAAAAATGGACCTACCCTATGACCCAGCAGTAACACTGCTAGGGATTTACTCAAGGGATACAGGAGTACTGATGCATAGGGGCACTTGTACCCCAATGTTTATAGCAGCACTCTCAACAATAGCCAAATTATGGAAAGAGCCTAAATGTCCATCAACTGATGAATGGATAAAGAAATTGTGGTTTATATCCACAATGGAGTACTACGTGGCAATGAGAAAGAATGAAATATGGCCTTTTGTAGCAACGTGGATGGAACTGGAGAGTGTTACGCTAAGTGAAATAAGCCATACAGAGAAAGACAGATACCATATGTTTTCACTCTTATGTGGATCCTGAGAAACTTAACAGAAACCCATGGGGGAGGGGAAGGAAAAAAAAAAAAAGAGGTTAGAGTGGGAGAAAGCCAAAGCATACGACACTGTTAAAAACTGAGAACAAACTGAGGGTTGATGGGGGGTGGGAGGGAGGGGAGGGTGGGTGATGGGTATTGAGGAGGGCACCTTTTGGGATGAGCACTGGGTGTTGTATGGAAACCAATTTGACAATAAATTTCATATACTGAAAAAAAAATAACATGATAAACAATAGATGGGATATTTCAAGCACAATGTGAGATTTTAGTAAAATAAACATGAGAATGAAGCTCCCTAACAACAACAAAAAATTCCTCAAAATTTGTTTCCACTAAACTTCAAAGCAATTCATTTTAAAAAATACTTGATAAGAAAATTCCTTACAGTTTTGTGTCTATAGACCCGTGCTGTCCAATATGGCAGTTATTAGTTCCATATGATTATTTGCATTTAAATAAATTAAAATTATATAAAATTTGAAATCCAGTTCCTTTAGCCATTCTAGCCACATTTCAAAAGCTCAGTTGCTACATATTCAAATATAAAACATTTACTTCATTGCAGAGTTCTACTGGACAGCACTGCCATAGAGGCTAAAAATTTACACAAAAATAGCTTGTCTAAATGCTTGCTCTAAACTGTTAACCATTTTAAGTAGTTGAAGATTTTTGAGATTAGTTGAAAACTATAAATTCTAGATATAAATTTCTTAAAAATTGTTACTGGTATACTTTTTCCTAAATTATATCCTAGCACATGTAGAAAGATCAGTGATATTAAGTGTACCAGTTGAACACAAGCAGAATGTGTAGAATGATGGCTGCTGAAGTCATCTGGCAGCTAAAAGCACAAAGAAATTATTCTTCCCCTATAAGGTCATGCTTTAAAGATTTGGATTACTAAATTTTTAAGTAATGGAATGGCAGTAATTAATTACTTTTCTGTATTTTTGTATCCCAGAAGTTCCATGACTTGGGCTCAATATTAACTTTAACACATGAAACATGAAGTAAAATGTGTATCTGGTGCATCGTTATCAAAGTAGAGAACTGGCTGAATATCTTCATGGAGACAGTGATGGCAAAAGACATAAAATGGAGGCTGGTAATTTCTGAAACCAGTCCTTTAAGAGGTTGCTTCTGAATCACTCTCAGTCTCCTAGTTACTCAAGATAACCTTCTGATGGTTTCTTCAGTCTCTAGACTGCAAGAGAGCAATCCATCTAGAGAGCAAGAGGTAAGAAGAACAAGTAGAAGGTTGCCTATGAGGTTTCTACAGCATGCCATAGATGCAATAAAGATCCTTAGTTCATTCCTCCAACATCTACATAAAATTAGGGGAGTTCAAAGTCCAAAGTAGGTAGAGGCTATATATATGACCATTTACATGTTATAAATTTTGAAGCAAGTTAATTTCTGTGTCTGAATGATAACAGCAGGTATGAACGGTATGCCTACTAGGTACTAGATATTATGTTAGGTACTTTACAAATCCTGACTCTAATCTTCACAACCCTATAAAAAAATAATTTACTAAGTAATGAACACTATTTGTTCACTTGTAACACTATTTTTAAGCAAAAAAAATTTCAGATTCAGACCAAGTAAACTTTAGACAGTAAACCAACACTTTGCTCAAGGCCCCTTCTGAGATGTTCAAGTATGTAAGAGTCATCTGTTATTCATGGCTTCCCCAAATCTTTGCAATGTTCTCTCTACATTGTAATAGTTCCCTACAGTATGAATCTCACCTTCTGGAGGTAGAATCCAAAACATTTCCTTGCTTCCCCTATAGTCAAGGATGCAGTCATGTGTTACAGTTCTGCCTAGTGTGATGTAGGTGAAAACTGCTATGTCGGGGCTCTAGGAAAGCTCCTTGAAAGGGAAGGTGACTTACTCAGTTGGCATACACCTTTTTGTTATTCCTCTCCTTTTTCCTTCCTCTTGCCTACAAATCAGCTAAGTTGGTCAGAGCTCCAGTAGCCAGTTCATAAGCATGAAATAAGGGCCACACCTTGAGGATAGCAGGGCAGAAAACTGAAAGGAATCCAGATTTCTTAAGATCTCATAGAGCAACTATAACTGTCATGGACCCATTTGTTATTTATTTTACCAACACAATCTCTAATATGTAGATAACATACAACTCCTATTATATGTGTTTTATCTACCATATAGTACCAGATTCCATCTCCATTACTGACCAGTATTCCAAAAGAAGCTGGAAATGAGGTATTTCATATGTTAATTGTACAAAAAAGTAATAAAAGCTCAGTAGTTTACATTTCATCAAAATATTCCCACATCAGAAGATCCCATGTCAGAAAGTCCCAGATATCAAATATCACACAGAATACACTGATATGAGACCTTAATTAATTTGTCCAAGGTTACACAGTTAACTGTGTGGCAGCTGTTGGGTTTCAAGCACAGGTTATTTTGACTGTGGAAGCCAATTCTCCTTCAACAGAAAACTATGCCACTTTTCATTCATACAATTATGACATTTTTGTTACGAGGAGCAAGGGTAACCTATGGTCAGTGCATTTCTTCATTAGTTTTCTACCTACTAGAAATAGGTCTCTTTTTCAGAGGACATTAAACAGGTTTTGAATGATGAATTAGCTAAATTAACATATTTAAACTAATAAAACAATTTATTACCAGATTTAGAAATTCAATTTTTAGACTAGCTTTTTAGTCTAAAAATAATTACCAGAACTGTCGTGGAAAATAAAAATTTTTGTAGATTTCAATTAAACTTATACAACATTCTATAATTCTAGGTATTGTTTGATATGTAGCAAGAGCACTACCACAATAGGGCAGCAATAAAACAGAACAAAAATCTTTATGGCTAATTGACAAAACAAATACACAGAAGTATACAAATGCATTTTTTTTTTTTCAACGTTTATTTATTTTTGGGACAGAGAGAGACAGAGCATGAACGGGGGAGGGGCAGAGAGAGAGGGAGACACAGAATCGGAAACAGGCTCCAGGCTCTGAGCCATCAGCCCAGAGCCCGACGCGGGGCTCGAACTCACGGACCGTGAGATCGTGACCTGGCTGAAGTCGGACGCTTAACCGACTGCGCCACCCAGGCGCCCCTACAAATGCATTTTTAAGGAGCCAGAATTTATAAGTAAAATCCAGAACAAATGTAGTAAACTACTTACCAATTTGACTTTTAGGTGCTCCAGCAACCACTAGATTTAAAGTACTGGAAGACATTTCTTTCCGTGTTGGATTAACAACACACTCTCCATCAATCATTCCTATTCGGACTGCCCCTAAGATATATCAAAATACAGGCAGTTGTGCAATAAAAACTCAGTTTTCAAGACATTATTTCAGTGATAGCTTCAATCCCTATCTTTAATTGTGACTACAATAAAATCCATATTTCTACCATGGTATTTAAGGCCCACAGAACATCCTACCCCACCTTACCTTCTGGCCTCACTGGAGCACTCTGAATTGCTCAAATACACTATTTCTTCCATACCTCTGTGATTATGCTCATGCTCTTTTCTTGGGCTAGACTGTACTTTCTCCAAGGCAAATGCTTACCATCTGATCCTACTAAGGTTCAGCTTTAATGGTGAGTACTCTGAAAAGCCCTCCTTGACAACCTGACTTCACAAGACTAAACCCACCCTTTTCTATCATTTTCTTACCATTTTTACTATACTTTTATAATGCTGTTTATAATTGTTTCCCCTGCTTACATTGAAAGCAAGAATTGTGCCTAGTCTGCCTTTATTCCTTCAGTTTTTACCTTAGTATCTGGCATTTAGGATATTCAAAAATTACTTACTTGATGAGTCTTTTTTATATTGCATGAATACAACTTTTAAGTGTCATTAAGTTCTAAACATGTTGTTTTATCCTGAAAGACTATGTACTCTAACAATTTCCTATTCCCCCGCAAAAAGTCCTTAAACAGAGGAGGCAACTAAGAAGTCAAAGTATCTAGGAACATAAAAGTCTCTAACACTATAACTTATTGCTATCAGAAATAAAACTCAAGGCAAGGATGAAAATATCTCAAAAAGGAATCTTACATGGTCATCTAACTAAACTCCCTATGAGATTTACAGAGCCAGTAAATCTATGCCCTTGCAATATATAGCATGCTCACTAGTAAAAAACGTGTTTCTTATTTTCAAATCCTAACTTACCAATAGGTCCATTCCAAGGAATATCTGATAATGAGAGGGCTACAGAAGCTTAACAAAAACAAAGAAAAAAAATAAGAGCTGAAATAAAATTATTTCATACCTTTAAAAAAAGGTGATAATTTTAATCTCAATTTTTAAACTTACCACCATTAATTGCTAGAACATCAGGTTCATTAACACCATCTACTGCTAACAGATTACAAAGTACCTGGTACAAGGGGAAAAATTTAAAGCACTTAAAAAAAAAATCTACTTGATTTAGGAGGATTATCATTTTTGTTAACATCTTGAACTAAAATAAAGGATCACCATGTGGTTAAAAATATGGACTTTATAGTCAAACCCTTATTTCTGGCTATCATTTAACTACATGCTTGACTATGGCAAATTACTTAAGCCTCAAAAGGTTTCTTGTATTTAAAAGGGAACGATAATAGCACCTCCCTAAAAGATATTCTGTAAGTTAAAGGTAATATTATTTGTAAAGCATTTATAATACTGGGCATGTTGAAAATATTCAGTAAATGTTAGCTATTTCTATTACATAAAAATACTGTTTTCTATTAACAAGCATATAGAAAACAAATGAGTGAATTACTTTATTATTACACTGCAATAATACGCCTATGTCATATACTGAAGAAAACAACTTAAAAGAGAGAAAACTTCTTGAGGCATCCTTGCAAAGGCATATTTATTTTTGTCAAATAAATAAAAGTTAATTAAAGTAAATTAATGGGTCATTATTCTGAGAGAGAATAATATTCACAAAATATTAAAATATAATAAAGTAGAAGAGGACACAATAAAAATAGGTAATAAAAACTAGTTGCAGTGATTGTCCTAGCCTCTGACACTAATCTGACTTTCAGGCCCCAGCCTGATCTGTCCCCGACCTCCTTAATTGCTATAAACTTTTGCTCTAAACCCTGTTTCCTGCATCAGAGCTTTTGTGCTTCCCCCCCATCTGCTCAGAATGCTTCCTCCACACTCCTAGGTTGGCTAACTCCTACTCATAATTCGGTATCAATTCAAATTGACATCAGATTAATATTAATTTTTAAAATTATTAGTATGTTTTAAAAAAAAATGTAAAATAGCATCACTAAAAATTCTTATTTTGTTCTTTAATATTTAGCCTAAGTAGGATTATAGAGATTCATTACGTAATTTTTTATTAATCTGGAAACAAACGTAAAACAGAATCTACCTGTGTATCATAAAAGTAGCCAGCTGGAAAGAGAGGTCTAATTGAACGATCTGCCAAAAGAAAAAGAAAAGTAAATAGTACTGACAAAAGCTGCTTTATAATTCAACCTTTTCACTCTATTAAACACCAGGCTGGAAAATAATATAGGTAGCTGTTCAGATGTTAAAAAAAAAAAATCCCCTTGGACTGACTTACTGAGAGGGGTCATGGATAAATGTCAGTGCTTCAATTAATCTATACCATGCCCTAATAACAAAAACTAGCAGGGCTGGAGCACACAAGTCTAAAATTGGGGAGCAACTTTTCATTTCTGTTCCAAAGGCATCAGTTACATATATACGCAGAGGAAAGAGACTTAAGGCCAATAACAGACCAAAAGAAAAGTATACCAAGTACCCAGGATTCAGTAGTGAATAAACAAAATTTTTTCTTTCATGGACCCCACATGAAAGTAAATAACCTCAGGCAGTGTTAACTTAATGGAAGAACATTTAAGGGAACTGTAGAATATAGACAGAAGAAAGGCTAACACAAGCATATCAGAGAGAGTTAATGTCTCTGTATTAATATCTTACCTATTACTCGACTTGTAAGAATTTCTTTATCAGAAGATCCAATCTCTCTTCTAAGATAGTTTGTGGGAATTCTACCTGCTGCAGCAGCCTTCTGTCTATAGTCAACCTGAAGTAGTAATGAAAAAAAAAATGAAGTTCATTTAACTCCTTTTTATGGCAACTATTTCCCAAGAACCACTATTCAGATACTAATTCTTCTGAGGTTGCTAACAATATGGTCCAGATTAAGAATGGAGAATATTTTATTTACTTTTAGTGTTTTGTATGTCTTTGGGAAGTGAAAGCTGATACAAGTATTTCAGTAAATTGATTTTTAAAAAGCCCTCCACTTAGCAGTGAGAGGACTATGTAGCCTCACTACTTCCCAGAGTGGCTTATTCTACTCAAATTAAACATTCCCTTTTTTATATCAACTCTGTTCAATAAAACTGCATTCCCCTTTTCATAATAGAAGGAAGCCATAAACTCCTAAAGAACTCTTTACTCTTCACCAAACATACTTGCAGACTCATACTGAAGGGAAACCTATGAAAGCAATGAATTCATTGCTATTCAACATCAAAGTATTAATGCACTTCACTGTTGTCAATCTGGACATTCTGAAGTATGCTTACTACTAACACGAGAATTGGTTATGAAGGAATCAGTCTAAATTCTTTAAATGACTCAGTATCAACTAAGGAAAATCCTTTACTGTGCAAAGTTTACATTGTGCACTCACTAGACACTAGACAAAAATATTGCAAATTCTACATTTGTGCCATATTACTGTTTAAATAAATCAGCAAATACTTACCACCAAAGGCATGAACTGGGAAGGTGAAGGTTTTGTTTTACTGACTGCTGTGACCATCACTGCAGTGTCACCTGACTTAAACATAAACAACAACACTGGCAAATTCCTTAAAAATCAGACATTAACATATAAGTAGTGACTGAATGAACCCTTGCTCCAGTTCAATACAAGAGAACAGTTCAATACAAGAGAACAGTTTCACCATAATGAAAATAATCACAACTAGTCCAATCTTGATCCTTTCTACAAGATCATGATCTGTTTTATAACGCTTGCTGAGCTTTGCAAAAGCAATAGAACTAAAACAAGAGGCTTACTGATAGCTTAACCACATCCAATCATATTTTCTACTTCTTATGAAGAAATTTAGGCTATAAAGATTTCTCAATTATTACTATTAAAATAAAAAAGTAAAATCACATTCTCTAGAAAAGCATTACAGAATATATTAACAGAATAAAACAGAACCCTAAGTTTGGAACACATCTTAAAGGTCATTTAATATATCCAGCCTTCTGACTCCCTACTTCTCTGGAATGGTTCTGAAACTAGAAATGGTCTGCATTAATTTCCAATACCACAATTCTAAGAAGTTATATGATGCTGTAAAGACAGTACCAGTCTCCATAACCATTTTTAAGATGAAAATTTTAAAATCTGGACTTTTTACCTTTACTACAGCAGAGCCATCTGCAAATCTGGCCAGTTTTCCAGAGGATATTTCTAACTTTCTGTTTAAAAATAAAAATTCAATACAAAAGGACTTAGGTCATCAGTACAAATTCCAGCTTAGTATAAAATACTCTAAAATATCTAACAGAAGAACCAAGCCACACAGGCTCCCACCCAGCAAAAAACAAAAAAGGGATAGAGTTCACACTTATTATCAAAAGTACTAGGGGGATTTAAGAGCTGCTTAAGGAAAAATATAGAAACCAAGGCACAGAAATAATCTGAATGAAAGATAAAGTATTTTGGGGGTGCAGAAGCTAACTGCATTCCTAAATGTTAATTCCCGTTTACAACCTTAGTTTACAACCTTTGTCTTGTTGATAAAAGTAGACTCTTAACTCACACACTGAATCATTTCCCTACTTACAGTCCTTTAAAATATTCTCCAATGCTTTCAGGACAAAATATAATTTTTAAATATTGCCTACAAAGACCTTCATGTTCGATAATGGTGCTAAGACAAGTCAATAGGGGAGAAGAATAGCCATTTCAACCAATGGTACTGGGACAACTGGATATCTATATGCAAACAAGTTAATAAACTGGACCCCTTCCTTTCTTCATACTATAAATAAAAATTAACTCAAAACAGAGTATAGACCTAAATGTAAAAATTAAAACCATAAAATTCTTAGGAATACACATAGGAGTAAATCTTCAAACTTGGGTTAGCCAACATCTTCTTATATATGACATCAAAAACACAAGTGACAAAAGACAAAAACAGACAAATAGAACTTTATCAAAATTAAAAACTTTCAGGTTTCAAAGGATATCAAGAAAGTGAAAGAAAATCCACAGAATAAAAGAATGTATTTGCAAAGCATGTAACTGGTAAGGGACTTGTATCTAGAATATGTAAAGAATTCTTACAACTCAATAGAAAGACCAACAACATTAATTTTTAAATTGGCAAAGGATTTGAAGTCTATCCAAAGAAAATCTACTAATAGCCAGTAAATACATGAAAATATGCTCAACATCGTAAACCGCCAGAGAAATGCAAGTCAAAACCACGATGAGATAATGACTTCACATGTACAAGGATGGTTATAATAAAACAGATCAATAAAAAGTGTTGTGAGGATATGGAGAAACCATAACCCTCATACAGTATTAATGGAAATGCAAAATGGTACATCTCCTTTGGGAAATAATCTGGCAATTCCTCAAGAGATTAAACACAGAAGTGCCATATGACCCAGCAATTCTACTCCAAGGTATATAACCAAGAGAAATGAAAACTTGGGTGGTGCCTAGGTGGCTCAGTCCTCTAAGCATCTGACTTCAGCTCAGGTCATGGTCTCATGGTTTGTGAGTTTGAGTCCCACATCATGCTATCTGCTGTCAGTGTGAGGCCTGCTTCAGATCCTCTGTCCCCCATCTCTTCTCCTCTCGCGCTTGTGCATGTGCTTTCTCGCTCTCAAAATAAATAAATAAACTTAAAAAAAAAAAAAAAGAAAAGAGGAGCACCTGGGTGGCTCAGTCAGTTGAGCATCTAACTTCAGCTCAGGTTACGGTTTCATTGTTTGTGAGTTTGAGCTCCACGTTGGGCTTTGTACTGACAGCTCAGAGCCTGGAGCCTGCTTCAGATTCTGTCTGTCTGTCTGTCTCTCTGCCCCTCCCCACTTGTGCTCTGTCTCTCAAAAAAATAAAGAACATTAAAAAAAAACATAAAGAACAAAAAAATAATAATAAAAAGAAATGAAAACCTGTATGTCCATTCAAAAATTTGCATATGAGCGTTCATAGCCACAGCATTTTTCATAATGGCCTCAAAAAGTAAACAATCAAAATATGTCAATGAATGAACAAAATGTGGTCTAATACATACAATGGAATATTATTCAGCCATTAAAAAAACGAAGTACTGATACATGTTACAACATGGATATGCCTTGGAAACATAGTAAGTGAAAGAAGGCAGTCACAAAAGACCACTCATCATATTCTATTTATATGAAATGCTCAGAATAGGCAAACCCATAGAGACAGAAAGTCTGTAGATTAGTGGTTGCCTAGGGCTATGGAGTTTGGGGAGAAATGGAAAGTTACTGCTAATGGGTCTGAGGTTTCTTTTGGGGGCGATGAAAATGTTCTAAAATTGTGGTGATGGCTGCAAAACTGTGAATACACTAAAAACCACCGAATTGTACATTCTAAATGGGTAAATTGTATGGCATGTAAATTATATCCTAATAAAGCTGTCTCTATATATAATAAACAGTCAGTATTATTAGCATTATTTCCCAGCTTCTGGTGAGTACAAAAAGAGGTTAATGAAGGCTTGAAACAGATCACCAAAACTTATCAAAGAAACTAAAATTCATCAGAGTATTGTGAAGCCTAACCAACTCAGTGACTCCTGAAGATACGGAGGAAAATGTTCTGTCCCATGAAAGCAGCTTCCAAAACTTTCTATCAAGTCCCAGCGCTGAACACACACACACACACACACACACACACACACACAATGCCCTGCCTCTGTACTTTATATACAAACAGGATAAAGGGATCACTCAATATTTCTACTCATTAAACACTTCTGTCAGAAGTCTGAGTTCATGAAAAGCACATTTACCTATTCAGATAGTCTCATTTTGTTAAATTTGAAAATCAAAAAAAGCATGTACACTTGTGTTATCAGTCTTGAAAAACTATGAGGATTTTTTTTTAATCACAAGAAATATTTGAGACATTCAACACAGATGTTGCAATGACAGCCTATAATAAAATGGGTTTACCTTGAGAGATGGAATAATGAGATGCAGAGATAAGAATGAAGCTGGAATAGAAGGTGGAGGGAATGAGATGCTTAGAGCCAGTAACACTGGAGCCTTAAGCAGAGCCCCACCAACCTATAGCTGAAATCAGTATTAAGGTTTTATGTGTAAAATGTAAATTTAGGGTCTTGAAATTTTGTTTAATCTGGAATAAGAATACGTTACCACTGTTTCTCAAGATTTATCAGGAATTGGCATTCCATCCAATAATGCAAATTCTGAGTATCTGAGTGATCCCTGTGAAAGGGAGAGTATCTCTAAATAAATTGAAGTGGGCCCAAGACAGAAGAGCTGTGAAAGCTACAGTTCTATTCCATTCATAGGGCTCTTGCCCCACAGTTTTTGAGATTGCCCACAGTGGCATATTCTTTTGAGTACCTTCAGCGATGGTTAAGTCTTTATTCTTAAAGGGGATATAATTTGTATAGGGGACGAAGAGAAGGCAGTAGAGAACAAATGTTAAAACATGGGTTCTCTCTGAATAATGGTAAGCGTCACTGGAATAAAATAAATACTTCAGTCTGTGGATAACCTGTATCACTTCATATTAGGTTTTGCTGGTGAAAACCAGTCACATAGCCCCACCTGTGTAGGGACTAGCAGTGTACCAAAGAGAGCACACATACAAAGAAAGCTTGAGGCAAGGAGTAGAGGACCCACTCCTCTCCTAAGAACCAGCCTTTCCCAGTTCTATCAGCAGGCAGAGAAGCAGAGAGAAGGCAACACTGTTAAGCTTCCAAAGCTAACCTGTTTACAGTGGGAGCTGAGTGAGAAAAACAAACAGGTCTGCAGTGTCCCTAGATCTTAGACGTGCACGCTTGGATTTATGTATTTATTCAAACATCCCATCTTCCTGCCGTCTTTGTTCTCTCTCTTGAGTCTACCCAGTGTCTCCATTAGCGGTCCTAGCCCACACACCAGACAGTCCTGTAGTCCTGCCTTGATGATTTCCCTAATTTGAACTTTTTCTTCCAGGTGTGTGCAATTTATATTACACAAAGAACCAGCCGGTTACTTTTCATTATATCTCATGATCTCAGCTGATGTTACCTGACCTTGTAATTTTTTTTCCTATTCATGCAGTTTTGGTTCTGTTTTTAGTGCAAACTGGTTATTACTTTTATACTTCATAGTTGGTTTTACCTTTTAACAACTTACTCTCTAGTATTTTATGTGTAAAATATCTCCAGATGCATACAAGATTGGTAACACAAGTGGCCTTTCGGAACTGGAATTAGGCAGCTATGGAACCATATGGGAAGGAGATTTTTGAACTTCTTAAAATGCTGAATCATGTGAATGTTTACCTAATTAAAAAAAAACACTTAAAAAAATAAATAAAAAGGATTAGGATGAGCAAGGAGATTCTGTTGGCGGGGAGAAGAGTGGGTAAAGGTAGCTGAGGAAGAGAAAGGGAAGAGCAGAGCCAGCTGCTACAGGGAGTAGAACTTCAGGGAGAGAGATGCTTAAAGAACATTTTTAGGGGTGCCTGGGTGGCTTAGTTGGCTAAGCGTCCAGCTTCAGCTCAGGTCATGATCTCATAGTTCGTGGGTTCGAGCCCCTTGTCAGGCTCTGCGCTGACCGCTCAGAGCCTGGAACCTCCATTGGATTCTGTGTCTCCCTTCCTCTTTGCCCCTCCCCTGCTCATGCTCTCTCTGTCTCTCAAAAATAAACATTAAAAAAAATTTTTTAGAAACATCTGCAGAATGATGTGGAATGTAACCACCTTGCTCCAACTTCCACAGAGAAAAATTGAGTAATACAAAACTAAAAAAACAAACATCTTTATGATTTGGACTCTGCCTATGTCATTTGACCTTTGATGCTAAACTCCCATTTTACCTTTTGCTTCATCCACATTGAGTTATTTGTAGTTACTCAAATACACTCTCTCAATTCCCTGTAATTGCACTTACCTCTTTCTCCTTGCTAATTCCTCCTCCTCCTCACCCCTCAAGATTCACCTTCAATGGAAAGCTTTAGAATGGAATATGCCTTTGCTCTCCTTTGGCACCCCATCCATACCTCGACCACAGTGATTTTCCCTGCACCAAACCTGTGTTTATCTTACTCCCTCATCAGATTCTGTATCTACAGCGCCCTGTACACAGTAGATTCTCAATAAAAGCTTGTTGGAATGTGGGGCACCTGGAGCTCACTCAGGTAGGTATCCAACTCTTGATTTCGGCTTAGGTCATGATCTCATGGTTCCTGAGCTCAAGCCCTGCGTTGGACTCTGCGCACACAGTGCAGATCCTGCTTGGGATTTTCTTTCTCCCCTCCCCAACTCATGTGCATGCACTTTCTGTCTCAAAGTAAACATTAAAAGAAGAAAAAAAAATGTTGAAATGAAAATTAAACAGTTGCCTCAAAGGTTACTCTGAGTATTAAGTACAGCATTTGAAAAACACCACAACAGTATATAATCTATAGTGTATTGTAAATAATACACAAGATAACAAATATAGAGTGAATGGTACATAGTCAAATTTAATAAATGCTGCAAAAAAAACAAACAAAACAAACAAACAAAAAACAAGACAAAGATGAAGGAACTAATTTACCCAGCGGGTATATTATTTATGAATCTAGTTGTTACAACACATGACACAGTTTAAAAGAACTTTCAGGCTGACTAATAAATGAAATATTTAAAGTAGATTGTTTATGGAAAATTTGAAAGGCAGGGACTAATACTGTTGCTTTTGTGTCCATTAAAGGAGTCTGTATAGCACACAGTAGCTGTCTGTTGAATGAAATGCTTTGAGGCATTTCTTTTTATTTATTTGAGAAAAAGAGCACGTGCATGCAAGTGGGGAAGATGGGCAGAGAGAGAGAGAGAGAGAGAGAGAGAGAGAGAGACGGTGAGAGAATCTCAGGGAGGCTCCACACCCAGCACAGGGCTCAATCCCATAACCCTGAGATCATGACCTGAGCGGAAATCAAGAGTCTAATGTTCAAACAACTGAGCCCACTCAGGTGCCCCCGCTAAGGCAGTTCTTCAAAGAATGTTAAGTCCTTGAATAATGGAAGAGATATCCTCTCCCTCAAAAAATCAGAATCAAAGAATGTCAGAAGTGGAAAGGGTGCTTAGAGATCATCTAGTTTAGGGATCAACAAACTATATAGCCTGTTTCTGTACAGCCTTTCAGCTAATTTTTTTTTTTTTTTTTTTTTTTTTACATTTTTAAAGGGTTTGTAAACAGGAATATGTGACAGTATGCAGTCCTCAAAGCCTAAAGTATTTACCATCTGGCCCCTTACAGAAAAAGTTTCACCCTTGACCTAGACCAGTCTTCTCATTTTGCCACAAAAAACTTAACTTGTTCAGGATTCGGTAAATTAGGAAACAAGACCTGTAATCCAAAACAGATTTTTCAACTTTTTGCACGAATGAGGGTCAAAGAATTTTAAAGTACATGTAAAAAAGATAGATATATAAAGTAAGTAGCAATTTAATTTATTCCAAAAAGGATCCATTTTGTTATTTTAGACGTGAATTGTGACAAACGGACCCCTAGTAGAAGCATGGGCTTGGAGAGAAACATAAAATCCACCTAGTCTCAAAGTACTGGCTTTGTTGACTCTGAGAGAGTTACTAACCCTTTCGGAGCCTCTGTTTTAACTATGAAATGGGGGAAACAGCACGTTTACCACAGGTTTAAAAAGAGTGTATCACAAAACTAGCGTTCAATAAACTGACGTTTTCCTTCCCTTCCTACCCAGGGTCATACTGGCCACGCATTTAAACAATAAACTGGATTGGATGACGTAGGCATCCATTATCAACTCATTATCCCGAGGTGGAATGTTACCCACTTAGGAGTCCAGGAATCCAAGCAAATAAAGGAGATGAAAGCCAAGTACACAGACTCAGCTGGAGAAAGGAAACCGGAACAGGGTAAAAGGGAGGACCGAGAGGCAAAGGACATGAGGCTGAGACAGCGCGGCAAAGGGGAGGGTACCAGGAGACAGACTCCAAACCCGGAAAGGGAAATCCAGCATTTTACGTTTGGGGTAAAGAGGGGTAAACGAGACTTGTGTTGCCGGATTTCTAGCCTGGGAGATGAACATACATGCGATAGCTAGGCAGGATGCCTTGTGAAAGGACAGAGAACGTACACCGTTACTCACCTGCTGCCTAAGTCCACGGCCACGGCTCGGACCCCCGCGCCACCCCACAGTGCTCGCACTTGCAACTGGGTGAGCGCCCGGTCCCGCCCAGGCAGGCGGAGGGTACCATCGCCGAGCGGCCGAAGCCGCAGGCACGAGCAGCAACGCCTGCAAGCCGCCATGACACCCGGCACGCGATCACCCCGGGCTGCACCCTGATTGGCTCACTCTGCAGACGGTGGGGCGGAGCCTTATTCAGTTTTGTTTCCGTAGTGCCTGGGGGCGGGGAACGCGGGGTTGCGGATTACTTGGCCGCTTCCTACGAAGACTAGAGAGGGTCAAACATAAATGAACGCAGTTGTGACAACCTGTTTTTCCTTTTGAGGTATCTACCAGTGAAAGACAATTGGGAACGTAATGCCGTCTGTGTGTGTGTGTGTGTGTGTGTGTGTGTGTGTGTGTGTGTGTGTGTGTGTGTCTGTGCGCGCTCTGGCGCTATCGTAGTTTTAAAAAGTTCTAGAATAATGTATATGTTTAATAAGTAAAGTATAGTAATAAGAGAAGCCACCAGACAGCTCATTATTATTTGGCTTCTGTGAACTGGCAATTACAGAATTTGTGTTGTGGTCCATGGAAAGAGATCTCGCCGCTTCTCTGCCCTGGTTTTTACTTTATAAATTTCACGCAAATATTACTGCAAAGGTTTATGTTAATTTATTTCTAGTAAGTTAATTTCACTTCTTATTGACCTGTATCATTTTAGATATCTTTAACATCATTTGTGATTCATCTTCATTTCCATTGTTAATATTTAGCAATTCATTTCTCTGCCCCTTTTGATCAAATGTTAATCTTTTTTAAACCAACTTTTATTAAATGCAAAATGCCAGCTAGTATTTAAAGGAAATGTTTCGGAAAATGAAGAAAAAGAATTTTTGGAATTCGAATTTGGTAAATTTTTAGGGAGTAGATAAATCTCTCCCACTCCTCTTAATCTTGTCTGTTAGAAAATTTTCATAATGGTTCCTTGAATGAACCAGTGATTTTTAAAATTATTATGAGGGTCATATTTCTCTTTTAAGGTCGTAACTTCTTTCCTCCAAAGAAATCCAAGCAAAAAAATCCAACACACAGTGGAATATGGTTTTAAGAACTAAAAATGTTGAACTTCAAACAAATGATTTAGTGGCAAAGCAGCTCCCTGACACCTTAGTTTCCAGGAGCTGTTATCACTGATTTTGGAAGGCATTACTACTAACACTGCTTAGGGGTATTTAGTGTTAAATAAGTTTTTTGCCTCTTGCTCTACATATGACTGTACTTTGTGTTGCCACAATGTTTTCAAGACCAATCTATTGAAACCTGTCCTAATGACAAATCTGTCATAAACTACTTGCCACAATACAACATGACTTTGGATTTATAAAATAAGAATACTAAATCACCTTTTGGTAAAGCACTTAAGTACTATAAAATCTTTCATTTAGGTGGTGTTGCCTACTAATTTAGAGCATAAATTTGAAGTTAGTCTTGAGTGGTCCCAATCTAAGCTCTGCCATTTACTAGTTGTCTGACTCTACCTTTGTAAGCCTCAGATTCCTCATTTATAGAAATGGTTACTAATATGTATCTTCTGGGGTTTTTGTAAAGGTTAAATGTGGTAGAGAATGTAAAATGTTAATCACAGTACCTGGCACATTGTCAGCACTCAGTAAATGGCAGATTCAGCTTTGATCCATCCTTTTCTTAATTTTCCCTCTAGTTTCCTCTGAAATACTGAACAACCCTCTTTCCTGTAGAGCCCCATGGATCTATTAAACTTTCATCCATCTGGAAATACTGGAAAGCAATATTCACACATTAAGTCCACCTGTTTCTTCACACCCACCCAAAATAACTGATATGGTAGTAATTGGATCATAAATTTAAAGGTAAATGTGGGTATCGAAATTTGTTATAACGTAGTCATAAAGATGACCCAGACTATGTTTATATTGAGTGTGGTGTCTCTCTTGATCAGATGAAGGCCCCCAAATGTGGGGTGACAATTGGGTGAAAAGTTTCACCCAAGGCAGAACAAAGGAGATAGTTTACTGAATGTACTACAAGGGAGCAGTGGGCAAGACAGCGGAGGAGAGGCTGTCTGCAATGAGGCAGTGGGGGCTGTATTTAAAGGGAGAAAGTGAGGAGGTATGGTGACGTTGGGAATTTTTTTCTATTTTGGTAACTGCTGTCCACTGATTAGTTAGGGTCTATGGGTATTTTGAGGTGAGTCGCCTGATGGTCCTGTCTGTATTCAGCCAGAGTGTCGCTGTGGGCCCTTTCTACATTCTATTGCTCAAGGCTGTTTGCCTAACAGTGGCCCCTACATTATGTATTTTAAGATTAACACAGAAACAGGGTGCCTGGATGGCTCAGTTGGTTAAGCGTTCGACTTCTGCTCAGGCCATGATCTCGTGGTCTGTGGGTTCGAGCCCTGTGTCAGGCTCTGTGCTGACAGCTCAGAGCCTGGAGCCTGCTTTGAATTCGGTGTCTCCCTCTTGCTCTCTGCCCCTCCCCCACTCATTCTCTGTCTCTCTCTTGCTCTCTCAAAACAATAAACGTTAAAACAAAGATTAACACAAAAGCAAAAATATAAAAAGTTTAAATTGTTGTGGTTGTGAGATAGGGAACCTGAAGAATTCCTTAAAAATGTGGCTTTTGCTCCTTTTCCTGCTCCTGTTCATGCTACGACTTGCACCACCACTTTACACGTGCCTCAGAATGTAGTGTGTGTCCCCCTTGTAAGGAACAAGGAGTTAAGGATTTCTTTAGAATATAGAACATCTATGGAAGGACCAGATGAGAATGATGGGACAAAGCTATCATATGCATATTCCAGACAACCAGGAGCTAGGCTTCTCAACGCCAAGACCTGCTGGCTCCAAGGAATGACACCTGGGCCCTGTCTTTATTCTAACCAGTCCCTGGATGCCTGAGAGGACAGGTATACCAGGCCACAATCCTCAGTAAAAAACCCCCAGACCTCAAACAAAGACAAGACTCATGCTCCTTTCCTTTCTGAGTCTCCCAGACACTCCATCTGTATCTGCTCTCTCTATATCTTCAATTAACTTTGCTCTCACTTCCTGCTGGCTCATGTTTGATTTCCATCCTATGTGAAGCCAAGGACCATTTTGGCTGGTCCTGGGGGACCCCCTCTGGGTCCCTGGACCCGGCCTGCCAGCATCATTTGTATTTAAAGAAGCTATGATTCACTGAGGTTCAATCTGAGATGTCACATTCTAGAAATATAGTTCTGCCAAGTATAGTTTAACAGCCAAAATATAATTTAAGAGGAAGTTCTTTACCTATAACTCCTGAAGGACATTAAAGATGATCTAATTTAAATCTACCAGCAATATTTTTCAGATCTCCTTTTCTCTTTTTTTCAAACTCCAACGAATGTGCATCCAAATAGTTAATACCACTGCCTACTCTGAGTGGCAATTTCGTTTAAGTAAAACATCATTGCATTAAATTACTGTTAATTAAAATTTAATTTGATTTGTAGTTTGGCTTATGAAGTATATACAATTGTTTCAGTTTGATGACTGTATAAGAGGTACCAGACTAAGGAGTTTGTGTCTTCTTATGTATTTGTACAAAAAGTATCAGTGTCCACCAGTGGACACCAAGTCCACTGATACTTTTTTCTCTTAAAGAAGTGTAGGCTGCTCAACTTTAAGAAGACTGCTCTATGTCACTGCCAGAGGGAGTTTTCTAAATCACAGCCTAATTGTATCTCCATTCTGATTAATTTTCTTTAATCACTTCCTAATCTTTAATCTACAGGATAAAACTCTAAACTGCTTTGTGTTGACTACAAACTTTGCCTTTTAGACTCATCAGTTTTGACTTTCTACCTATTTTCTTCTCTTCTCATTTTATAATCCAAGGAAACAACTACTTGTTCCCCTCCTAACATACAACCCTCTCTTCTGCCTCTGTGTCTTTGCATGTATGAGTCTCTGTGCTTGGTACATTTTCTCTCCTGTCAGTCTGGCACACTCAATCTTCAGGTCTTAATACGGGAGGTCTTCAATATTAGCCTCTCTGACTTCCGCATACTGACTTGTGGGTACAATCTATGTCTGCCCTTCCACTTTATTAATTAATATGCGTAGTCATTATTTCATCCATGGAAATGAATGTGGGAGTAGATATTGCATAGTGGTTAAAAGTGCTGGCCTTGGCATCAGATTCTCTAGGTTCGAATTTCACCTGTTACCTCCTAACCATGTGACCCTTGTTAAGTTGCTTACCCTTTCTATGCCTCAGTTTCCTCACTTGTAAAGTAAAAATATCTACCTCTTAGGGTTGTTAGGCAGATTTAAGTGCAATCTTATTTTTATGCAACTTAGCATAGTCTTTGGCATACCTACTTTATGCCAGGCAGTATGCTAGGCTCAGGGCATACAGGCGTGTAAGACAATCACAGGGCATAATAATTCCTGCATTATTAGCTTGAAGTTTAGTATGAGAGACTGACAAAAACACAACCAAACAAATAAAAAGGAAAAGTAGAGGGTGATGGTAAGAAGAAAATAAACTAGGTGAGAAGATAGGGAAAAATGAGATGGAAGAACTTACTTCAAGTAAGGTGGCCAGGAAAAGCCATTCTGCAGAGACATTAAAGCCACCCTGAAGGATGAAAAGGAGACAAGTTCTGAAACATGGGGCCAGGTTGGAGCAGTGACTGGGAAGGGGGACGGTAGCCCCTGAGTCTGCAGAGAGTTTGGCTTTTATGAGGACTTGGAAAAGCCAGTGTGGCTAGAGAGTAGTAAGTAGGGGTGTGGCAAAGATGAGGTAGGGGAGGACTACACTGTAAAGTTTAAACAGAAAAATGTCATGACCTAGTCTACATTTTAAGATGGTCCCTCTGACTGCTGAGTCTAGAATTGATTGGAGGAAGATAAGAAATAGGTGTAGAAATCAGAAATAATATGGTGACAAGGGTGACAAAGAGAAAGGATGGGCAGATCTGGAATATATTTTAGCTTGTTGATGAATTGGATAGTGGCAGGGGTGAATTAAGATAATTAACAGGATCAGATGAGTCAGAAATGCAGTGTAGGAGACACCCAGAAGTAGCTGTCAAGACAGTTGAATCTGAGTGTAGAACTCAAGGAAAGGAATGGTAATTGGGTGCCTGGGTGGCTCAGTCCGTTAAGTGTCTGACTTCAGCTCATGTCATGATCTCACAGTTCGTGGGGTTCGAGCCCCGCTTCAGGCTCTGTGCTGACAGCTCAGAGCCTGGAGCCTGCTTTGGATTCTGTGTCTCCCTCTTTCTCTCTGCTCCTCCCCCAGTCATGCTCTCTCTCTCTCAAAAATAAGGAAACATTAAAAAAATTCAAAAAAAAGTAATCAGCATACCAGTGATATCACAAGCCATGGAAATGCATAATATCACTTAGAAAGATGGTAGAGAGAAGAAGGAAGGTTCAGGTTTGCACCCTGAGGAGGGAGAGGCTGCCAAGGTTATGGAGGTGGATCCCGTGGTGATGCAGTAGTCAAGCTAGGATGATTATGCTGGGTATTTTCCATTTGCACCCACTCCATCCATACCCTTGGCTCTTCTCTGTGCCCCCATAGGTCTGATGTATGGATAGCAGCACGCCAACTCCCTGTCTCTTTTTTGGTTTGGTCAGCCAGTGAGAGACACCAGCAGCCGATGAAAGGGTAGGATGAGGGAGAAACTAAAAGTATAGAACATAATTACTTATGATGTGGCATTGACTGCAGCTGCCTGCTACCTGCTTGCTGGGCTCTAGCTATCACTCCAATTGCTGTTTCTTCTCCTTGCCACTTTAAGTCTTCACAGTTTCCCATCATTGGTCATCACTCAGTGCCTTCAGCATTCCTCATCATTAGTTCCACAATCTGCCTTCCCCACCAGAAATAGTCTCTTCATTAAGTTCTCTTTAGAACTCATCTGAGTGTGCCCTCTGTTCCCTGTTTCCCTTTGCACTGCTTCTCTGGGAGCATGCCCTGGCCTCTCTCCTGGCAGTAGACCACCATTACTTGTTAGGAGTAGCTTGTTACCCTGGAGGTGGGAGGTGAGGGGTGTGCAGTGCTATCTGCTGTTCTGACTAACCCTCAGTCTTAGGAAGGTAATGTGTCTATGGATTCTCAGTGCTCATGCCCCTCTCCCAGCTGTAATTCTGGGCCCAGCATGTATTCTACCCTTTCCCCTGGGGTAAAGCATTATGTTCTATTCCTTCTTCTACCTGGGTTTTCACAGCGCCTTAAGATTAACAGTATTTGTCACATTCCCACAGAGCATAGAGCTTTGATTCCTATGGAGAGATAGGGGAGGAGAATCCAGTAGGGCTTTTGCTTTCCCCACAGAGCTGCTGGGTGTCTTCCCCAGACCTGAACCTTTGTCAGGAGTTTTGCTTTTACCCCAGTCTTTTTTGTGAGTGCTCGGTGAAGTCCAAGAAGAGCCTGTGAGAGATTGTGAATTCCTGTGTCTGCAGTCTCCATGGGTTCTATATACTCTCATTAGTCCACACTGACCCATTAGCGATTGGTTAAAAAATCTAGTTGGATTCTTTTTACCCATGTCTGTTGGTGACTATGTTGGGTGAGCAAGAGCTCATGTCCTCTTTGTCTTTGGAGGCTCTTATCTTTAGATTTCAGACTCACTGGTTTTTCTGTCACTTTTAGCTCTCTGATGGGTTTCAGAAGAGTTGTGAATTTTCAGACTCTCTGGCTTTGTTGTAACTGTTGTTACTATTACTCTTGTTATAAGGATGGGATGCTCTTTCCAGATTTCTGAATCCTAAGCAGAAGTGGGTCTCACATGCGTTTGAAGACCTCTTTTCTCCATTAGTCTGGAGAAATGAAAAAAGGGCATAATTTGTTCTTTCACTATTTTTTGTAGCTTGCTTCTGCCTCCATAATTTTTCTGGTTCTTAAGAATTGGGACACAGGAACAGGGAATAGAAGAGGGATGAAAGAATTCAAATTCTGGAGCCAGGGGAATTTTTATTTGACTGATGCTTGTTGGTTTTCATGTCCACTATTAATGCGGACATACGAAAGCTGGCTATGATATGGGGTGGATGTGGGAATTGCCTGGTGACCTCTGCTGCGACCTCCAAAACTGCATAGTTTCCTAATGTGGGTACTCTTGGGGTGACCTTTTGTGACCTTCCCAGCTTCCACTCCTGGTGGTCTGTTGCACAGCTTCTTAGTGCTGAGATCCTCTTGTCTTGGCTCTTATCCTTGTTGGGTGAAATACCATCAAAACAGCTTCCCTGGGTTCTTTTGGCCCACATATTCACACATCTTTGCCCCTAAAACAAGTGGAATTGAAGCTTCTCTCAAACACTGATTTCTTGCCTTGTCATTGCAGGTGAATTCAGTAAGCCTCTACCTTCCAAATTCTCTTAAATGGGAAGCAGGCGCTGGTGTCTATATTCTTAAATGCCCCTGTATGGCCATTTTGTAGTAGCAAAGTGGACCCTCATCCAAAATTTGGCTTGAATGTCAAGACTGATGTTCTCTGCCCTCCTTTTATCTGCCTTAAAGCTGAACACAAATTTCCCTTTGTGAAGGTGGCGTAAATATACCCCATCTCCTATACCAGGACGAGGAAAGTGACCATTGTCTAGAGATGGAAGGCTGGCATTAAGGTGAGTCTGCATCAACATACTTTACTAAAATAACTCTTCCATTAGTTTCCCTCATTTATTTTCTACTCACTTTCCCACAATTTATCACCAAACCTCCCTTTACTTTGTCTAGTTTTTTTCTACAATTTATTGCCCTTTGTTATGTAATGCCTGAAGTTCCAAAACCTCCCACAAAAGTCCACCAAAGTCGTAAGTCAAAGCCAAGCGGCAAGGGTCGTTTATTGCAGGTTCGAACCTGGTCCTCTGCGCACTCATCGCCGGTGACGCAAGAGGCCTCGATCAGGGTTGGTACAGCGTTTTTATAGACAGAGACAAATACCACAGGTGAGGTTTCAAATTATGAGGGGCCTGATTAGTTGATTTTAAAGTAAGGACATTTGTTGTTCTCTGATTGAGCGTCCTTTGTCCTTTGGCGGGAAGGCTTTGTCCGTTACTTGTGGCAGGAGGAAAAAAAGGGGGAAGGGGGTAGGTGAGGAATGTGCTAAGCAAGCAGGTTTACAGAAGCGAGAAATGCCGGTTAGTTTATGTACAATCACTCATTCCATTACATATCAGACTACATTTAGGAAGGTTTACAACCCATTCTACTACACAGCGGGTTACATTCAGGAAAGGTCTCACAATGCTCGTAGCAAACAGCAAGCAAAACAGACTTCTCAGCAATTGTATTTCTTATCAAAGATCCATAATAAGCAGAAAAGAGAACCTAGCTTTAAACTAAGGTAGGGCTGTCATTTGGATTGTTCCTTTCAGTTAAAAGGTACAACCTCTGAATCTAACTACATCCTTAGGTTTTCCCTTTTTTTCTGTGAAGCCCCTATACATGTAAAAATATTAACATCAACAACATTTGCATGCCTTTTCTCCTGTTGATCTGTCTTTGGTCAGTTTAATTCACAGGCCTCAGTACTGAAATAAGTGGATAGAGCAAAAGCTTAAGAAAACACCTTTTCATCATTGTCATGGATTCATTAAGAAAGCCATGACTGGAGTCAATCACTGGCTCACATTTTCTGCTATGAGGAAAGCAGTAAAGGTTTACTCCTTTGGAATGGGCACCTAGCCTTGCTAGTATAGATAGTAGACATCTCTTATGTATCTTCACTGGGAACCAAGTGACCTGAGCAGTTTTGAGGTTCTGGGTTATTTGCATAACTGAAAGCTCCCACCTTCAGAGAGAGGGTAGGAGCAGATTCGGTAACCCATGGTAATACTTGCTACTACATATTTGGACAAGAATTCGGGATAGTGAAAACCCCTTCAGCTTGTTTCTTGGTGTACTGAAAATTTCCTCCATCCCAATAAAAGAGAATCAGAAAGACATCTGCCCCAGTAAGGGGATCATCCCTAATTTTTTCATACCTTAAAATAGCTAGGGTTCAGTATTCAGACCCTCAGTCTATAGCTCTCTCCCTCTTGTGTCAAGATACCTCCAATCACCATTATGGTTATTTATTTTCTTCTGCCACCACTAGTCATTGTAATTTTTCCTAATAGATTGATTTTCCTGTACTGACCACACTCCTGATGCCTTCAATTCATTGTCACAAATTACCTCAGACAGAGTGTTACCGAATTGTGATGAACAGAATCAATTTACAAATAGACTTTTGCATGAGTTGTGTGTCTTTAGAATTCTAACTAACTGCAACCTGCATTAGATTATTTAAATTTTCATGTTGGTTAGTTGTTTGTAGGATATTGGGATCATTGTTCCTTCCCACAAAAGTTTCTTAAAGTCAGCTTGAATGAACAGTAATTGAGCACAAAAGCCTGACCTTGCCAACACTGCATTGCATGCTCAGTCAAATTAGTTCAGACCATTATGGTTTATATTAACTATATTTGTCATTTGTAATTAACATGGATTAAGATTTGGAGGAGAGTTCTGGTACTTGTTTTTGGTTGATTATGCTAGTGGGAATTTCAGACCATATTAACATTTTCTCTTGCTTCTTAAGTTTGTTTTGTGTTTTCTTAACAGAATAATTATATCTTTGATCAGATTTTGGAATAGTCTGGCTAATGTTTGCTCAGGAAGAAAATAAAACCATCCCTTACCCAATTTTCTGCTTCTCCCTTTGACAAGTATATAAAAGATTGATCGGGAGAGAAGCAAACCATACATTTGAGTTTTGGCTCATTGTATAAGATGATGATAATGATCCAAATTTAGAATGTCATGAAATCTCTTAAGGTTTTGTTTTAAAATGCAATTACCATGTCTTGGATATGAAACAGGTGGTTCTGCAGACAGGCCTGAGTTATTGCCAATGAACAGACTATTGTGTGCAAAGTAGCTTTTCATTATCATTGTTAACCCTCATTAAAATCACAAACCTTTAGCTTTTCACAGCTTTGTTTTCTTTGAAAGAGATGATGTTCAAGGTTTTTGAAATGTCTACATTTTCTTGAAATGTTTTCATTTAAAATAAAACTTCTTTTGTGGTTATACACATGCATCAGTATTATGAGAGAGGAGGGTTTGAAGCTGAGCAGTAATATTAGTTTTAATATTTTATTGTCTTTTTCAGTCTTTCATAAAAATTTCAAAAATTAATAAATTCATACAAATTTCATTTGGGCATCTGTATTTGCATTTTCTCTTCCTTTAAACAATCCCTGTGTCTTTTTCCTGCTGGCAATATGCATCATCCTCGTTACCACTAAACATTTATGGAACAATATACCATTATGTAAGAAAACAGCAATTTCTGTAGCAAATGCCTGCACATTTTTGCTCTTTAAACACAAACTCCCATGGACTCATTGCAAGGTAATATCAGGGTGAGGAGGGCATTTGAGATTTCTTTTAGGCCTCAACCTACTTCTCATTAGGCCTCCTTTAATTTGGTTTTGGCCTTAGACATAGCTTAGTTTAATTGTTCATAGCTGGTTTGCTTCACTTTCCCCCTCAAAGTTTAACTCTTCTAGTCCTCCCAGTATTTTCTTATGGAAAATTTTAGATTGAGTTTTTATCTCTTGTAAAGTTTGGTTGCTTTGATGGTTAAGAAGGTACACTTCAGTCAAACCTTGAATTCTATGCACATTCAAATTGTTGCTCTTTTTGATGAAGATGTAAATTTTGAAATGGTACTTAGAGTATTAGGGTTCAGTTTCAACAATAATTTATTGAGTGTTGGGTATAGGCACTATGCTATTTTCACATTTGCTGTCTTACTTAATTATAAAGAATAAGGGATCATGGCTGTAAAGACTTGACCTAATATAAATTCATGAGCAATGTGTTATGGGGGAATTCAGACCATATGGAAGACTATCTTCTCTTAAGAAATTTGAAAGGAGGTATACAAATATAGTGAGATTACATTTTGAGATACTTATTCTTCCTTTCCAGTATTTTCTGCTATCCTACCACTCTCCCACACTCAGGAGGTGACCTGAGTGTAGTATTCTCACTGCCCCTAAGCAAGGTTGTTACAAGAAAGAAAATAAAAATACTTGGTTTATGACTTTAAAAATAGATGCAGACAATACTTTGAAAGAAATTATTTGTGAGATACAGGGCAGAAAGTTCTGCACATCATACAAAACAGATTAGGAAGAATACAGGATGATGTAAATTCATTTTTCCAGTTTTTAAAAAGATGTCCGAGAGAGAGAGGCTAAACACAGGTGTGAGAGGGGCAGCAATAGGAACTTCATGGAAGCTTGAATATCTGTGAGAAGAGAGGACTGCAGCCATATGAGCTATTTTCAGTCCCCTAAAGAGCCATGCTGGCATATGCCTTGATGATTTTGTTCATCATCATTTTTTGCCTATATTTCTTCTGACTGATGTGTGTCTTTTGCTATACAACTCCAGTGTCATTTCTGTTGGGAGGTCTTCCTAAGCACCCCCACTCTACTGAATTTCTATAAGTGGTAAAGGATTAACTCACTAGTAAAGGATTAATTGGTTGGATTAATTTATCCAAACCCTGCACATTCTGAGGATCTTCAGGACTGGTCTTGACCACCTCCTGGGAGATAACCTCTGATCCCTTGAATATTCTTCCTGATAACTGTGTCTTTGTATACCTAAGACTTTGTATCACACTAGATAGCTTATGTACGCTAACCCTGTTGGTGGCAAACGCTTGTTTTTTTATGCCTTGGGCTTTGGGTCATTCTGCATCAGTTTGACCTTTGGGTGGGGAGCTGGCGACTGTCATATAAGACTTCATTGCTTCAAGCCTATGTGATTAGCCCAAATAAAAACCCTGTAACAAAGATCTCAGGTGGGTTTCCTTAGTTGGCAACACTTTGCATGTGTTGTTATGCATCATTGCTGGGAGAACTAAGCACTGTCCATGAGACTCCTCAGGGACAGAACAATTGGAAGATTGAATATGGTTTCTCTTGGACTCTGCCCTATGCCCTTTTCCCTTGCTTATTTTAATCTGTATCATTTTGCTGTAATAAACCATACTGTGAATATAATAGCTTCTCTGTATCCTGTGAATCTTTCTAGTGAATCCTAGAACCTGAGGGTGGTCTTCATACTCTACAATAATTTTTGGTTATAACACTTATTATACTTTTATTCATTCATTAGTTTATTTATCCATCCATGCATTTGACTAATTAACTACTGAGTGCCCACTATGTACCAGATATTGTTAAGCCCTGAAGTATGAGAATGAGCATGATAGGCAAAATTCCTACCTTTGTGAATTTATAGTCTGGTGGGACAAAGGGAGAAGGAAACAGATAAAACAATTTGGTATGGTAGCAGCTATTATGGACATAGTACAAGATTACATGAAGAACAGAGACCTCAGACTCCAACACAATCTGGTGGGGAGGGGTGTCAGGTAAGCTGCTTGATAAGTAGGGAAGTGGCAAAGGGATAGAAAAACAGTGGTTATGCAGATTCAACACATATACAAAAGCCAGAAAGTAAGAGACAAGTGAAGGGAATTCATTGTGTCTGGATAAGCCTGTTTGAGGGAGAAAGTGACAAGAGATGAGGCTAGAGAAGGGGCCAGATGATGCAGGGTTCTGTTAGCCGCATTACGGAGTATGGTTTTTATCCTACAATGCGTGGGAAGTCATTGAAGGATTACAAGCAGGTGAGTGACTTGATTGGATTTGCTTTTAGAAAGAACACTCTGGCTGTGGTTTGTAAGAATGCATTGGTAAAGCACAAGCATAGAGGGGGCAGACTCATTAGGAGACTATTGCAGAAATCCAGATATGAGACAATGGAGGTCTAAACTGGGGTGTTGGGAGTTCATTGGAAAAGAGTGAATAGATTCACAAGATGCTTAGGAGGTAGAATTGATAAGACTAGCTGATACGTTGGATACTGGGGAGAGGGCATGAAAAGAGTTAAATATGACATAGTATGCCCATCTTAGAGAGGTGTGAGCATCTGTGCCTCTGTTAGGTGTGAAGAAAGTCAGATTTAGGAAAAAAGATGAATTCAAGTTTGGTCATGTTGATGTTGCTTAATGTTTTTTTTCTCCTCTAGTCTGTAATCTCCATTTGGTCAGCTAGTTGTCCCAATGCCATTGTTAAAAAAATATAATCTATTTTGCTATAATTCAATAGTATCATTCCTAAGATACTTTTCACAACATGAAGTATGTTATCAAAACAATTGTTTCAGTAGCAACAGGAAATTAGGGGTTAGAGAGTTTTAGATTGGCAATAACCAAGTTATTTTTGCTGCAGGGATTTCAATAATAAAGGAATTTTGAATATAAATGTATTTAGTTACTAGATGCTAAAAATAATAAATTATATTAAAACTGACAAAACACATTTCATTTTCTTTACATTCCACTCACTCCAGAGCCTCATTTTGCTCTTTAATCTTTGGCCTTACCTGGCAATTTTGCTTGCAGCACACTTCATGAATATCAAAGTTAACATAAGAACAAACATATACTCAAATAAATATCGGACATGCCAACAGAGTAGCCAGCCATTCCAGGAAAGTGGTTCTGTGTCCTATGTCTCATACAAATTTTCTCTACTCACTCAGCATTAGCTCCCTATCACAATCAAATTATTAAACTATTAGTCACATTGTATCATATATACACACACACACACACACACACACACACATATATATATATATATATATATATATAGTGAAAATTAACACTGTTGGAGAAATGGTTGCTATCTCGCCACCCCCAATGATGTGATATGCCACCTTTGAAATATGCTCAATTCCAACTAATTTATGTTTAAAAAAAGCTCTCCAGGATATGCTGGTAACTCAGTCAGCTTACTGTATGATGTCTATGAAGAATGTAAAGATATGTGCTGTAAGCCAGAATTCCTTCTCTCTACCAAATCACAGTCCTGCAAGTGAAATGGCATGAACATAACATTTCAGTTTAACTAACATTTATTGAGTGTGTGAGGCACTGGGCTAGGAGTCAGAGCTACAAAGACAAGTCATGGTCTTTGCCCTCAAGCCTGGTAATGGGAGAAGCAAGTGCATAACCAGATGTTTGTTTTAAAATATGGTAAGAAGCCATGTGCAAGACTACTGAAGAATTCCAGGAAAGCTTCTGGGAGAGATGAATTTTGAACTGGACCAAAATAACAGGTATGAGTTCATTAGGTAGAGAAGAGGGACTGAGGGTACCAAGGGCTATTGCTGGCACAACAAATTGTATCCTGTGTGAATGGTATCCCCAAGGGTAATGCAACGCAGAACACTGCAAAAGGAGTGTTGATGAGAAGGTTAATCCAGGCAAGAACAAAGGCAGACAAGTGTAAAATAACAGTGTGTTCAAGGAACTAGAATCAGTTTGCAGTTACTCAACTGTAAAGTGAAGGTGGAAAGTAGTAGGATGCAAAGTGGAGGATGGAAGTTTCTCCGCTGTGGATCTTGGACTGTGCTCTGTGGGCAGTGGAGAACCTACAGATGGTATTAAGCAGGAGAGTGGTGTGGAGTTTTGAATTTCCAAGAGAGGTCTTGTGTGGTGAGTTGATGCATTTGAGGAAGTAAGTAAGATCAGATACAAGAACAGCATTGACACTAATTGCTATAGTTCTGTGAACGATAAGGGGGAACCTAAACCAGGGCATTATAAGAGTACTCAGTGGGAGCTAATGTAAGAGATATTTGGGGAGTACAAAATCTGGACCCTGATTTACTGTAAGGGGTGAGGCTGAGGGAAGGAGGAGGATTCAGGTTTCTGAAAGGTTTAGACTTGAGAGATGATGACATCAGATGCGAAGTTTGAGGTACTTGTCAACCACTCCCGTGGATTTGTCCTGTAGCACAAGGTGAGAAACAATAAATGGCACAGGGGAAGTAGAAATAAAATTTAGAGGAGCAGAAGTAAATTCTAGTTTGCATAATCAGGAATGATGGAATCATAAAGAAAGTAGTATTTGGAGTAGGCCTTGAAGGATTGGTAAGATTTGCATTTAGCGACTTGATGGGGTGGAAATGTCCCAGAGAAGGCATGGATACCCTCAGAATATTGTTTGAGAAGAGCTGAGACTTCCTGTTTGTGACTGGAGTAAAGAGTTTGCTAAGCATGATAAAGAGGATGTGGCTGGAGTGGTGGGTTGGAACCAAGTCATGAATGCCTTAGGGTTCTATGCCTAATGGGCCTTGGGCTTTGCATTGGGCAAGTGTGCAAGCAGAGCCATGCTTTGGGAAGAATGATCTCAGGTAGTAAATGAGACAAAATAGAGGCAGAGAGATTGAAGCCAGACAGAAGAGTCAGGATGGTGCACCAGAATGCTAGAAACAGGAATAGAGAGGAGGGGACCAGCAGTGAAAACGATTGGGTAGTTCACTGCATTTGGTAGTGTGGCTTAGGTCAAATGTTATAAATGGTTGGATTACAAGGGATTGAGAACATGCTGCTGCCTCCATAGAAATAAAGGAGTCTAAGAGGAACAGATTTATAAAGATAATGGGGCACCTTCAAAGAGAATACACTTCAAAGTGTGTCCCCACTTGTCTTTTTCTTTATTATTGGCAAAAAGATTTAAAAAAAAGGAGGAGGTAGTATGCCTCCTTATACTGGTTGACTATAGTTAGAAATTCTTGGCTTTAAATCTCTGCTCTGTTCTTTATTAGCTGTGTGCACTTGGGTGAGAGTTCTAAGCACTTTAAGTCTGAGTTTCCTGATCTGGAACATGGAAATAGGAAGACATCCAGTAAGCTTGTGAATAACACATAGTTTACATTGAATAAATGCTAGCTGCTATTATTAGAATTCTAAAAAGAAGGAAATGCAGAATAGAATTCTTATTCAGTTACTATGTTCAAAAATACAATTTGTTCAAAATTTTCATCAGCTCTTCTGATGGACTGAAGGGTTGGTAGGAAAACATTGATGTCATGTTATAATAATCCAGCTGGTGGTTACTAGCAACCATGCAAACTCTAGAGATTACCTCTTCGACTTAATATCTTAAAGATGTCCTGACCTGAATCCCTTAGACCTGGCTCTGAACCTATAGCTCTGTGCTGTGAATTCAGAGAGATCCATGCAGTGGGTCAGGATACTTTACAAAATACAAAAGATTGTTTTTATTTTTACAAAATTTTTTTTTCAACGTTTATTCATTTTTGGGACAGAGAGAGACAGAGCATGAACGGGGGAGGGGCAGAGAGAGAGGGAGACACAGAATCGGAAACAGGCTCCTGGCTCTGAGCCATCAGCCCAGAGCCTGACGCGGGGCTCGAACTCACGGACCGCGAGATCGTGACCTGACTGAAGTCGGACGCTTAACCGACTGCGCCACCCAGGTGCCCCAAAAGATTGTTTTATATAATGTCAAGTAAATGGAAACAAGGCTGATGACTTCAGTGAAAGTCATAGGCATTTTCAAGTGAGACCAGTAGAATGAATGAATTTATTTATTTATTTATTTATTTATTTATTCTCTCTTTCTGAGAGAGTCAGAGCGTGAGGGCGGGAGGGGCATAGAGAGAGAGGGAGGCACAGAATCCGAAGCGGGCTCCGGGCTCCAAGTAGTCAGCACAGAGCCCTGTGCGGGGCTGGAACTCATGAACTGTGAGATCATGACCTGAGCCGAAGTCGGACACTCAACAGACTGAGCCACCCAGGTGCCCCCAGTAGAATACATTTATAACTTGAGATAATTTTAAGAGTTTTCCAGAATCCTAGTTATGTGTATTAACGTGCTATTTAGGTGCTTTGGAGTCTCTAATGCGAATAAAAATATTTTCTGTCATCATCATAGTAATTGATTCTTGCAAGAATCATCAATGGAGCTAAAACTAGTGGGTAAAAATCTGAGGAGTAACAGATTTGATTTAGATCAATCTCATCTAAAATTTAGCTTCCTTCTGTTTTCATAACAGTTCCAGAATATCTCTCCTCAAGTCAGTCTTTTTTCTTATATTTGTCCTCAATACACAATACATTCACTGACTTCAAAGAGTTCAAAAAGTAATGGAAATCTCATTTATTGCTGTTTAGCATGGGAAACACTCCTGCAGCCTTTGGACCATGGAGAATTCAGTTCCCACCAGAGGGCGCTCGGTTGTCACTTAAGTCACCATTTTGGGTTTTGGGACTTCCTTTGTAACTCAAAAAGTAAAATGGAATTTTTATTTTGTACATTTGTAGGTGAACTTAGAGATTTGAGGATTAATGTAACTAACATTTTAAAGCTTGGGTAGGTCTTGCTTTTACTTCCAGGTTAAGGACAATTACCTAAATGACATATCAATCAGAATCCCTTACCAGAAACCAAAAACCAAAAACCAAACAAAAACCAAACAAAACCACTATAGAACACAAAGCAAAACAAAACAAGTGAACGTCCATTTTTTGTTTTATTTTGTTTGTTTTTTTCAGCAAACACTTCCAGTCTGGGTTCATTGCAGGTTTGAGAGCCATAGTTTCTTCTTCACCTCATTCACTTACTCTGGAATTAGGTCATTAAAGGAGAGGTGGGGCCAGGATGGGAGGAACTCAGTTTCAGGGCCTACGTGCAAGGTGCTGACACTCCCGTGAGTCTTGCTTCTTTCCCAGAATGGTCTTGCCTTCCTTGAGACTGTGTCAGGTGTTCTCAAAGTCTCTCCACCAGCAACATCAGCATCACCTGGGAGCTTGTTAGAGGGCAAATTCTTGGGCCTTACTCCAGACCTACTGAGTCAGAACTTCTGGGGGTGGTGCCCAGCAATCTGCATTTTAACAAGTTCTCTGAGTGATTCTGATGTATGCTACAGTTTGAGAACCACTAAGCTAGACACTTTGTTTTTGCAAGGCAAGCTGCTTTTGGGCAATAGGAGCCTCAGGATTATTGTTTATTTTTCATTCCAAGAATTAGGAGCAGACTTTCTCTAGGCCAGGTCTCAAAACTTTTAGGTAAAAGGTAGTATCCAAGTGATTTTCTGCCTGCTTCAAGCTTCCAGAGAAGCTTGTTTTTCACCAGTCTAAGCAGAGGTACCAGCCCATGGAAGGAAGTTTTGGAAATAGATCACTCACATGTAGAAGGAACCAAGAGAATCCGTTAAGAATTTAGGAAGGAAGTGTAATGTGATGGTTAGGCCTACAGATTCTGGATCCATCTTGCCTGCTGTGACAGCTCTGTGTGATCTTGGGCAAGCTGTTATTGGTTTACCTGTCTAGAACTCAATTTCCTTATGTGCATATTAGGGATGATAATAGTACCTATGTCATATGCTTGTTATGAGAACTAAATTAGACAAGATTTCTAATGTGATTAGAACAGACCATTGGCACAATGTAAATGTTTAGAAATACTGTGCTCTCCACAGCACAGGTCCCCCTACCGTCCTACCAGCACAATACTGTCCCTTTTGGCTAGCAGCAAAACAACCATAATCATACTTTTTTCCCAATTCTTAATGGGAAAATCTTAATGTAAACAATCTCCATCACATTTATACAGGTGACAGGAGTCCTAAGAGCTCCTTTGGAATCAGAACTTTTCTTTTAATTTCAGCCCTCCTACCTAATAGATGTTCAGCTTTGAGCAAATTACTTAACCTCTCTTTAAATCTCACTTTCATTTTTATTTGTAAAATGGGATTATAATTCACATCTTATAGGGTTTAGTGTGAGAGAAAGGAACACAGTCAGTGGGCAAATTGTAGAAATAAAGCAGCGTTATCTGTATACTACTGTTCCCAGGAAATGCCATAAAGAGAGTAGGATAGTTCTTGGCACATAAGAGGGCTCAGTACACATTTGTTCCTTTTCATTCACAGCTTATACATTTTGAGTATTTAGGGACCTTTTAAATCACCAAAGCACTAATTATGTTCTCGTACTGTTTACTTTTCAGCTTCACACTTCAGCTCCTGAATTTCTGGCCTGGAGTGACTGGGAGAGTCTTGTTTTCCCTTCTTCTCACATGGGAACCTTTTGGGCTAGATTTTCTAGTCAGCTCTTTCCCATTTCTTTAGGCTGACTTGCCCCCAAGATCACAAAACTCATATTTTTCATTTTAGAAAATTTGGAACATTTCAATAAAGCATAAATAAGAAAACGAACATTGCCAATTCCTCTCCAAAAGAAAACATCATAAATGATTTGGTATATTTCCTGCTAGACTTTCCTACCTTTGCTTCAATAAAATTGCTATCATAAAGTATGTTCAATTTTCCTTCTTGCCTTGGGGTTTCCACAGATGTGATCCTCCTGGCCTGGCATGTCCTTCCATGGCCTAGGATGCTCCTTATTTTCCCACCCCTTCATCCTATCCCAGCCACCCCTGATGTTTCAGATGAGGCCAGGTTTCTTTTTAGACATTTTTAAAGCATGCTGTACTCTTTCTGGACTTACTTCTGGTTCTTAGTGATATACAGTATTTACTGGGTGAGTATGTGAGCAGTATTTATCTCCATGACTAAACTGTAAGCTCCAGGACAGTAGGAACCATGTCTGGTTTACTTACAACTGCATTCCACGTGCCACCACAAAGCTGGACACATAGTGCATCCTCAACAAATGGTTTTCAAATGACTTAATGAGTAAATGAAATGTGTTGTAAGCATTTCTCCATCCTGGGCATGATCTTGAATGTCTGGGTTTAAGTGGCATGATTTTAACTTGTACATGGCAGGGTGATAGGTAAGATGGTCTTTTAGAATTTCAGAGCACTCCATGGATTTCTAAAGCAGACTGTTATGGTGAGAGGGATCTGTAGGCCAGGAATCAAGAGACCAATGTATTCCTTTCTGCTTTACCAGTTCCTGTGACCTTGAGTAAGTCACTGACCTTCACTAAACCACATTTTCTTTTTTCTTCTCTATTTCTCTCTCAAGGAAACTCATACATAAAATAAAACAGTGTGTGTAAAGACACTTTTCAAATTATAAAGAGCTATATAAATATGTCCAGACCATTCAAAAGATATTTTTCTTGATAGAGCCACTTGCAATTGTGCATAGAGGCTCCATTTTCAAACTTGAAATTGACTCTGTTGCCAAGAAAATCTCCTATTTCAAAGCTTAATGTTTAGAAATAATTGTGAGTCTGAATGTCTTAAATAGCCAAAATACATTAACTACTATTTTATTCCTTAAAGACAGACATAGCAGAGTTTGTTTCAATTTCATACTTGAAGATTGCAATAAAATAATTATGGTGAGTTGTGAAAACAGAAACTTAGATTTACATTTCTTTCAAATTTCAGTTGGCTGATGCAGTCAAGATATTTCTGACAGACTAGTCAATGCATGTAACTTAAATAGATTAAAAAGAAACTTTAGTTTTTGAATATACTTTATACGTTATTCAACAGTCAAGGAATATGATAAGATTTGGAAATTCCAAAATGGAGTTAACATCTCTGTGACAGCATCAGTGTTCATATTTGAAGGCAGGATGGAAGAAAGAAAATTTCCCACCAGTATGTTACATGTTAGGAACTGGAATAGGTCACCCCATGACTAAATTTTATTGGCTGATTCTTTGGTAGTTTACCACTGCCTCTTAAGCAATTTCCTTTCCATTTTAGGTTATGTGAAGGTGCTTGAAATGTACACATTGAGGAGGTAAAATATTTCAGAGAACAGATAAAAATTGAAAGTATGATAGAAGAGAACAGTCTCTTACACTCTGTGGAAATTGTGAGTTCATGGATAGAATGAGGCTGTGTTTGCTGCTTTTATTTATTAATGACTCCAACACACCGTATTGAAAGGTGATTTTTTTTTCTCCTTCTTCATAGTACCAAATAGTAAATGCATAGCATTTTAGAAGAGGAAAATCCTTTAAAGGTCTAATGTCCTTGTTTCATAAATAATATCTGATATTTACAAAGAAATTTACAATTGCTTCCAGATAGTATGGTTTCATAGACTCGTCACAACTCTGTTACTATCCTCAATTAAAAATGAGGAAATGAAGACTCAGAGAGCTTAAATGACTTGTGTAAGGTCACAGAGATGATGATAATAATGATGGGTAATATTCATTGAGTACTTGCCTCTGTGCAAAGCCATCCTCATGCATGATCACACTGAATTCTCACAAGAGTCCTAACACCTTATACATAATACATTACAAGCTGAAATTATAAATCAGTGCTCAGAAACTGAAAATATTTTTTCACTGAATGCTCTTCTATAGACACAAGATAAATATTGAATGAAATTAATGTGATTCTCTTTTTAGCTTGTGTTGTATATGAAACTGATCAATCAAGTAAATAGTATTCTCATTTTGCAAGTGAGAAAATATGGAGAATTAAGACTACCATAATAGCATTGTGGTAGCTCATGCTCACAAGCTGAGGCAAGAACCCAGTTTTCCCCAACAGACCAAGTTTCCTTTCTTTGCCATGTATTTCAGAGTATTGAGTGGGCAGTTGGCAACTAGGAGCAAAGTTAAGGACAAAGTACACCATATTCTGAATATTGAGACCAGATATTACCTGTAGGATTTAATGAGTCAGACAAATGACTCTCTCTCCCTCCAGGAAACTCCTCCCTGTGCCCTGCCCATCATCATCTGAGTCTGAACCACTCCTCAAACCCTATCTACTTTTTGACTAGATAAGGGGAGGTGGACATGTTGTTAGAGTCATGAATTTTGGCCTACTGGAAAGCACTGCGGCTTCCCCTTTGAGGGTGCTCTGAGGACCATCTGCAGAAATTGGGATTAAAAGAAGATAATGATATCTTTTTTAAAAAAGTTCATTTTGAGAGAGAGAGAAAGAGAGAGAGCAGGGGAGGAACAGAGAGAAGGAGAGAGAGAATCCCAAAAAGGCTCTGCGCTGTTAGCATAGAGCCCGACACAGGGCACGATCCCGTGAACTGTGAGATTATGACCTGAACCGAAATCAAGAGTCGGATGCTTAGCCGACTGAGTCACCTAGGTGTCCCAGAAGGTAATGATATCTTATTTCTTTGTCATCAAACCATATGATTGATCCTAGTGGTTGTATCAGTGAAGGAACAGAGAATCGAAATGAGACAATAGGGCAGAGAGAAGTGAGCTAGCAGAGCAGCCTGTGCCTACCTTGTGACATGGCAGTGATATGTGAGCCTCCCAGAAGTCAAGAAGCCTCCATGAAAAGTAGCTGGACTTGAGCTGACTTGCCAGTACCCTCCATAAGAGGCCATAGCAACTGGGGAGTATTAGATCAAGGTGAAGACTTTGTCCTGCGGACACCCCTCAGTAGTCTCTAAAGAACCCTCACATGTACCCGATGGAAGAGCCAGTGTCAGGATGTCTGCCACCCAGAGGCCAATAAGCAGCATCAGCCAAGAGAAAGCCCTAATGCAGCACTGAAAGAGACACTTGTCCCTTTCCATCTCTGCTTCTACTAGCAGCTCCAACCCTCAAGCCCACCACTCGAGAAGGAAGGATGGAAAAGTGAAGGGGAAACCAGTCCCCTTTCCCGTTTCAGGCCCTAGTCACAAATGGCCTGGCCTACAGGAAGGAAGGGGCTGCAAGTAAAGTTTTAAATTGGGCTGGATTTCTTTAACATAGTCGTTTCAAAACTGTAGGAGCTGTCCCAGAATGTTGTTAGTGGTTGGAAGTTGTACTCTGAATTCAGGCTGTTTAGAATGGCTATTACATTTGCTACAAAAATATATGTAATAGTCATGGCTTACCTGGAGAGCTATGTATCCTTTTCAAATACACAGAAAGTTTTATGAGATGATATTGTCAGGAATCAAGTAGAATCTTTAAAATCCTTCATTATTGTATGCCCAAAAGGAATGGAATTGAGAAAATATGGACCAGTAAAAAGACAACCCCCTCCTTTCTTCTGATTATTCCTTTTCCTACAGCAGGTATCTTGGCATCTGACCTGCCAGAATGAAGATCTTTGATTCCAAGTCAGGTAGTTCACTTTTGCATAAGAAATCCTGACTGATAGAGTCAATCAAACAGTATTTAACAAGTGTCTACTATCATGAGAATTATGGCAATTAAAAGCACATAAAAACGGTTCCTACTTTCAAGGAGGTTACGATCTAGATAAACATGTACTCATCAAAGATAAGAGAGTGTATGACAAGTGCTAAACGAACAGAAGTGACAGCAAAAGTACTCTCTGAATTGAGATGACCTGGATACCTTCTTGCAGTGGTCATCAGATCAGAAAAGGTGAGACTTGAGCAATGCCGTGAAGAATGGGTAAGAGTAAGTGGGCAGAGACAAAGGGCTGCTGTATGAGGAAATGGGCAGAGATCAGGGTGGTTTGGAGGTCGCACTGGAAGGTATTGAGTCCCCTCAAACAAATTCTTCATTAGCCAACTTTTCTTTGCAAATATTGGAAACCTAATGCAAATTGGCTTAAAAAAATAAAGGACATTTATTTATTGGCTTATGTAGCTAAAGAGAAGTAGAGGTAAAGGGGGCTGTAGGGTGCATTAATTAGGGCTGTAGCTCCATTTCTCCACTGTTCTCATAGCCTTCTCTTTATTATCAGCTTGGTGTTCTTGTTGGTTGCAAGATGATTCCTCAAGTGTATAAGTTAACTATTGCTGCATAACGATCACTTCAAAATTTATGAATTAAGCAGTCAACGTTTCTTATGTCACAATTTCTGTGCAACAGGTATCTAGGCATGGCTTAGCTGAGTGGCTCTATCTCAGAGTCTCTCACAAGGCAGGAGTTAAGATGTCAGCCAGGCTGTGGTCGGTCATCTGAGGCTTCACTGGGGCTGGAGAATCTACTTCCAAACTCACTCATTTGGCTGTTGGCTGGAGGCTTCAGTTCCTTATTAGATGGGCCTGTGTATGGGTTTCTCATGTTATAGCAGTTGGCTTTCCAGAGAGCAAGTGATGAGAGAGAGAAAGGGGTAAGGAGAGGGAAAAGGAGGAGAGAGAACCCTGTATGTTATAATGTAATCTCTGAAATGACATACCATCATTTCTTCCCCACTCTATTGGTCATACAGACCAATTCAGGGACACTGTGAAAGGGGTATTATTCAAAAATGTGAATATCAGGAGGCTAGAATCATTGGGGGCCACCTTAAAGTCTGATTACTACATCTGGCTTATATGATTCCTCGTTCATATCCAGGAGAAGAGACTTGCCTCTTTTAGCCACTGAACAAAACTTCTCAGATTTGCTCTGATTGTACCATCCTTAAGCCAATTACAGTGGCCAGGTGAATAACAGCTACTGAGTGACTTAGGTTTGGGTTATGAGCCAATGTTAGTTTCAAGGAATACAGGATGACAATGATTGGCTTAGACAGATTAAGGTCCACCTGTAGTGGGAGATGTGTTTTGCTGCCAAACAGCATGGTTGCTCCACGAAAGGAGTGGGTGATATGTTTGGGAGGCATCCACAGCGTCCTCTACAGTCTGCCTCTGGCTATTCTCAGCATCCATACATATCTTCCTCCCTACCCATACACTGTTAACATGCATTTACAGCCTCTATCTAAAGGGAGACAATCCAAAGTTCAATTCAAGCTCCAAGTCCAGCTTCTCTGGGGGTGGTCTATCTCTATCAGGTATGGATACCATTCTTCACAGTTATTATCTAAGGGGTCCACTTGTAACACAACCAATATGGAATTGTGGAGAAAGAACAGGATAACTTCAATAAAACTTTCATTGGAAAAAGAGAGGCTAGAATACAATACATAGCTTTCCCTGGTCCACAGCACACATCATAATCCACTGGACAGGAATTTTAAGCTCCTTGCCCTGGTTAGAAGAGAGAGTCTGTGTAGGGAGGATAGGAAGTGAGGTCCCAGGAACTAATTGCTGCCAGATTGTTGAGAGCCTTTTAGAACT